>NC_044398.1:101618796-101918796 GCF_006542625.1 Nomascus leucogenys
ACTGGCACGCCTGGAGGGCCTCATCCACAGCCAGGGCGCCAGGCTAGCTGCTCTGGAGGGGCGGCTGCCCGTGTCCCACCCTGGCACTGCAGCCCTCGGGCCGACCCTGGTCCCAACCCCAACCCAGCCTGAGGAGCTAGGCCCGAGCTCCCTGACGCTTCAGAGGGACAGGCAGGAGCTCCGAGCTGCATCTGAGCACAGGGGCCCCCCGCAGGACTCCTCAGCCCCTCTCCATGGAAGGCAGGAGCCCCCAGCCTCAGGCAGCCATCGGGTACTCAGTGGGACGGCCACAGCCCCAAGAGACCCTCGGCAGCAGGCATGGTCCCCCCAGGGACCAGGAGAGAGTAAGTACCACCGGCTCCCAGCTCATGGCCAAGCTTCCCTCCAGCTCCTCCTTAGACCAGGACCCCTGGAAAAGGCTTCTCAAAAGAGATTCAGTTAGGGGCTGGGAGATGGGGAGAGGGTCTTGGATCATCCGGGGGGCCTGCCGTCATCACAGAGGATTTCTAAGGGGAGGCAGGAGGAACACAGAGGAGGGCATGAGGGCAGAAGCAGAGGTGGCGGGATGCGCAGACAAGGAGGCCCCACGCCGAGGGGTGCAGGCGCCTCTGGAAGCTGGAAAGGGCGGGAGATGGTTTCTCCTGGAGCCACCAGAGGAACCAGCCCCGCCCACACCTGATTTGAGCCCTGGGAGACCGTGTTGGCCTTGTGACCTCCAGAAACGTGAAACACTAAACCTATGCTGTTGTGAGTCATGAAATTTGCAGAGACTCCCTGGCAGCAAGGGGCGCTGGCTCAGCTGGTGCGGAGACTCCCTGGCAGCGAGGGGCGCTGGCTCAGCTGGGTGGGCCGACAGGGCTCCCAGCGGGACCCCACCACTCCCGAGTATGGCCCTCACGTTCAGTCTGCCCGCCTGTGGAACTGGGGTGATCCCATCAAGAGGGTGAAGGAGACGCTGCAGGGGAGCCGTCGGCAGGGCCAGCGCAGAGTCAGTGCTCCGTGAAGGGTGGCAGCCGGGAGTGGGAGGCCCGGCACCCACAGCACGAGTGCTTCTGGATGCTTCTGCTCCGCCTCCTGCAAGGGGCTGACCCTCCTCCTCTGTTTCTAGTTTGCGGCGTGGGCCCCACCCTCGTTTTCCCAAACGCCTCCACCAAGAACGTGGTCTTCCTCAGCCCTGGCTTCGTCACTGCCCTGCGAGCCCTGTCCTTCTGCAGCTGGGTCCGCACGGCCTCCGGCCGCCTGGGCACCCTCCTGTCCTACGCCACCGAGGACAATGACAACAAGCTGGTGCTGCACGGCCGAGACTCCCTGCTGCCCGGATCCATCCACTTCGTGATCGGGGACCCGGCCTTCAGGGAGCTGCCCTTGCAGCCGCTGCTGGACGGCCAGTGGCACCACATCTGTGTCATCTGGACGTCCACCCAGGGCAGGTACTGGCTCCACGTGGATCGCAGGCTGGTGGCCACAGGCTCCCGCTTCAGGGAGGGCTATGAGATCCCCCCCGGAGGGTCCCTCGTGCTGGGTCAGGAACAAGACAGCGTGGGGGGCGGATTCGACAGCTCCGAGGCCTTCGTGGGGAGCATGTCTGGCTTGGCTATCTGGGATCGGGTGCTGGTTCCCGGGGAAGTTGCAAACCTTGCCATCAGGAAAGAGTTCCCGACAGGTGCCATCCTAACGCTGGCCAATGCTGTGCTGACAGGCGGATTCGTGCAGAGGGCCAACTGCACCTGCCTGGAACGCTGTCCCTGAGGCTGAGCCTCACAGGCGTTGAGGCCAGCAAGAGGGGCATGCCCCCATCCACATTCTGCCACCGCCCCCCGCCAGCACATTCTACAAAGGCCACCCCCACCTGTCCTGGCTGTGCACACCTGTGCCCTCACATAGGGGTGCCTGTTCTATCTTGGGGGGTGGGGAGGTGGACAGGGATTGAGCAGGGACAGAGAGAGCCTGGGGTCAAGGTGGCCCGCAAGCCCTTGTTTCTTCCATCACCATGGCGTTCTTACTTCCTGCACTTTCTTCCTTTCTTTCTTATCTTTTTTTTTTTTTTTGAGACAGCGACTCACTCTGTCTCCCAGGATGGAGGGCAATGGCATGATCTTGGCTCACTGCAACCTCCGCCTCCCAGATTCAAGCAATTCTCATGCCTCAGCCTCCTGAGTGTCTGGGATTACAGGCGCACGCCACCACAACCGGCCCCTTCCTCCCTCTCTCCCTCCCTTCTTCCTTTCCTTTCCCGTTCCCTCCCTCCCTCCCTCCATTCCTTCCTTCCTTCTTCCTCTTTCTGTCTCTCTTCTCTCTTTATCTCTCTCTCTTTCTTTCTGATAGAGTCTTACGCTGTCGCCCAGGCTGGAGTACAGTGGCACAATCACAGCGCACTGCAGCCTCAACCTCCCGGGCTCAGCTGATCCTCCCACATCAGCCTCCTGAGTAGCTGGGACTATAAGCACACACTACCACGCCTGGCTGAAAATTTTTTATTTCTTTTTTCTTTTTCTTTTCTTTTTTTTTTTTTTTAAGATGCGGTCTTGCTCTGTTGCCCAGGCTGGAATGCAGTAGTGCAATCTCAGCTCACTGCAACCTCCACCTTTTGGGATAAAGCGATTCTCCTGCCTTAGCCTCCCAAGTAGCTGGGACTATAGGTGTGCACCACCATGCCCAGCTCTAATGTTTGTATTTTTAGTAGAGACGGGGTTTCACCCTGTTGGCCAGGCTGGTCTCGAACTCCTGACCTCAGGTGATCCACCTGCCTCGGCCTCCCAAAGTGCAGGCGTGAGCCACTGTGCCTGGCCCAGGCAATGCTTTTAAAACAACTTTATTGGGCCAGGTGCGGTGGCTCACACCTGTAATCCCAGCACTTTGGGAGGCTGAGGCGGGTGGATCACGAGGTCAGGAGTTCAAGACCTGCCTGGCCAAGATGGTGAAACCCCATCTCTACTAAAAATACAAAAATTAGCTTGGCATGGTGGTGGGCACCTGTAATCCCAGCTACTCGGGAGGCTGAGGCAGAGAATTGCTTGAGCCCAGGAGGTGGAGGTTGCAGTGAGCCAAGATCGTGCCACTGCACTCCAGCCCAGGTGACAGAGCGAGACTCTGTCTCAAAAAAAACAAAACAAAACAAAACAAAAAAATAATAAAACAACTTTATTGGCTTGGCACAGTGGCTCACGCCTGTAATCCTAACACTTTGGGAGGCAGAGGTGGGTGGATCGCTTGAGTCCAGGAGTTTGAGACCAGTCTGGTTAACATGGCGAAACCCCATCTCTACTAAAAAAAAAATACAAAAAAAATTAGCCAGGTGTGATGGCACATGCCTGTAGTCCCAGCTTCTCGGGAGGCTGAGGTGGGAGAATCACTTGAGCCTGGGAGGTTGAGGCTGCAGTGAGCCGAGATCGCGCCACTGCACTCCAGCCAGGGCAACCGGAGTGAGACCCTGTCTCAAAAAACAAAACAAAACAAAACCTTATTGAGGTAAAATTTGCATATCATAAAATTTCCGTTTCAAGCATATAGTTCAAAGATTTGTAGCGAATTGACGGAGTTGTACAGCCATCGTCACAACCCAGTTTTAGGACCTTTCTGTTCCCTTCCTTAAAAAGTGTAGCAATTGCTCCTGGGTGCCCTGCGCCCTCCGCAGCCTCTGGCAGCCACCCATCTGTTTTCTGTCTCTATGGATTTGCCTGTTCTGAACACTGCATATAAATAAACCAAAAGAAATTGTCTGTTTGTGTCTGGCTTTTTTTAATTAGCACAAGGTTTTCAAGCTTCGTCCACGCTGCGGTGTGTCTCAGCGTTTCATCTGTGTTGTTGCCAAAACATGCCGCGTTGTATGGATGAACCACATTTCGTTTATCCGTTCATCCGCTGGTGGACATCTGGGTTGTTTCCAGTTGGGGTTACTGCGGATAAAGTTGCTCTGAGCACCCTCAGACGAGTCTTTATGCGGGCGTTTTTTTCGCTTTGGTGGATACCTAGCAGTAGAATTGCTGGTCGTATGGTAAATTCATGTCTAGGCTTCCTTTTTTTTTGAGACAGAGTTTTACTCTTGTCGCCCAGGCTGGGGTTAATGGCACTATCTCAGCTCACTGCAACCTCCGCCTCCCGGGTTCAAGCGATTCTCCTGCCTCAGCCTCCGAAGTAGCTGGGATCCCAGGCGTGAGCCCCCACACCCGGCCCACGTCTAGGCTTTCAGAGAAACTGCCCAACTGTTTTCCAAAGCTGCTGCACCATTTTTCATTTCCACCAGCAATCTATGAAGGTTCCTGTTTCTCCACATCCTTGTCCAGACTTGGTTTTGTCTTTTCTTTCTTTGTTGTTTTTTTTTTTTTTTTGAGACGGAGTCTCATTCTGTTGCCCAGGCTGGGGTGCAATGGAGCAATCTCGGCTCACTGCAACCTCTGCCTCCCAGGTTCAAGCAATTTTCCTGCCTCAGCCTCCCGAGTAGCTGGGATCACAGGTGCTGCCACCACCACGCCCGGCTAATTTTTTTGTATTTTTAGTAGAGACCGGGTTTCACCATGTTGGCCAGGCTAGTCTTGAACTCTTGACCTCAGGTGATCTACCTGCCTCGGCCTCCCAAAGTGCTGGGATTATAGGCATGAGCCACCGCGCCCAGCCTCTCTTTTTGATAATTTTTTTTTTAATTCCAAATCATGGCAGGGTAAAAACAAAATTTGCATTGACCCTTAGAACAGACTTGTACTGAAGTTTCAGTCTGGTGTAGATTGACTTCATGACCTTGGAGATTCCCAAGAACGGCCCAAACACAAGATCTCCAAGAATCAGAAAGTCAGCTGGTACAGACAGGAGAAAGCACGGCATGGGGTGGGGTGGGGCAGAGGAGGGGCCCAAAACCGCTGACTGAGAGAACAGGCCTGGTTTTCAGAATTCGCCAATCCCTCCCATTCTCCTTCTTCCTATTTGAAAAGTGAGGAGGCCAAGGAGAGGGGTCCCACAGCCTTCACTAGCAGATCCACAAGGGCCCCGAGTTCCTCCGCCCAGCGCGTAGGTAGTTGCAGCTGTGCGGATGCCTGGGCCCTGCCCAGCTGTTGCCGTGGGGAAGGTGCCCTAAGTCAGTCGCTGGAGTCTCCTAGCAACGTCTCCGCAGAGCAGCCTGTGGACCCCAGCTGGACCCCAGCAATTCTGGGCTTTCAGGTCAAGATCCCCCAGCCCACCTCCCCCAGCGCTACCTGTGTGTGACTCAAGGTCAGAGATGGGATTTTAGAGCTGGAAAGCCCCGCGGATGGTCGGTGTGACAGTTCCCTGAGTCACTCACGGAGTTCTGCTTCTGCACGACAGTGTCTAACTCTATGGATGGCAGCTGCTTCCCAAACCTCTTTCCTTCCCCAGCCTCCTCAGACGCTTTCTGGAACGCCCTTGCTCCGCCCCACTCTGCCTTTGAGGAAGGAGCCATAGGACGTCTTTTTTGGGGGAAAGATTGGTCATTCGGGTCACAAATATTTCTTGTGACAGTGATGTCCTTAGTACAGTTGTCTTGCCCAGGGTCCCAAGAAGGGGAACTGGGGCAGGGCTTTGAGACAAAGGCTCTAGTGGCCCCCAGATGAGTGCAGAGGTGGGGAGGGAAGGAAGCTTCCAGGCCCTGGGGTCCCAGCCCCTCCCCAGCTTGCGGGTGCTTCCAGCGCCCTGGAGGACCAAGATGTAGCCCAGGCCACAGCAGTATTCAGCTGCATGGCCACAGAATCTAAGCCTCAGGGACTCGGCAGAGGTGGGCATTCAGGATGCTTCTCGGGGAGGACTCAGCTCACTCCAGGTGGGAGAACAGCAGAGTGAGGGCTTGCACTTGGGGGTGTGGGGGCAGCTTGGGGATTGTGGGGATTTGGGGCCCGTCTCGGGTTTGGAGCAGGGCTGTCTGGGCATCCATCTCACCTGGCTCAGCAACCCCGCTGGGAGCAGCAACAAAGCCACCTGCTCTTTTCTTTTTTCCTTTTTCATCATATTTTTTGCTCTTTCTCAGCAGAATCACGCCTGTGCATTTTGAGGTGTGAACCACACCCACCTCCAAGGCCCACCGAATCCCACCTTTCACCAAGGGTATTACGTTTCTGGGTGAGGAGGACCAACCACACACAACACAGACAGAAAACCCACAGGGGCCCTTGTCTTGCTGAGGAAGTCAGTTCCCGACAAGGAGCCCCTCCCCCACTCTACCCACCCCCGGCCCATTCCTCTTCTGAAACAGCCACTTGTCCCAGCAAAGGACACACTCAGGTCCCTGGGCTGAGAAGGATGGCCTTTGGGACCTGGCTCCTCCTCCCCAGTGTGACCCCCTCTTCCCAAGCTCTGTTCTTGTGGGTTCTGCATCCAGCCCCACCATGCCCCGCTCCAGCACTCTGCTCAGCTCTCTGCCCACCTGGGTATCTTCATCCAAACCCTCCTCAACCCACAAGACGCAAGTCCACCCATTCAATTCGATCAACAATGTGCTGCACTCCTACTGTGTCAGGTAGCACGATGCCTGCCTCTGAGGAGCCTGGGGAGGGGACCTGTCCCACCTCTGAACCCCCCAGGGGACTTGCTGTCAGTCCTTGACTCAAAGCATTTGAGAGCAAGAGTTTTGAAATCAAACTAACCCAGGTTCAACTCCTGCCTGCTTGTGGGAAGCCTTGGAAAAGTCAGCTTCATTTTCATCTTTAATGCTGTCCTGTATGACATGGGGGTGCAATGCCCTTGTCACCGTCCCTCAAAAGAGCAAAGCCAGCCAGGTGTGGTGGCTCACACCTATACTCCCAGCACTTTGGGAGGCTGAGGCGGGTGGATCACTTGAGGTGAAGAGTTCAAAACCAGCCTGGCCAACATGGTAAAACCCCGTCTCTACCGAAAATACAAAAAATTAGCCAGGCTTGGTGACGCGCACCTGTAATCCCAGCTACTCAGGAGGCTGAGGCAGGAGAATCGCTGGAACCCGGGAGGCAGAGGTTGCAGTGAGCCAAGATCATGCCACTGCATTCCAGCCTGGGTGACAGAGCGAGACTCTGTCTCAACAACAAAACAAAACAAAAAAAGCACAAAGCCAGGGCACACCCATGAGAAAAATATCTTTTTTCAAAGAATGTTCTTCATGATATTTCAGAAAACGTATTGTAGTGTAATCGGTGGGGAATTCAAAACCCTGTCAGATTTCCTTCCTCTTATTTTGGGCTTAGTTTTGGTCTTATTTTGGTATCAGGGAGGGAGGGTTCCATTATCTTCTCAGCTTTAGAGGCTCTGAGGAACTTTTTTTAAAATTTTTTTTAGGGAAGGAGTCTCGCTTTGTCGCCCAGGCTGGAGTGCAGTGGCGTGATCTCGGCTCACTGCAATCTCCGCCTCCTCTGTTCACTCCATTCTCCTGCCTCAGCCTTCCGAGTAGCTGGGATGTCAGGTGCCCGCCACTGCGCCCAGCTAATTTTTTTTTTTTTTTTTTTTTTTGTATTTTTAGTAGAGATGGGGTTTCACCGTGGTCTCGATCTCTTGATCTCGTGATCCACCTGCCTCGGCCTCCCAAAGTGCTGGGATTACAGGTGTGAGCCACCACACTCAGTCAGCTTTATTTATTATTTTTAAACTTTTAGGTTCAGGGATACCTGTACAGGTTTTTATATAGGTAAACTCATGTCATGGGGGTTTGTTGTACACATAATTTCCCCACTCAAGTACTAAGCCTGGTACCTGACAGTTACTTTGTTTTGTTTTTGAGAAGGAGTCCCGCTCTGTCGCCCGGGCTGGACTGCAGCGGCACCATCTCCCTCTGCCTCCTGGGCTCAAGTCATTCTCGTGCTTCAGCTTCCCAAGTAGCTGGGATTACAGGCACGTGCCACCACACCTAGCTAATTTTTGTTTTTTTTTTTTTTTTTTTTTTTTTTTTTTTTTTTTTTTTTTTTTTTTTGAGACGGAGTCTTGCTCTGTCCCCAGGCTGGAGTGCAGTGGCGCAATCTCGGCTCACTGCAAGCTCCGCCTCCCGGTCACGCCATTCCCTCCTCAGCCTCCCGAGTAGCTGGACTACAGGCGTCCGCCACCACCCGGCTAATTTTTTTTTTTTTTGTATTTTAGTAGAGACGGGTTTCACCGTGTTAGCCAGGATGGTTCGATCTCTGACCTTGTGATCCCCCGCCTCCCTCCAAGTGCTGGATTACAGCTTGAGCCACCGCGCCGCCGTAATTTTTGTTTTTAGTAAAGATGGGTTTCACCATGTTGGCCAGGCGGGTCTTAAACTCCTGACCTCAAGTAATCCACCCACCTCGGCCTCCCAAAGTGCTGGGATTACAGGTGTGAGCCACCACACCTGGCCCAACATTTTGTTATTTTTTCTACTCCTCTCCCTCCTCCTGCCCTCCACCCTCTACCCTCCAATAGGCCTCAGTGTCTGTTTTTTTCCCTTTGTGTCCATGTGTTCTCATGGTTTAGCTCCAACTTATGTGAGAACATGTGGTATTTGGTTTTCTGTTCCTGGGTCAGTTTACTAAGGATAATGGCCTCCAGCTCTACCCATGTTCCCACAAAGGACATGGTCTCATTCTTTTTTATGGCTGCATAGTATTCCATGGTATACATGGACCACATTTTCTTTATCCAGTCCACCATTGATGGGCACTTAGATTGATTCCATGTATTTGCTGTTGTGAATAGTGCTGCAATGAACATACGCATGCGTTTTTGGTTTTGCTTTTCTGAGACAGAGTCTTGCTCTGTCACCCAGGCTGGAGTGAGGTGGTGCAATCTCAGCACACTGCAACCTCCACCTCCTGGATTCAAGCGATTCTCCCGTCTCAGCCTCCCAAGTAGCTCAGATTATAGGCGCCTGCCACCACACCTGGCTAATTTTTGTATTTTTAGTAGAGATGGGGTTTCACTATGTTGGCCAGGCTGGTCTCGAACTCCTGACCTCAAGTGATCTACCTACCTCAGCCTCCCAAAGTGTTGGGATTACAGGTGTGAGCCACTGCGCCCGGCCTGCATGTTAATTAATGACAGAACAATTTATATTCCTTTGGGCATACACCCAGTAAGGGGATTGCTGGGTCAAATGTTAGTTTGGTTATCAACATTCAAAGTCTGAATTTTAAACAGGTGGTTGGGCTGGGGGCTCATATCTGTCAGCTCATTCACATTTAGCACCGGTCTCATTCCCAGTAGCTTTTCCAGGACAGCGACCTTCACCACGAAGCTTGAGTTTTCCCACTGCAAGCCTGGGCTTCCCAAGCATTTTACTTTTCTAAGGAAGGCATCCTGGAGAGGACACCTGGATAGACCGGGGAGCCTTCTCTGTGTCTCTCCCAGTGCTGTCTGGCATCAATTCATGGGCCACTTCTTTCGAGTAATTTGTCTGCACCTCTTGGGCCATGATTTCCGCCATCTTTTCTGGATTTGACGGGCCTGCCGGTGCTGCCTGTGAGAAGTCTTCCCAATCTGCTTGCTGCACTGTTTTAGTAAAACCAACACAGAACAGATGAGGCAAATGACCATCTGTAGTTTTGACAACCATATGAGCTTCGATCATGGTCTTTTTTTTTTTTTTTTTTCCATGAAAGTTGGTCAGGCTGTTTTTGCACCGAACATCCTCAGTAATTAGCTTCAATTTTCCAGATGCAACTTCACCATTCTGCAGATGAGCAGCACTGACTTCAAAAACACGGCCCTTGAGGCCATCAGGTGCAATTTTGGTTCCTGGCATCCCTATGCCTGGTGTTTTCCATACTCCTTATGCCAAGCACGGCTGGCACTTTCGCCTCATGCCAATCTCTCTCAGACAATCGACCAACCTCTTTCTTCTCGGCTCCCTTCCTGCCACTTTGGTAAGGTGCTCATTCTTGCCCGCTGCGTGGTGGTGCAGAGAGCCCAGGGCCAGGTGTTAACATTGCCATTTTCCCTCCGTCTCAGAGGCTGCTACTCATTATGATAATAGTCAGATTTTGAATTGTCCGAGTGTAAGCTGCAGACATCACAACACAAGGTCCCAAGTATTTCAGTATGTATCTCTTAAGATCGAGGAGCTTTCCTGATGTAACCACAATATAATGATCATGTGTGGGAGATTCACTATTGCTCCAACACTGTTAGCTCATACAGTGTATGCCCAATCTTTGCCAATTGTCTCAATCATGCCAGACCCACGTGAGGTTGTCTCCCAGCCTCTCTTTATCTCTTTCACAACACTGACATTGTGGAAGAGGGCCTAGATGTTCAGCAGGCTGTCCCTCAAAGTGGGATTATCTGGTGTTTCCCCTTTATGAGTGGACTCAGGGTGAGCATGTTCTGCAGGAATTCTACGGAAGGGACGTTGTGTCCTTCCTGGTGCATCACATCAGGAGGCACACGATGCCACCTTATCCCATCACCAGTGATGCTGAACTGGGTTGCTTGGTTCAGGTGGCGCCTGCTAGGTTTCTTTTTTCCCTTTACCATTAAGAAATGCTGACCCTAGGCCGGCCACGGTGCCTCATTCCTGTAATCCCAGCACTTTGGGAGGCCAAGGTGGGTGGATCACCTGAGGTCAGGAGTTCGAGACATGCCTGGCCAACATGGCAAAATCCCGTCTTTACTAAAAATACAAACATTAGGCCGGGCTCTGTGACTCATGCCTGTAATCCCAGCACTTTGGGAGGCCAAGGCAGGCGGATCACGAGATCAGGAGATTGAGACCATCCTGGCTAACATGGTGAAACCCCGTCTCTACTAAAAATACAAAAAATTAGCCGGGCGTGGCGGCGGGCACCTGTAGTCCCAGCTACTCGGGAGGCTGAGACAGGAGAATGGCGTGAACCCGGGAGGCAGAGCTTGCAGTGAGCCAAGATCATGCCACTGCACTCCAACCTGGGCAACAGAGCGAGACTCTGTCTCAAAAAAAAAAAAAAAAAAAAAAAGAAAAAAAAAAAAAAAGAAAAATTAGCCAGGCGTGGTGGCTGGTGCCTGTAATCTCAGCTACTCGGGAGGCTGAGGCAGAAGAATCATTTGAACCCAGGAGGCGGAGGTTGCAGTGATCCAAGATAGCACCATTGCACTGCAGCCTGGGTGACAAGAGTGAAACTCCGTCTCAAAAAAAAAAAAAAAAAAAAAGAAAGAAAGAAAAAGAAAAAAAGAAATCCAACCATGGCCAGGCATGGTGGTTCACACGTGGAGTCCTAGCAACTCAGGAGGCTGAGGCAGGAGGATCCCTTGAACCCAAGAGGTCAAGGCTGCGGTGAGCTATGATCTTGTCATTGTACTTCAGCCTGGATGACAAAGTGAGACTGTGTCTCAAAAATAAAAAAATGATAATAATAATTTTAAAAAAGGCCAGGCACTGTGGCTCACGCCTGTAATCTCAGCACTTTGGGAGGCCGAGGCGAATGGATCACGAGGTCAGGAGATCGCGACCATCCTGGCTAACATGGTGAAACCCCATCTCTACTAAAAATACAAAAAATTAGCCAGGCGTGGTGGCGGGCGCCTGTAGTCCCAGCTACTCGGCAGGCTGAGGCATGAACCCGGGAGGCAGTGAGTCGAGATTGCGCCACTGCACTCCAACCTGGGCGACAGAGCGAGACTTCAAATATCGACTTTTTAAAAGGAAGAGGATGAGGCACAAAATATAAAGAGTTTACTCTAGAGGCTAAGGTGGAAGGATCATTTGAGGTCAGAAGTTTCAGAAAAGCCTGGGCAACACACTGTGAGCTCCACGGCAAAAATGAGCCGGGTGTGGTGGCGCAGGCCTGTGGTCCCTGTTACTCCAGAGGCTGAGGCACGGGGATGGCTTGAGTCCAGGAGGTCAAGGCTGCACTGAGCTTTGACCGCCCCACCGCACTCCTGGGCGACAAAGGGAGACCCTGTCTCAAAATAAATAAGCAAATGACCCAAAAGGTGGGGACAGGGTGTGGGCTGATGTAAAGTTGTCAAGAATTCTCTTTGGTTTATGGAAATACCATTGATTAGTGATGGGCTGTGCACTGGTGCGGGTACAGGGTCTGGGCGGCTATTTGGCCAGTTCACAGCTATCTGCGCAGTAGGCGGCAGTTTCCAGGCGCGACCCTCCTGTACTGTCTCTGGGGCCTGACCGTTGAAGAGGACTCGCCTTCTGCTCTTTTCTCATTAGGCGGGAGGAGCCTCCGGGGCTGCCTGGAGGAAGCCTCCACTCCGACCCTCGCCCGAATGCCTACTGCGAGGGCGGATGCATACTTCGGGACTTCTAATTTCGTCCTTCACGTCTTTAGCTGCCGCCTATGGCAAGGAAGGGCCTGCCCTCGCCCCTGCCTCCCTCCTCCCTTCCCCACCGCGGCTCCGTCACGATCGGCGCGGCCGACCGGGGCTGGGGGAGCCCCTCCAGCCAGCTCCTGCCCTCAGGTCCCGGGGGCGGCCATTCGCCTCCCAAGCACTCGGCGCTCAGCCCCACGGGGCCGCCTTTGCAGTCGCGTGGGCAGAACGGGGTCCTCGAGGCCGCGGCGATTCTCTAGGGAGGGCGGCGCCAAGACCCGCGGGGAGCGCGGCTCCCATGAGCCCCCGCGCGACCGGGCCTCGGTGGGTGCCGTTGCAGGTCACGTGGTCGCCGTCGCTCATCATGTGGGCCCGTCGCGCGTCACGTGGCTGCCATCTCCTGTCACGTGGCCGCCGGCGCGGGTCACGAGAACAAACACCGGGGCAGCCGGCGCTTCCCGGCCGGTGTCGCTCCGCGGCGGGCCATGGCCAACGTCTCTAAGAAGGTGTCGTGGTCCGGCCGGGACCGGGACGACGAGGAGGCGGCGCCGCTGCTGCGGAGGACGGCGCGGCCCGGCGGGGGGACGCCGCTGCTGAACGGGGCTGGGCCCGGGGCTGCGCGCCAGGTGAGGCCGGGTAGGGCGCAGGCGGGGAAACTGAGCCCTCGTGCGCCCCGCAGCCCGCGCCCTCGTGAGCCTCCTGGCGGCGCCGCGTATCCCGGTCCTGGAGGCGACCGAGGCGCGGGGGACTCGGGAACGCGCCCCGGGGCTCCTCGGCGGGGCAGGGCTGGCGGGGGCGCCTGGGGTCTGGAGTCTTCGGAGGCAGCACCGGGCTGGGTGGCCGGGAGGGCTGGGTGAGCAGGCGGATCTCGCCGGACCCCGCGGAATGTGGGGCGCTGAGGGGCGCCGGGGCAGCCTTGGCGCACGTTCATTCCCCCCGGTGTCCCCCAAACTGGCCCTAAAGGGGTGCAAGTGGCTTTCTGTTCAGGCGACTTTTTAGAATTGTCATCCTACACGAGCAACTGATTTTGTTTGCGTTTTGACCCCCTGGGAGATGGGAACAGTTAAGATTGCAGCCGGGTCTCTTTCAGTGAGAATGACTGGGCGCCTTTATCTGCCATCTTTCTGTGTGGGGATCAGTCCCGACTTTCAGGTGATCTTGGGAGTGACGAGTATTTGTACTCAGTCTCCCTTAGCACCGATTTGAATTTGGAATGTGCAGGCAAACACAATAAGCAGCAAGTCAGAGGTTGGAATGCGTTCCGCAGGTCACCCTGCAGCGTGCGTCTGAGCAGTGTTAAGGTCTGGAGAACCGTTACGGGTACATTTGTTTCCCTGTCTGTGTATTGTTTTAATTTTTTTTTTTTTTTTTTTTTTTTTTTTTTTGAGACGGAGTTTCACTGTAGTTGCCCAGGCTGGAGTGCAATGGCGCGATCTCGGCTCACGGCAACCCCCACCTCCAGAGTTTAAGTGACTCTCCTGCCTCAGCCTCCCAAATAGCTGGAATTACAGGCGTGCGCCACCGCGCCCGACTAATTTTGTATTTTTAGTAGAGACGGGGTTCCTCCATGTTGGTCAGGCTGGCCTCGAACTCCCGACCTCAGGTGATACTCCCACCTTGGCCTCCCAAAGTGCTGGGATTACAGGCGTGAGCCACTGCGCCTGGCTGTATTGTGTTACTTTTGAGTTAGTGAACCGTTTTGTTGATGGGTCTTAATCTGCTTTGCACTTATTCTTTACATTTTTTCTTGTCTAGTCCTTTAAACACTTGTTTTGTGCCTAAAGATTAGGAAGGACGGCCGGGCGCGGTGGCTCACATCTGTAATCCCAGCACTTTGGGAGGCCGAGGCAGGTGGATCATGAGGTCAGGAGATTGAGACCATCCTGGCTAATATGGTGAAACCCCGTCTGTACTAAAAACACAAAAAATTAGCCGGGCTCGGTGGCGGGCGCCTGTAGTCCCAGACTCGGGAGGCTGAGGCTGGAGAATGGCGTGAACCCGGGAGGCGGAGCTTGCAGTGAGTGGAGATGGCGCCACTGCACTCCAGCCTGGGCGACAGAGCCAGACTCCGTCTTAAAAAAAAAAAAAAAAGGTTAGGAAGGACACGAAAATCAGGCTGTTTCCACAGAACCTACATTTAGGTTTTCCCAATTCCTTAGAAATGCACCAGACAAAGAAGGTCAAAGTCTGCCTTTTGCTGATAAGAAGCAGCAGCTCAGCTCCCTTTGAAGTGGGCTGTCCTGCTCTCCGTGCTGTAGTCTGCATGAAAAGTGATCTGAAGGGGTTAATTTGAAGTGGTGGGGCCATGGGTGATTAGTTATTTGTGTGTATGTCTGTGTGTGTGTGTGTGTGTGTGTGTGTGTGTGTGTTTCTGTTTTAAAAGAAAGTAAGGCCAGGTGTGGTGGCTCATGCCACTTTGGGAGGCCAAGGTAGGGGAGGATCACTTGAGCCCAGAAGTTCAAGACCAGCCTGGGCAAAATAGTGAAACCCTGAAACCCTGTCTCTAAAAAAAAAAAAAGCAAAATTAGCCAGGTGTGGTGATATGCATCTGTAGTCCCAGCTGCTCGCTCGGGAGACTGAGGCAGAAGAGTCGTGTGAGCCCAGGAGGTTGAATCTGCAGTGAGCTGCTTTTTTTTTTTTTTTTTTTTTTGAGGTAGTTTCTCACTCTTTTGCCCAGGCTGGAGTTTGAGAACCTATCTTAAAAAATTTTAAAATTTTTTTTTTAATTAAAGAAATCTGAAGTTCACAAGGTAGAAGGAATAAACCAGCTTTAAGGGCTGAAAGGTAAAGATTGGGAACCTCGATGGAGGTTGAATTTGAGTTTCTCTTGGGACTGAATGTGCTTGGGGTTTCCTGTTTGTCTTTGCAAATAGAAGAGTTGATTTTTTGGGAAATAATCTGTTGATCTCTTAACCTTAGAAAGTATTCCCGGCTGTGCGTGGTGGCTCATGCCTATAATCCCAGCACTTTGGGAGGCCGAGGCGGGTGGATCACCTGAAGTCAGGAGTTCGAGACCAGCCTGGCCTACATGGTGAAACCCCGTCTCTACTAAAAATACAAAAATCAGCCGAGTGTGGTGGTGAGCGCCTGTAATCCTAGCTAGTCAGGAGGCTGAGGCAGGAGAATCGCTTGAACCCGGGAGGCGGAGGTTGCACTGAGCTGAGATCACGCCATTGCCTGGGCAACAAGAACAAAACTCCATCTCAAAAAAAAAATTTTTTAAGTATTCCCTTAAAAGTCATTGTAAGCTTATTTGTTTGTTTGCATTTAATAATGGCAGATACCCTGCTTACAAGCAATTAAAAAAAATAGTTTATCGTGCACTTGCTCTGTGGCTGCCTGGGACGCAGGCACATAAAGCTGCTTCCTTCCTGCTGGAGACAGGCCCAGTGCCCTGTGCGGATGGTCTGCAGGGCCCCCGGGGCAGGAGCAGTCACAAGGCTTGGACTTGAAGAGCACAAGATCTTCAGGCAGGCGGACGGGTGGGAAAGGACAAAGGGAGTGTGTGTGTTTGGGATGTGCTGTGGAGCATGGAGGTCAGCCCTGCTGCGCACATGAGCAGGCTTTGAATTTGGCTCATCTCTAGGGGAGCCCATGGGAAGCTAGGACCCCATGCCTGAAGGGCCCCAGCCTTGCCCCGCAGACAGACTGGAGAGGTGGAGTCTAGAGGCCAAGACGCCACCTCTTAGGCCAGGCGTCCTCGGAGGCCTTTGTGCTCTGAGCATTGGACTCGCCGAGGGTCTCCTGCAAGGCCTGTAGCCTCCCTGTTGCCCGGTTTTCCCATCTGCGAAAAAGTTAACACATGCGTAGCGCTGAACACGGCGCCTGTCACAAACCATGCTCCGAAGAAACGTGAGTCGTGCCCGGTCGTGTTAAAACCAGCAACACAAGAGGGATTCGTGTTCGTTGTGACTTTCCTGCCCAACTTCCTGAGTAGCTACTGGATTTCTTGGTGCTGTTTTTCTGGGGGAGGGTCTGCTCTGACTGGTGGGCACAGCTCATAGTTAGGCTCAGGCGCACCCCAGTGTGGCCACAGACGGGGTGCTGTAAGCTGCCGTTGGATTCAAGGCCTCCAGAGCTGTTTTGAACTAAAATATCAACCCAGGCCATCCCCTGCCGACAGGACTGTTCCAGTGAACGTGAGAACTGGCCCTAGCTGCCTCCAGGCTCTTTAGGGTTTGTTGCAGGATTTTCAGGTTGGCTGGTGGTGTTGTTGCCACCTCAACGTGGGCACAGCTGGCCAAACACTACGAGGTGGCTGCCCTGGGCAGGGCAGACTGTGGAGTGGCTTGTTGGTAGCTGGGTGCCAGCTGAAAGCCCAGGCCCTTCAGAGCCACCTGTGGGTTGCTGTTCCTGTTCTCAGGCCTGTCTTGCTTTGTGTGGCGTAGTGATGAATTGACAAAGCCAGTCATTGCTCATCTGGTGGTGCTGGGACAGGGCGAGGGTGAGGTCAGCCAGCCCTGGCCGTGTGTGGGCGGCAGGAAGCAGAACTCCTTGAGAACTGAGAGAGGGAAAGCCGCTGGAGCCAGAAACACTTGGGTCTCAGGGGGCAGTGAGGGGAGGCGGGTATTTGCAGGACATCCCTGGGAACTCATGTTGGGATGCTCCACCTAAGACCCTGGCAGGGCAGGGGTCTGGGTTAGTGTGGGCCTGTGTCCTGCCTGGGCACCCAGAGCCACAGACCGCAGCCTGAGAGAGAACTGTGGGCGCAGCGAGGCCATGGGGGAGGGTCTGGGGTCGTCCCCAGTGGCCCCTTGAGCTCTGCTCTACTTGAGGAAGTGCCCCTTGGTTCTTTTCCGGCCTCCAGGAAGTCCTCTGCCTGCCTGGGAGGGTTCCCCTGCTGTCGCTTGCCCTTCCCTGCCCTCCAGCATTGCTGTTCAGTGTCTGTCTTGCTTTAGGTCTCTGCCTTAATGCCATGGGGACACTGCGTGGACAGCAAAGGCCTCTCCTTGGTCTCTGTGGCCTTTGTGTGTCACCTCTTTTCCTTTGACTGTAACCCCCATCCCCCCGTGGGGCAGCTGCTGTATCTTCTGTGCCTAGCGTCTAGCCTGGTCCTGGCAGCACCCTGCTGAATGTTAGGGTGCAGTGCAGGCCAGGCAGAACAGCAAATGGTCTTTCATACGGCTTTAAGTTTTAAAAAAAAACTGTGGTAAACAACACATACCATAAATTTACCGTTTTAAGCCGGGCATGGTGGTGCACGCCTCTCATACCAGCTACTTGAGAGGCCAAGGCGGAAGGATCACTTGAGCCCAGGAGTTAGAGACCAGCCTGGGCAACATAGCAAGACCTTGTCTCTAAAAAATATTTTGTTTAATTACCGTTTAATCATCTGTGAGTGCAGTCAGTAGGCTTGAGTACGCTCATAGTGTTACACAACCCATCCCTTGCCGAACTGAAACCGCACCCATTCAACGCTCTCCCTCCTCCTGCCACCCAGCCCGCTGGTTGCCGTCTGCCTCAGCGGACCTGACGGCTCCAGGGCCCTCACGAGAGTGGACCGGTGGGGGCTGTCTTTTTCCGACTGGCTTACTTCACAGAGCACGGGGTCCTCTAGCCCGTTGTCCTGCAGCACGGGTCGGTGGTCGTTCCTCTTTATGGCTGAATTATTCCACTGCGGGGAGAGGCTGCATTTCCTTGACTCACTCACCCATCGGCAGACACCGGGTGCTTCCGCATTTTGGTCATTGTCAACGGTGCTGCTGTGAACATGGCGTACAAATGGGACTTTCAGACGCTGCTTTCTATGTTTGTTTTTGGTTTTTGGTTTGTTTGTTTTTGTTTTTGTTTTTGACGGAGTCTCCCTCTGTCGCCCAGGCTGAAGTGCAGTGGTGTGATCTCAGCTTACCGCAACCTCTGCCTCTTGGGTTCAAGTGATTCTCCTGCCTCAGCCTCCCGAGTAGCTGGGATTACAGGCGCCCACCACCATGCCCGGCTAATTTTTGTATTTTTAGGAGAGTTGGGGTTTCGCTACGTTGGCCAGGCTGGTCTTGAACTCCTGACCTCAAGTGATCAGCCCACCTCAGCCTCCCAAAGTGCTGGGATGACAGATGTGAGCCACCTCACCTGACCCTGAGTTTTTTTATGTATTCTGAATATTAATCCCTTATCAGATATTAATTCCTTATCACGTTTGCAAATATTTCCTCGTTTCATAGGTTACCTTTGCTCTGTTGCTTTCTTTGATGTGTAGAAGTTTTAAAGTTTGATGTAGTTCCCCTTGTCTATACATTATTTTGACTTTTATTTTATTTTATTTTATTTATTTATTTGAGACAGGGTCTCGCTCTATTGCCCAGGCTGGAATACAGTGGCAGGATCTCGGCTCACTGCAACCTCCGCCTCCTGGGTTCAAGCAGTTCTCCTGCCTCAGCCTCCCGAGTAGCTGGGATTACAGGTGTGCACCACCATGCCCGGCTAATTTTTGGTTGTTTGTGTTTTTTTTGTTTCGTTTTTCGTTGTAGTACTTGAAGGATTTCGTTTTGTTTTGTTTAAGTAGAGACCGGGGTTGTTTCTTCCATGTTGGCCAGGCTGGTGTCGAACTCGTGACCTCAGGTGATCTGCCTGCCTCGGCCTCCCAAAGTGCTGGTATTACAGGCATGAGCCACCGCGCCCAGCCCTTTTTTGACTTTTAAATCACTCTGGATTCACAGGAAACTGCAAAGGTAGCATAGGGGGCTTGTGTACCCTTCACCGAGTTTCCCCCACTGTTTACCTTTTCGTAACAGCACGGCACCAAAACCAAGAGAGTGTCGTTGGTGCAATGCGTGTAGATCCGCGTAAGCACCAGGAAGGGGGTGCAGGCCATTTTCAGGCCCCTCTTTCTAGTCCCACCCACCCCCAACCCTGACGACCTTGCCTCCCCTCTGGCCCAGTCCCGCCTCTCGGGAGTGTTGGCTCACGCGTTCCTGAGCCTGGCTGTTTTCAGTTAGTGTCTGGCACTTGGGACCGTGTAGGTTGCCGTGTGTGGCAGGAGTTTGAGGAACAGCATCTAGTGTTTAATTTATAAGAACTTGCATTTAAAAAAGAAAGTAACCGCACGGAATGCATTGCTGAACTTGAAGTAAACGTCGTGTTTTTCCATTACAAAAGCCACCTTCTCAAAGTCCTGGCAGAGTTAAGGAAAGAGATGCTGGGAAGGGAAGGCGCCAGAGCCCCATCCTTTGACTCCGGGCAGGGGCAGCTGATGCCCTGCTGGGGGGAAACCCCTCACCCCTCACCCCTCTTGAATCTGCCAAGGCGGTGGCGGTGGGGGTGGCCCGCTGGTCACATACTGCACCGTCAGCCTTCACCTTGGCCTGACTGCATTCACAGCTCTGCCTGCTGCTGCGGGACAGTGCTGTCGCGGTGTAGACGGTGGCCCACCTCAAGGCCTCCCAGGCCTGGCGCCCAGGACGTGTGACTGTGGCTGTTTCGTTTTGGTTGGGTTTTTTTTTTTAATTTTAGAGATAGGGTCTTGCCGTGTCACCCAGGCTGGAGCGCAGTGGTGCAATCATAGCTCACTGTAGCCTCAACTTCCCAGGCTCAAGCGATCCTCTTGCCTCAGCTTCCTGAGTAGTTTGGACCACAGGTACACGCCACCATGCCTTGCTAATTTTGATTTTTTGTAGAGACAGGGTCTCACTACATTGTCCAGGTTGGCTTTGAACTCCTGGGCTCAAGCGATCTTCCTGCCTCAGCCTCCCGGAGTGCTGGGATTACAGGCGTGAGCCACCACGTCCGGCCAGAATGATCCGTTATTTCCAACAAAGAACAGCCTTAGAAGCACAACAGGCCTTGAGTGGCGTTAGGAGAGAAGTGCCGACGTCTTGAGTGATGGGGAGAGTGGCCCTGTGGGCAGGACGTATCCCACGGGGTGCCCGTTTGGATGTGGGGTCCTTCCTCATGGTGAAGTGGGTCTTTTGGGTTCCATGGTCTCTGTTGGGGGCACCGGGGCACCTGTCCACCTGGGAGCTGGGGGTCAGAGGCCCAGCGCTGGCCACAGGGCTGTGTTTTCTGGTGATGAGACCTGGAGTCCAGGGGCTTTGATGTGAGTGTGAGCGGGAGGGAGTGGGCAGCTGGCCAGGCCACTGCTTCCATCACACCTGGACCGTGGCACCTTCCTCCTCCCACCCTGTCAGCCCGTGTGGCAGGAGACTCAAGCTGTGAGTTTCGCCTGTGACTGAGGGCTCAGGGAGAGCCACTGGCATGTGGCAAGGCTGGGGGCAGAGGAAGGGCAGGCGCCCTGTGACTCAGGGCTCTGTCCAGCAGGACCTGTGCACTCCAGCCCCTCCCACACTCTCACCTGGGCGTGGACATGCCATGGCAGACACCTGCGGGTCTGTCTGTCTGTCTGTCTGGCCTCTGCTTCTGGCTTCTGATGGAGATGGCCTGGGGGTGCTCTTTGCCTGGGGAGAGGAGGAGGCTCTGACTGATGTCTGCCAAGGGCCAGTGGCACGTGCCCAGGTTCCCCCCCCCGCCGCCAGGGCCACTCGCTGAGTCATCAACACCGGGGGGGGGTGCACACCAAGGGTGACGGTGGCTGGTAACAGGACAATGGTTGGGGAAGGGGTCCCTGGAGGACAGTGGGCTGGAAGGTCAGGTTCTTTTTTTTTTTTTTTTTTTTTTTTTTTTGAAACAGAGTCTTGCCGTTACCTAGGCTGGAGTGCAGTGGCGCGATCTCAGCTCACTGCAGACTCCACCTCCCGGCTTCAAGCGATTCTCCTGCTTCAGCTTCCCAAGTAGCCCGCCTAATTTTTGTATTTTTAGTAAAGATGGGGTTTCACCATGTTGGCCCAGCTGGTCTCGAACTCCTGGCGTCAAGTGATTTCTCCTGCCTCGGCCTCCCAAAGTGCTGGGATTACAGGCATGAGCCACTGCAGCCCTCCGGGAAGGTCTGGTTCTGAAGGCAGTTTCTGGGATGACGGTTTGGGGAGCCCGTCTCCTTCAGGGGTGAGCACTCCAGAGAAAGCAGGACCGCCACCCCTGGCTCGCAGTGACCTCACATGCCAAACTTTCCTTCTCTGCCTCCATGTCCTTGCCTGTGTGTGGTAATCGTGATCCCTGTGGATAGGTGGAGGTTGAAGGAAAATTGGGCCCCAGTGCAGGCCGTTCCCATACCTCTCCCTGTCCCCACCTCGGCCCAGTGGGCTTCTGGCGTCATCACCTGCAGTTCTATCACCAAGAAGCACTTTCAGGCCCTGCTGAAATCTCGTGCGGGAGGCTGAGCCCAAGGAAGGTGGAGGGAGAGATGGGGGGATGAGGAGGGGATGGCGTTGGGAGCCAGGAGGGCTGCTCCCAGGGAAGGCGGGCGGCAGCCTCGGTGGTCTTCCCACGGCCGGTACCAGCCACTGGACTCCTCTGCCAACACTTTCGTCACAGGCGCATGGTCTCTCTGATGCAGAGAGCGGGCACTCTGGGCATGTGGCCCCTCTACCTGGGAGGCAGCCCTTCTTCCCTTCACATCCCCAGATGCTGGTAAAGATTCAGGAGATAGTGGAAATTGGAGCCATCTCCAAAGGGTCTCTTTGGGGAAAGGAGGCTGAGGTCTTGGCTCCTCCTAGCCTGGCCTCAGCGCCTTGGCTCTAGTAAGGAGCTGGAGACTGGGACAGGAGCTCTGTAAGTCACACCTGCACCATGCCACCCAGGGCCCGCTGCCCTGCCCCTGCCCTGAGTTGGGGCGGCTGCAAAGCCTTAGGTGGCTGAGACCCCACCCAGCTCTGCCCGACAGCTGGGCGTCCTGTGGGGAGGGCAGCATGAACACTGTGGAGCCGTTTGTGTCTCAAGACCCAGAGAGGCCACAGTGGAGGTGACTCTGTGGAGGTGGCAGGTGGCTGAGCAGGGCCTCGGGAGCAGGGTTGGGCAGGATGGCCCAGGGCGCTGTGGCGGGCACCGCATTGGTGGTGGCGTGTTGCCCAGCCCTTCTTTCCTGGTGGGTGGCAGGTGCCTCGCCTTCAGTCTAGAGCAGGGAGCTTGCGCCCTGGGCTCAGGGGCCGGACGTCTCGTTGACAGGCTGAGGGGCAGCCGGAGCAGTCCTGCTTCCAGGGCCTGACCTGTCCCGGCCCTGCTGCCCCCACCCAGCAGGCAGGCCTGACCTGGCCCATTCCTGAGCTCCCAGGCAGGGTCAGGCGAGGCTGGGGTGCGGCGGCGGGAGTGAGAATCCACGGTGTGAGAATCCACGGTGTGAGAATCCACGGCGCAGAGCGTGTGACGCCCGAGCGCCCTCACAGTTTCTCTTCTGCTTTTAGTCACCACGTTCTGCGCTTTTCCGAATCGGACATATGAGCAACGTGGAGATGGATGATGAACTTTTGGACCCGGTGAGTTGGGGGTGTTCCCCGTCCTCCCTCGGAGCTAGCTGCATCTTAGCAGAGGATGACAGGGATGGGCAGGGGCCGAGCGGCAGGGAGATAGTGGGGTCCCAGGTCCAGGGTTCAGGGAAGATTTCCCTGGGGGGACACGGTCCCCGAGGCCGAGTGAGCAGAGGCAACCGGGCAGAAGTGCTCTCAGACGGAGGAGTGCAGGGCGCCAGGAACCTGGACGGGCTGTGCGGGGTGCAGGAAGCCGGTCAGGACAGCAGTGACAGCATGGGCAGCGAGGGGACTGGACCTGGCTTTGGGACAGGGCAAGGACAGGGATCTTGGGGGGCAGTGAGGAGCCCCAAGAGAGTGAGAGGGGGCCGGATGCCTCTGACTTCAGAGAGCAGGGGTTGAGATGGTCCCGTGCCAGTGGCTGCCCCGGGAGTCCTGAGCTCAGCGGCAGCGTGCTCGTCTTCCTTCCCCTTGGGGGCATCTCCCGCCGGCCTTGGTTTGTCCCCCAGCCGCTGGTGAGGCCGGGAGTCCTCCGCTGCCGCTGGCCGTTCACTCATCGTCTCTGGGGAGATGTCTGTGCGGGACTCCTGTTGAGATGATCCTGATGTTGGCGACACCCCGGGCGTCCTCCTTCTCCCCATCAGGCCCCACCCGGCTCTGCCCTGGGCCACGTCAGAGGCTGAGGCGTCTCACAGTCCACCTGTCCGGGCGCTCTTCGGCCTTGCGTCCCTTTGAGCTTTGCCGCTGCAGTCGCTCCCGAGGCTGGCGCCGTGCTCAGATGCCGTCCGGCACAGCCAGCAGCGCCTCTCCCGGGGCTGCCCTTCTGATATGTTTGTGCTGCCTCTGGAGCCACAAGGCCTTCGGAAGATCTGTTGCGTGGCCGTGGGCACCTTCAGCACTGCCTTTTTGGACTTCAAAGCCTTTGCTCTGGTGTCAGCCTTGGGAGGCGCAGGAGTCGGGAGACAAGGGAAAAAGCGAGCGCGTGAGATTCAGCAGTCAGTCCTCTCCGGTCTCAGGCCCTGGAGTGGGTGCCTGGCCGGCCACACGTGTCTTGGTTATGCTCATTTTTAAACTGGGTTTGTTGTCTTTATAATTGAGCTGCAGGAGTTCTTTATATGTAGATGCAAATCTCTCATCCAACACATGAGTTATAGAAGTTTTCTCCCGGTCAGTGGGTTTTCCGTTCACTTTCTCAGTGGTGTCTTTTGATGCTCAAATTTTTTTAATTAAAAAAGTTTTGGCCAAGTGAGGTGATTCACGCCTGTAATCCTAGCACTTTGGGAAGCAGATGGATTGATTGAGCTCAGGAGTTCAAGATCAGCCTGACCAACATGGTGAAACCCTGTCTCTACAAAAAATATAAATATTAGCTGGGCCTGGTGATAGGCACCGGCAGTCCCAGCTACTTGGGAGGCTGAGGTTGGAGGATGACTTGAGCCCAGGAGGTGGAGGTCTCAGTGAGCTGAGATGGTGCCACTGCACTTCATCCTGGGTGACAGAGTAAGACCCTGCCTCAAAAAAAATTTTTTTTTTCTGGGCAGGTGTGGTGGTTCACACCTGTAATCCCAACACTTTGGGAAACCAAGGCTGGAGGATCGCTGGAGCCCAGGAGTTCGAGATCAGCCTAGGCAACATAGTGAGACCCTGTCTCTACAAAAAACAAAAACAAAAACAACAATTAGCCAGGTGTGGTGGTGTGCGCCTGTGGCCCCAGGTACTCAGGACGCTGAGGTAGGTGGATTTATTGAATCCAGGAGGTTGAGGCTGCAGTGAGCCATGATCACACCATTGTACTTCAGCCTGTGTGATAGACGGGACCCTGTCTAAAAAAAAATTATTATTATTATTTTTTGAGATGAGGTCTCAGTGTGTGGCACAGGCTGAAATCCATCTCTCAGGCTCAAGCACTCCTCCCGTCTCAGCTTCCTGAGGAGCTGGGACCACAGGCGCATCATACACAGCATAGGTTGTATTGCTGAAGTTCAGCTAATCTGTTTTTTCTTGTGTTGCTTGTACTTTTGGTGTCATGTCTAAGAAACCATTGCCTAACCCATGACAATTGACCCGTTTTTTCCTAAGAATTTTACAGTTTTAGGTCTTTCATCCCTTTTGAGTTAAGTTTTGGATGTGGTGTGAGGTAAGGGTCCAACGTCATACCCTCCCTCTCTCTCTTTTTTTGAGACAGGGTCTGATTGTCACCCAGGCTGGAGTACAGTGGTGCAATCATGGTTCACTGCAGCCTCTGCCTCCTGTCTGTCTCCCAAGTAGCTGGGACTGCAGGCACATGTCACCACACTCAGCTAATATTTTGTAGAGATGGAGTCTTACTAGGTTGCCCAGGCTGATCACAAACTCCTGGCCTCAAGCAGTCCTTCTGCCTCAGCCTCCCAGAGTGCTGGGATTACAGCTGTCAGCCATTGCGCCCGGTCTAGCTTCATTTTTGCATATGGAAATCCAGTTGTCCCAGCACCATTTGTTGAAAACACTACCTTTCTCTGTTGAAATGTTTTGACACCATTGTGGGAAATCAATTGATCATACATGTTTTGGATTTCTTTCTGGACTCTCTCAATTCTCTTCCATTCTTCTGTGTCCATCTTCGTGGCGGTACCATGCCTGTGGTTTTTCTTCTTTTTTTTGGCTTTTTTTAAGAGTTGGGGTCTCACTGTGTTGCCCAGGCTGGGTGGATCACTTGAGGCCAAGAGTTTGAGACCAGCCTGGCCAACATGGCAAAACCCCGTCTCTACTAAAAATACAACAATTAGCCAGGCGTGGTGGTACACACCTGTAATCCCAGCTACTTGGGAGGCTGAGGCAGGAGAATGGCTTTAACCTGGAAGGCGGAGGTTGCAGTGAGCCGAGATTGCGTCACTGCACTCTAGCCTGGGCAAAAAGAGTGACTGTGTCTCAAAAAAAAAAAAAAAAAAAAGAGAGAGAGAGAGATGAGGGTTTTACTCTGTTGCCCAGGCTGGTCTTGAACTCCTGGCTTCAGTTGATCCTCTTGCCTCTGCCTCCCAGAGTGCTGGGATTCCAGGTGTGAGCCACCGCACCCTGCCTCGTGGATTGATTTTTGGATGTTAAACTAACTTGTATTCCTAGGCTGAATTCACCTTGCTGCTGGCATTGCTGGAATCGCTTTGCTTGTGTCTTACCAAAGATCTTTGCATCTGTGGTTGTAGGGGTGTTGGTCTGTAGTTCTCTTTTTTTTTTTTCTTTGAGACAGGGTCTTGCTCTGTCACCCAGGCTGGAGTGCAGTGGCGCAATCTCAGCTCACTGCAACCTCCGCATCCCGGGTTCAAGCGATTCTCCTGCCTCAGCCTCCTGAGTAGCTGGGATTACAGGTGCCCACGACCACGCCCAGCTAATTTTTGTATTTTTGGTAGAGACAGGGTTTTACCTCGTTGTCCAGGCTGGTCTCGAACTCCTGACTGCAGCTGATCCACTTGCCTCGGCTTCTCAAAGTGCTGGGATTGTAGGTGTCAGCCACCACGCCCCACTTGCAGTTCTCTTGCTGCGTCCTTGTCCTTGGTGTCGGGATGATAACGGCCTCGTGTGTGAGCTGAGAGGGGCCTCTCTCCTTGTGGCCTTGTCCACTGGGCTTCTCTCTTTGCCTTTTTCTGCCATAGGATATGGACCCTCCACATCCCTTCCCCAAGGAGATCCCACACAACGAGAAGCTCCTGTCCCTCAAGTATGAGGTGGGCGTCCTCCTGTTCCCCCGACCCTGAGACCTGGCCTCTGCGCCCTCCAAGCCCACTCCCGGTCCCCTGTGCTCGCACCCAGAGCGTCCCGTCGGTGCTGAGCGCTGCCCTTGCTGTCCCGGCCTGCAGAGCTTGGACTATGACAACAGCGAGAACCAGCTGTTCCTGGAGGAGGAGCGGCGGATCAACCACACGGTGAGCTGGACACCAACTCCGTGCAGGGTCCCGCAGCGCAGGGCCTGGTGCCGGCCGGGCCTGGGGCTGCTCTTCTGCCGGGGTGGGGTGACACACCTCCTCCCTCCTCCTCTGACTCCGCCTCTGAGGCCTGTGGGTTCCTCTGGTTTCTAGAGACCGTGGGAGGGTCACTGTCACTATAACCAAGAAGGCTGCTCTTACGGCTGCCAGCTGCGGTGCCCAGCGTAACAACCGCTGGCCGTGAAGGTGTTGGGAATTCACCCACCCCCCCCCGAGTCACCCTCGAGCCCTGGGTGCGCCTCAGATGTTGGCCAGAAACTGCCCTTTGTGGGACTCGGCGCACCGTGCGCGCTGGGGCCTTCATAATCCCGGGGCCTGCAGGCGGTCTGGGCGGTCCTGCTGCTGCCAGAGTGACTGCACCAGGGCCCTGCCTGACCCTCGCCCTGACCGCGCCCTGCAGGCCTTCCGGACGGTGGAAATCAAGCGCTGGGTCATCTGCGCCCTCATCGGGATCCTCACGGGCCTTGTGGCCTGCTTCATTGACATCGTGGTGGAAAACCTGGCTGGCCTGAAGTACAGGGTCATCAAGGGCAGTATCCTTCCCGGTACAGCCGGTGCATCTTGGGACGGGGGACGTGGCCTGGGCTGAGTCCCGGGCAGGAGTCCTGAGCCCAGCGTGTTCCAGTGCAGGTGGAGGTGGCCTGGCCCGGCTGGCTGTGTCCCTGTCATGGTTGGGCCGTGAGACGTCTCTGGGATGTCCAGTGCACGTCATGGCTCCACCCAGCAGGGCGGCGTCTGCCAGGCTGGGCCATGGGGCAGGGCTGGGGTCCAGGGTGGGTGGTGGTCCTGACAGGGAAGCAGCCAGCCCTCCTTGATGAGCCCCAGATATCGACAAGTTCACAGAGAAAGGTGGACTGTCCTTCTCCCTGTTGCTGTGGGCCACGCTGAACGCCGCCTTCGTGCTCGTGGGCTCCGTGATTGTGGCTTTCATAGAGGTAGGTGGCAGGATGCCCCAGCTATGTCGGACCCCATGAAGGATTGGGGGCCCTGGTGAATGGGCGGGAACCCCTGCAACTCACCCACCCCCACCGTCACGTTGGCTGACAACCCGGGCACTTTCTAGAATCATGCGGTCCAGACTCACAACCTCAGGAGGAGCAGACACACCAGGGCCTCTTCACCCCCAGAGCCCTGGGGTGCTGCTCCTGACCCAACAGCACAGGCCTGGGCACCCTCACCCCGCTCCGCCCCTCCTTCCATCTCCTCACTCTGCCCTCCCCTCCTTCCATCTCCACGTCCACCTCCACCACATCCTTGATCTGTGTCTGGGCTGGGAAGAGTGAGAGCAGCTACCCCAACGACATGAGGCCCTTCCCTGGGGCCCCGACGTGTGTGCTGAGCTCCCCTTCCCTGAGGCCCGACTGTGCCCCCCCCCCCCCCCCCCCCCCCCCCCCCCCCCCCCCGACCCACTGTGTGCTGAGTCCCCTCCCTGAGGCCCCGACGTGTGTGCTGAGCTCCCCTTCCCTGAGGCCCTGACGTGTGTGCTGAGCTCCCCTTCCCTGGGGCCCCGACGTGTGTGCTGAGCTCCCTTCCCTGGGCCCGACGTGTGTGCTGAGCTCCCTTCCTGAGGCCCATGGTGCTAGTCCCTCCTGAGGCGTGTGTGCTGAGCTCCTCGGCTCCTGGGGCTCCTGGGGCTGGGGGGTCGCATCTGTCTCAGCCTGGCCATGACCCGCTCAGCCGTGCTTCCCCTCTTTCAGCCGGTGGCTGCTGGCAGCGGAATCCCCCAGATCAAGTGCTTCCTCAACGGGGTGAAGATCCCCCACGTGGTGCGTCTCAAGGTGAGGGTGCGGTGGCCCTGGCTGGGCAGGGTGGGCGCCCGCTCTTTGCTGGTTCAGGAGCAGCTCTCTTGGCTGCCTGCTTTCCAGAACTGGCCTCAGCCACCTTGTGTACTGGTGGCGCTGTGTGCAGATGGGCTGGCTGGGTGTAAAGGCGTCACCTTTTTTTTTTGAAAGTGGTAAACAACTGGTATTTGTGCATATTAAATTACATAAGAAATGAGTAGTCTTGCAGAAATGCTTGCGTGGTGCATGTGTCACCACAGCTGTGCAACGCGTCTGTGACTGTGGGCTGCGTGGCGGTGACTGATTCACCACGGAAGCTGTCGTGGTAGTGGGCGTGTAGCAATGTTTCCCGCTTTCAGTTTGCCTCATGGTCGTTTACACTTGGTGTTATCAGAGCATCTGGTTCTGGAGGTGCTGGGAGTCCTGACCCAGTTCCGCTGTGGTCGCTTCTGTCTGTGCCGCCAGCGTTCCTTAGCCTGAGACTTGCCGCGGCCCCGTCCCATCTGAGGATGGGTGGGCAGCGTGGCAGCCGCCCCCTGAGGGTGCTTCCGGGGCCTAGTCCCCCTGGCCAAGGAGTGGGGCCAGTGTGTCCCCTCTGGCGAAAGCTCCCAGGTGACCTTGGGGTGCCCTTGCCCTGTGGCGGGAGATCAGGTTTACTGGAGCAGCTGGGAATGGTGACCAGCCTGTCACCCATGCCAGGCTGGCCTGAACCTTCTGGGATGTTGCTGTATACCTTTTGTTGCCTGAGAGTTGAGTTTGCTTTTCCTCGGCATCTTTAACATACATCCCTCCCCCCACGCACTCAGCGCCCTTATGTCTGGGGTCTGCGCCCTCGTGGCTTCTGCCCTGGGGCAGGGAGGCTGATAAACACCTTACACACCTTCTCAGGTGGAGAGGATGAGGCCCCTGGGGGCGGGGAGCAGCCGGGGAGGGCATCGTGGAGCCGCAGGTGACCCCCTTTCCAGTGCCAGGGGTGTATGAGGAGCCTTGCTAGGCAGGGCTAGCGGGAACACCTCCTCTGTGCTGGCCACACTGGCGGAGGCAGGACATGCCTGTAGGATGGGGTGGGTGGCCCAGCTTTGCCTCAGGAAGGAAGGAAACGAAAGAACCCCTTCCCTGCTGAATGCTGAGGCCACAGAGGGCGGGTCCCCTGAGTGAGTGCAGGGGACGCTTGGCTGCTGTTTAGCATCCACTGTGGCCATGGTGACACCCAGCCTGGGGGTGCCAGCCCCTTCCCGGAGGCCCCGTGTCCCAGCCACTCTGCCTGATCAGGGCTGTGTGTGCTGTTTTACGGCTCAGGTCCAAAGACAGCGCCTGCCTTTTCATCGGAGGCCGTGCGTCTCCCTGTGTTTCAGACGTTGGTGATCAAAGTGTCCGGTGTGATCCTGTCCGTGGTCGGGGGCCTGGCCGTGGGAAAGGTAACAAAGTGCACATGGCCGCCCCAGCTGGAGCCTGAGGCCGCTGGGCCCGCGAGGGCTGCCACGCCTATGTGTGTCTCTGAGCGCGGGTCCTTCTGGTCTCCAGGAAGGGCCGATGATCCACTCAGGTTCAGTGATCGCCGCCGGGATCTCTCAGGGAAGGTCGACATCACTGAAACGAGATTTCAAGGTGAGTCCCACCCTCCACCTTGTGTGGGTGACATGGGCATGGGTACGGGCGCCACGCAGGGAGATGGGCTTCCCTCAGCACCTCCTGGCCGAGAGCCCCAGCCCCCTCTGAGGACAGCCTTGCGGGTGGCTCCCAGAGCCAGCAGGCATAGTCCCTGCCCGCAAGGCCTCCCCACGGCCCACTGCTTCCCTCCTTGAGTCCCCTGCCACACGTGCATCAGTGTTTCCCGTGGGAGGGTCTGTGGCTCCAAGCGGCTTCTCAGAGGGGCACAGAACCTGAGACCAAGTGTGCCCACCTGATGTTTATTTGTCAGGATACACTTTGGAACACTTTTTCCCCAAAAAAAGTCCCCAGCATGTTGATGGGGATTGAGCTGCATTTGTGCGTGAATGTATTTTTCTTTTTTTTTTTTTGAGATGGAGTCTCTCTTTTGCCCAGGCTAGAGTGCAGTGGTACAATCTCAGCTCACTGCAGCCTCCACCTCCCAGGTTCAAGCAATTCTCCTGCCTCAGCCTCCCGAGTAGCTGGGATTACAGGTGCTTGGCTAAGTTTTTTGTATTTTTAGTAGAGATGGGGTTTTGCCATGTTGGCCGGGCTGGTCTCAAACTCCTGACCTCAGGTGATCCGCCCGCCTCGGCCTCCCGAAGTGCTGGGATTACAGGCGTGAGCCACAGTGCCCGGCCATGTGTGAATTTAGAGGCAAGCAGTGTCACGCAGTCCAAAGAACAGCAAGGCTGGGTTTCCATCCGTGCAGTTTTTGGTAGAGGGTAGAGGTTTCCGGCATCTTGCGTGCGCTGGAAAGTGGAGCTCCTGGCTGGCTCTTTGCGTGTTTCCCTGGGCTGCCGGTGGTGGTGCTGACCCTGCTGTCTCTCGCCGTGGTTTGCAGCACGGTGCTCTGCAGGAATCAGAGCTGCTGACTCGGTCGTCCTGAAAGCCCCTTCCCCTACACAGCCCCTGTCCTGGCAGCCGCTCTCCCTTTCTGAGAGCCGTGCCCTCGAGGAACCTGCCCCGACCCTGGGTCTGTCCCTGTTGCAGATCTTCGAGTACTTCCGCAGAGACACAGAGAAGCGGGACTTCGTCTCCGCAGGGGCTGCGGCCGGAGTGTCAGCGGCGTTTGGAGCCCCCGTGGGTGAGGAGGGCCGCACTTGGTCCGAAGCTTTGCCCTCGCCCTGTGTGTTGGAAGGAACGGTCTCCTGTCTGTAGGCCCAGTGCCCGCTGAGGGTGGCAGAGGCTCGGAGTCACGGCCGGGGCATTTGGAAGAGGCCGGCAGCGTACTTGGGTCCGGCCCTCAGACCTCCCTCAGGGTCCCTCTCTGTGTGGCTGGGGCCCACCCCATTAGCTTCTTTCTCACGTGGTCTGGGTTCCCTGGAGCCTGGGGGAGGGAGTTGGTGGTGGACATGGTGCCCTGTGTCCAGCTGGCACCCGAGCCGGCCGCCTGCCTTCCAGGTGGGGTCCTGTTCAGCCTGGAGGAGGGTGCGTCCTTCTGGAACCAGTTCCTGACCTGGAGGATCGTAAGTGCCTGCTGATGGCTGCCTCCCCATCAGGGTGCATGCTGCCTCTCAGTTCCCACCATGGGGTCCACCTTGGGGCCACCCATCGAGCTGCGGCTGGAACTGGACCGCCTGTGGGTCTGTCAGGCCTTGGCCCTGCCCAAAGCAGCGGTCGTGCCTTTGCTGCCCAGTTTGCCCCTAGTCCCGGGCACCATTGCCAGCCCTGGGTGGCTCCCGGGTAGGGGATCAAACAGCCGGGAACCCAGCCCTACTCCACCTTCCCCTCTTGCTCTCCACTGGCAAGTCCAGAGAGGGCCAGGCCCCTCCTTGCCCGCACAGTGCGCCCACCCCTGGCTCCAGCCCCTTCCCTTCTGCCTTGGGCATGGTCTGCAGACTCCGGGCCCCAGGGCTGACAGGAGGGGCGTTGGTCCCTGCTGGTCCGTGGGCCCTGGGCTGGGAGCGTGGCTCTGAGGGCGCTGGTTTCCTGCCCTCCGCCGCAGTTCTTTGCTTCCATGATCTCCACGTTCACCCTGAATTTTGTTCTGAGCATTTACCACGGGAACATGTGGGACCTGTCCAGCCCGGGCCTCATCAACTTCGGAAGGTTTGACTCGGAGGTAACCTGCCCCATCGCCCACCTCGCCCACCTCGCATCCTGGTCCAGGACCCTGTTTGCTTAAGGCCCAGGTTGAGAATTTGGTCCTTTAGAAAACTCTGGTTGATAGCTGTGGAGCTGAGCTGTTGTTTGAGCTCCAGGGCCCCGAGGGGCTGCAGGAAGACACCCCAAGCTGCCCCTCAGGTCAGGGGGCCATGGGACCAGCAGGGCACCTGGGATGTCACACAGTTGCTGCGTGCATGGGGCCTCCCACGGCCTGGGGGCACGTGCAGCAGGCGCTCTCAGGGCAGCTGGGCTCAGGCCTAGTTTCCAGGGCAGCCCGGGGCCTGGGCTGGGGAGACTCTCCATGCCGTTGATAGGGCGGCTCTGTGCGCAGGAAACTGGGGGACCACGGGCTATGTTCCCAGTGCTTGGGGCCCTCCCCGCCCCGGGTGCTGAGGGTGGCAGGGTCTCTGAGAGCCTCCCTGGCCGCCACACCAGGTGGGGGCCAGGCCTCCTCAAAACACCCAGCGTGTTTCTCCCCCGTGGACTTCTGCGGCCTGTGTGTGGAAGGGCGGGAAGGCTCTCTGTGGGGACAGCTCTCTTAAGATGGTGGTCCTTGAGTTTCAGCAGAAAGGAGCTGTGAGCCTTTTCCCTCACATCCTCTGCCTTCTCCCTCTCTCTGCACAGAAAATGGCCTACACGATCCATGAGATCCCGGTCTTCATCGCCATGGGTGTGGTGGGTAAGGGCTTCCCCCAGCACTGCAGGGACGGCCTGCGGGCCTGGCTCAGCTGTGACGTGGCCATAGAGACGAGGACTGGAGGCTGTGGCTCCCTGGAGTCTGCCCTCATCCCAGGGCCACCCGGGGGCTTGCGCCTCCAGATTCTTCGATGGGCAGCACACGTGGGGGGTGGGGAGCCAACAGCTTCGCTTCTGTGGCTTCCTGTCGTTTACCTCTGCTGGGAAAAACCACAGGGCTGCAGGGATGGATGGGTTTTCCTCTAAGAGATAGAATTGGTCCCACCAGCGTTTATTGCTCTGCTAGACACCTTTTCCCTGGAAGGAAGGCAGAGCCTTTGAGAAACAGCTCCCCCAGCCCTCAGGGTGTGACGATGTGGAGGAAGCATCTTACCTGGATCCCCCAGCCCCTTGCCGTCCCCTTCCCTCTGCAAACCCTCGAGCTTCTCCTGCCATCTGGGAGCCGGCGGGCGGAGGCCTGCACTTTTCCTCCGGCGTCGCTGACTGGCCTTTCTCCCGTTCGCAGGCGGTGTGCTTGGAGCTGTGTTCAACGCCTTGAACTACTGGCTGACCATGTTTCGAATCAGGTGAGGAGAAACCGCATTGCTTATCGCGTTGGTGGGCGTGGCCACACAGGCCTTTTGAAAGCGGACGTGGTGGAATGGGGTTGACACTCCTAGGCCACAGCTGAAAGAAAGGCTGTGTATGCAGCATCCTTCCTGATGGTGGAGCTGCTCACAGGAGATGTGTCCCGGGGCCTGGAGGTGACGGACTAGCCCAAGGCTGGGAGTGCGAGGGCTCCTGGAGGACGGCCCCTGGGTAGGAAGTGAGGCCCTGCGTGGGATCGGGCCTGGGCGAGGCATGCCCAACCTTCGCCGCCTGGCTCTGCCCAGTAGCAACTGCAGCTGTCCTGGGACGCCGGGGGCTCCCGGCTTCTTCCTTCTTGGTCTGTGCTGATTTCAATACTATTGGGTGCAGCCGGGGCACGGGTAGCGCCACTTCTGACACGTCAGGAGGGGTTGCTGCCGAGGAGCCTTTACCCCAGGGAAGAGGACGACCCCAGGACATTTGGGTGCCTGATTGATGATTAAACACAGGCCTGGCCGGGCGCGGTGGCGCACGCCTGTAATCCCAGCACTTTGGGAGGCCGAGGCGGGCGGATCACCTGAGGTCGGGAGTTCCAGACCAGCTTGACCAACATGGAGAAACCCCGTCTCTACTAAAAATGCAAAAAAAAAATTAGCCAGGTGTAGTGCCGGGTGCCTGTAATCCCAGCTACTCAGGAGGCTGAGGCAGGACAATTGCTTGAACCCGGGAGGCGGAGGTGCGGTGAGCCAAGATCGCACCACTGCACTCCAGCCTGGGCAACAACAGCGAAACTCCGTCTCAAAAAACAAAAAACCCACAGGCCCAGTGTCCTCCATCAGGGACTCGGGTTGCCATGGGGGCTGCAGAGGGGCCGCGCTGCCGTCCTACCCGCCATGCAGCCTGATTCTTGGTTCCAGGTACATCCACCGGCCCTGCCTGCAGGTGATCGAGGCCATGCTGGTGGCTGCCGTCACGGCCACAGTCGCCTTCGTGCTGATCTACTCGTCGCGGGATTGCCAGCCCCTGCAGGGGGGCTCCATGTCCTACCCGCTGCAGGTGGGAGGCTGGGCCTGGGCGGGGTCCAGCAGGCAGGGCAGCCACAGGGCGGCCTCCAGGAGCCTCGCTTAGGCCACGGGAGGAGGGCTGCCCACCCCACAGAGTTCCAGAAGCGCACAGGCTGGCGTGTCTCAAAGAGGATTAGTCCTGTCCACCCAGATCTCAGAGGAGGCCAGGTGTCTGCTGAGGTGCCAGGGGAATGGGCGGTGATATGGGGGCCAGAGGCTCCCCTCAGTCCTCTTCCCAGAATGGCAGCCTGATGGGGCGAGCCTTAGAAGCCTGGGGGCACCATAGATGTGGGCCCAGGAGAAATGCAAACCTCCGTCCACACCTGGGCCTGTGCCTGGTGCTCACGGCTCACCACAGTCCGTGTGTCCGTCCACACTGTGATACGGTTGCTCTGGAAAGCTCTGCGCTTAGAGGAACCACACTTGAGGTCACGTGGCGTAGCCCCGTTAACATGAAGCATCCAGAACAAGAAGAGCCTAGAGGCCCAGCAGACCAGTGGGTGCCGCAGCAGGGGTGGGCAGGATGGGATGGGACAGGTGTGAACCGTTAGAGGCGTGGGAGGCCGGGGGCCGTGGGATTGACCAGCCTTGCTACACTCTGCTCCAGCCACGTGGACAACATCCCCTGTGCTACTGGAGCCTGGGAGGCTCTGGGCCTGTGGCACCGGGGTGCCAACAGCCTCTTTTAGGAGCTCATGTGAGCGCCTGGGCCCACCTTCCGTGGCACCAGGGATGGACGGCGTCCCAGCCCATGGTCCTGCTGACCCACCCCTAGGGCTGGACACGGCCCCCTGCTGGGCCTAGGCCGTGTGTGTCCTCCTTCCTCTCTGTGACCGTGGCCTGGGCCGTGTGTGTCCTCCTTCCCCTCTGTGACCGTGGCCCTGACCCGATGGCGGGATCGTGTGTTTCGCACCTGATGCTGGCCAGGCACAGGGTACACGGCCTCTCACGGTGACACCAGGTTTGTGCCTGCAGCCCACCAGCCCGTCTCCCCTCCCAACGTGTGCTCTCTCCCGACCCCACAGCTCTTCTGTGCAGATGGCGAGTACAACTCCATGGCTGCGGCCTTCTTCAACACCCCGGAGAAGAGTGTGGTGAGCCTCTTCCACGACCCGCCAGGTGTGTGCGGGCGGTGCCGCCCGGCAGGCCCTGCGATCAGGGCCTGGGTGATGCCTTCTGGCTGAGTGTCCCCTGTGGGTTGAGGTTGCAGCCCTGGGCTGGGGGGTCATCCCTATCATGGGTCGTAGCAGGGACTCACTCCTGTAATCCCAGCACTTGGAGAGACCAAGGCAGAAGGATCACTTGAGCCTAGGAGGTTAAGACCAACCTGGGCAACTTAGCCGAGACTCTGTCTTTCCCAAAAAAGCAAAATTATCCGGCCAGGGTGGTGCACCCACAGTCCCAGGGACTTGGGAGGCTGGGTCAGGAGAATTGCTTGAGCCCAGAATGTTGAGGCCGCAATGAGCTGTGATTACATCACTGCACACCAGCCTGGGTGACAGAGCGAGACCCTCTCTCAAAAAAACAAAAGAAAACCCAGCCTGGTGACTCCCACACCAAGGCCATGGCCTGTCCTCGCTCGACCATGAGTGTTGCACGGAAGCGCAGACCGCGACCTTGGAGTGCCGGCCTTTCACCTCTGCAATCGTGTCACTGGCGGCCTTACCCGCCCTGCACGCAGTACAATGCTGCCTGCTCCAGGAAAAGAACCCCAGGCGTGGGGGACACCCTCTTCCCGGAGCCAGGCTGCGAGCTGCACCACGGTGCCCACCCATGGAGTCTAGACCTGGCGCTGCTAGACCCAGCTGGGCCGCCCACCTGGGCGCAGCTCCTGCTGCTGCTGGCATCGGCCCCGCAGAGCCTCTTCCCCTGTGGCCTCCCCATGGGATCCTTTTAGCCTTTCTGGTTCCCAGGGAGGCTGAGAACAGGGAGCCTTCTGGGGACCGCTGGACTCCTGGAAGGTGACTGTGAGGCGCAAGACTGGCAGCGGGGCAGGGTGGTCCTGCGGAGGGCGGGAGTCGTGGAGGCCCCGTCAGCGCCTCTTCTCTCCTAGGCTCCTACAACCCCCTGACCCTTGGCCTGTTCACGCTGGTCTACTTCTTCCTGGCCTGCTGGACCTACGGGCTCACGGTGTCTGCCGGGGTCTTCATCCCGTCCCTGCTCATCGGGGCTGCCTGGGGCCGGCTGTTTGGGATCTCCCTGTCCTACCTCACGGGGGCGGCGGTGAGTGGGGCCGGAGGGGAGGCTGGGGGGCCCTGCGGCTGAGCCTGGTCTTGCGGCATCGCGAGCCGGAGCAGAAGTCCCAGGGCAGGATAAAAGTGTCGCACCTCGCGTGGTTCATGGGCCGTGGGCGTTGTCCTCGCGTGGTTCACGGGCCGTGGGTGTTGTCCTCGCGTGGTTCATGGGCCGTGGGCGTTGTCCTCGCGTGGTTCAGGGCCGTGGGCGTTGTCCTCGCGTGGTTCATGGGCCGTGGGTGTTGTCCTCGCGTGGTTCATGGGCCGTGGGCGTTGTCCTCGCGTGGTTCATGGGCCGTGGGTGTTGTCCTCGCGTGGTTCATGGGCCGTGGGTGTTGTCCTCGCGTGGTTCACGGGCCGTGGGCGTTGTCTTCGCGTGGTTCACGGGCCGTGGGTGTTGTCCTGCTGTGGTGGCAGCACGTGTACTGTGGCAGCGCAGCCCGTGTGTGGAGTCTGGACCAGGCGAAGGTAGGGGCCGGAGGCTCGTGTCCTCATTCTTGAGAACATGATAGAAAGCATAGGTGATCCTGGGCTGCTGCAGAGCTGTTTCTAGGCTCCATGGGGTGGATGCCCGGCCAGGGCTGCTCTCTGTGAGGCCGGGGGCCAGAGCGGCATACGCTGCCCTCCAGACCTCGGCCCCCGCAGGCCTGCCTTCTCTGCCTGCCTCCGCTGGGGCTGGGTTCCCTTGTATGTTTTCTGTTTCTCATTTCAGTCGCTTAAATAAGACTGAAAACCCGTAAGAGGCCCTGGCAGGAAGCCCCCGGCCATGCTCGTCAGCCCCGGCAGGAAGCGCCCACTCCTGCTCCCCAGACCCCTGTGCTCTGCCCATCTCCCTCCACACAAGAGTTTGGTTTGGTTTGATTTTTAAAATTGAAACATGATTCAAATACCGTAAAACTCATCGTTTTAAAGAGGACAATTCAGCGGCGTTTCTCACGTTCACGAGGCAGTGCGGCCGTCACTACCACTTCTAGAATGTTCTGTCACCCCAGAATGGAAACCCTGTGCCCGCCGACACTCGTGCCCCGCTTTCCCTGACTCCAGCCCTGGCAGCCAGCAGGTCCTCCGGTCTCTAGCTTTGCCTGCCCTTCACGTTGCCTCTACGTGGAGTCGCCATCTGCGGCTGCCATGCCTGGGTTCTGTGGCTGAGCCTAATGTTCCCGGGGCTCTCTGTGTCTTGTGTGCTGGAATTTCACTCCTCATGCTGGGCGGCGCTCCCTAGTTGGCCTGGGCTGCTGCATGGTGACTGTGCCCTCTGCACCCTCCATGCCTGCCACTCCCCTGTTGCTCAGGTGCCGAGCGCCTGGTTCAGGCCAAGGGCGCAGCCTCTGCTGCAGGGTGTACTGTGCTAGGTCGTTCTGTGTGTGTGTACATAGCCACGGGGTTCATTCCTGGCTGTGGGGCTGCTGGACAGGGCCTCCTCCGTCTGTGTATCTTGGTGGGTTTGGGCCAGCCACCACACTGACACCTCCTCCATGTCACCTCCCGCAGATCTGGGCCGACCCCGGCAAATACGCGCTGATGGGAGCTGCTGCCCAGCTGGGTACGTCCTGGCTCTTGCCCGATGGGTGGGGGGCTCCACGGGGTCTGGAGGGGGCCGTGGCTGCCCTTGCGGGGCTAGGGTCTGGGGGCAGGTGGATGGGATGGGTGCTGCACGGAGAAGGCGGTGGCCACGTGACCCTGAGCCGGGAGGGTGGACGTGCTGGGGTTCATGATGGCTCCCGCAGGCGGGATCGTGCGGATGACCCTGAGCCTGACGGTCATCATGATGGAGGCCACCAGCAACGTGACCTACGGCTTCCCCATCATGCTGGTGCTCATGACCGCCAAGATCGTGGGCGACGTCTTCATCGAGGTGTGCCGGGGCCTCGGAGCCTCACCCTGAGAGTGTGGGTGCTGCCGTAGGGGAGGGGCCCCTGTGAGCCTCCAAACAGCCGGTCCCCAAGGGGTGGGCTCAGGGTTTCCGGGGGCGGCCTCTGGGCTCCCAGGGGTAGGCTCGGGGCTCCAGGGGTGGGTGTGGGCTCCTAAAGCCCTGTGTTCCCGCCCCGCCCGCAGGGCCTGTATGACATGCACATTCAGCTGCAGAGTGTGCCCTTCCTGCACTGGGAGGCCCCGGTCACCTCGCACTCACTCACTGCCAGGTACAGCGCCCGGGACAGCTGTGGGTGGGGAGGGTGTCCAGCGGCCTCTTGTCACACAGGGGCAGGGTGCACGGCTTGCGGGCTCCAGGCAGCCACGCATTACCTGTCCAGTGTCTTCACACCTCACCAGCCGACAGGGCTGACTGTGGGAGTTGGTGGCGTGTGACGGGTGTGTGTGGCCGGGCTCCTCCCACAGGGAGGTGATGAGCACACCAGTGACCTGCCTGAGGCGGCGTGAGAAGGTCGGCGTCATTGTGGACGTGCTGAGCGACACGGCGTCCAATCACAACGGCTTCCCCGTGGTGGAGCATGCCGATGACGCCCAGGTACCGGCCACCCCATAGACCAGGTTCCGCCCACGTGACCTCTGTCCAGTCCAGTGGTGGGAAGCACACGGCAAGGTTCGCAGGACGGGGAAGCTGCGCGTTTGGGTGCCCTGGTGGTTCCAGGAGTGCCGGGAGCTGAGTGTGCGGCCACGGAGGGCCGTGTGGGCGCTGAGGCTGGGCGGGGCTGTGACCTGGCAGGGTCTTGAGGTCGGCACGTGGGCTGAGAGCCGCGGCACTGGGAGCCGTGACTTTGTCAGGAGGCCCTGACAGGACACACAGCTCGGCCACTGCTGTGTGTCCTTTAGACGTGGACACTGGGGATTTGGAGGTTGGTTTTTACTGGGACCCAGTGGGGCTGCATCTGCCCTGCAGCAAAGCCACCATCCCTGGGCCCTTGGTTTTTCTGCTGTGCATGGTCAGGCCCCGCTACCCTGTCGCCGATCCTTGGGTCCCGTGGCATTGTGCACGTGGAATGCCATGGCGAGGCTGGTGTGAGCAGGTGGCCATTGACACGGGGCCCACGCCCAGATGGCACATCTGGCTGGAACAGGGTCAGAGCGGGGCCCGACACAGCATTCCAGCACAGCCTACCACCCCCGGGCCTGTGGCCCTGACCGCAGGCCTGTCTTGCAGCCTGCCCGGCTCCAGGGCCTGATCCTGCGCTCCCAGCTCATCGTTCTCCTAAAGCACAAGGTGCGTGCCAGGCTCCAGGCCATCGGGCGGGTGGGGGCCCCAGGGGGTGCTGCCTGGGTGCCTGACACAGGGCTCTGCCGCCTGCAGGTGTTTGTGGAGCGGTCCAACATGGGCCTGGTGCAGCGGCGCCTGAGGCTGAAGGACTTCCGCGACGCCTACCCACGCTTCCCGCCCATCCAGTCCATCCACGTGTCCCAGGATGAGCGGGAGTGCACCATGGACCTCTCCGAGTTCATGAACCCCTCCCCCTACACGGTGCCCCAGGCATGTGCAGGGCCTGGGCAGGGCCTGGGACTGAGCAGCAGGGGGTGGGGTCCAGAGCCTCGGGGAGGGGCGGTCAGGAGGGCCACAGCGGGGAGGACTCAGTGACTCTGTCTCCTGTGAAGGGCCTGGCAGGCTTTAGGCCACAGAGCCGAAGTCAGGGGGCTGAGCAGGCTGGCCAGACGGGCGTGGGGGCTCAGGACGTGCCTGGACGCCATGGTAGGGGGTGCAGGGAGCCTGCCTCTGCCGTGCGGGCCGTCACTGACAGCTGTGCCCCTGCTGCAGGAGGCGTCGCTCCCACGGGTGTTCAAGCTGTTCCGGGCCCTGGGCCTGCGGCACCTGGTGGTGGTGGACAACCGCAATCAGGTGAGCGAGGGCGGTGGGGGTGCAGGCATGTGCCGTGCAGGGCTCCCCTCTGCCTGCTGCCTGTGCTTACTCTCAGCTCCCGGCCGGGGACAGGAGGCACGGGACCCAGCACTGAGTCGGCCCATGCCCCATGGCTGCACCCCTCCCCAGCCCCGTGCTCAGCTCGGGGGCTGTGTTGAAGCCCCCAGGGCCCCCAGCCTGTGCTGCCCCAGCCACACGCAAGGCAGGGATCTCCACAGGCAGCGGGAGCCGACCCGTGCGTCACTGTGGCCTGGCCTTGTCGTGCAGGTTGTCGGGTTGGTGACCAGGAAAGACCTCGCCAGGTACCGCCTGGGAAAGGGAGGCTTGGAGGAGCTCTCGCTGGCCCAGACGTGAGGCCCAGCCCTGCCCATGGTGGGCACCAGCGCTGGCACCCTGGCCCCTCTGCACTTCCTCCCGGAGTCACTGGTTTCTCGGCCCAAACCATGCTCCCCAGCAGTGGCAATGGCGAGCAGCCTGCAGCTGGGCGGGCAGGCGGCAGGCGTGGAACTGACCCTCTCGCGGGACTGACCCTGTTGTGGGCAGTGGTCTCCCCCCTTGGCGCCTCCTTGCGCAGGCCCAGCCTCCGCTCTCCTCGTCTAGGTTTCTTTACCTCCAGGGATCAGCTGTGTGTGTGTGACCTCCCTACCGGGCTGTCGGCCTCTTGGGAGCCAGCGGCAGGGCCGGCACCTGCGTGCCTGTGCCCGTGTGCGTGAGACAGAGCCCTCGACTCTGCTGCTGCCCCCAGGGCTGCCCTGCCCTGGAAGGGGGCCCCTCTGCCTCCACACCAGTGGAGTCTTCGAGACTTGGGAGCTGCTTGGCCTCATTTTCAGCCATGAGCAGACGGCCTGTGGTCCCTGGGCCTGAGCCACGGACTCGTAGCAGCAGAGTTTGGAGGCTGGGACCGCCCTGGAGAGCAGCTTCCCAGTGGCACCACAGAGGAGCCCCATGTGCACTCCCCGGCCTGCATCCGGCTTGGGTACACAGGCCCAGAGGACTGGGGTGACGGGCCCTGTGCTGTGATGTTGAGAGCTGAGAAAAACCTCCAAGGCCCTGAGCCCCATGCCCAGCCCTGCCTTGGTCCCCCAACCCCCAGAGCTTGGAGTCTGGGCCCCCACCCAGCCCTGCCTTGGTCCCTGAGCCTCAGAGCGTCGAGTTGCTGCCCTGTGGACACTGGCTGGGAAGGCAGGTCTTCCCCCAGCACATGGGGACCCCGGCCTCGGGGGTGCCCTCCCTACCCCGCCCCTGCCAGCCATCAAGTGCAAGTGCAGCAGGGACCGGCCTCAGAGGACACCTGGCCCAGCACAGGTGGCTAGAAGGGCCGGTGGGCACTGGGGCCAAGAAGCTCCCCCCGACCACCTGAGGGCCCCTGGGAGGCTCCTCTAGCCTGGCTGGGCTGGGTCTGGGGCCGCCACAGGGCCCTTCACAGGGCATTAGAGGCAACTTTAATGTCCCTGTTAGAGCAACACGGGTCCCTCCGTGGGGGGCAGGGGGGGCTGGGTGCGGCCCCCTGCCGTGTATTTCCTCCCCAGGGAGTGGGGCTTCCCCAGGAGCTGACGCCACACCCCCTGTTTAGCCCTCACAGGGCCCCAAGGCGTCCGAGTGTGTTGGGTCTGAACGCGTGAAATAAAGAAATCCTCTCAGCCCGCCTTTGCCTGCGTCATCCATCCCACCCCACCCAGACCACGTCCAACAGCCTGGGACTTTCGGGACCCTGAGGTTGGGGCACCGTGTGGAGTGAGACAGGCGTGAAAGACAGCGGCTGTGGCCACCCAGGGCACCAGCCACATCCTCTTCCTCATCCCCGCCCCTCAGCCTCCCTCCTGGGGGCCTCTGGCTCCTGGCTGGTGGGTCTGGGGGACAAGGCAGAGGCGCTCCAGGTGGAGGGGGGTGGGGCCGGGGTGCCCACCCTGCAGTGACGCAAGAAGAAAATTCCCGGGCCTGAGTCGGCGCTGGAAGCTCCGGTCTGGGTTTCTCTCACGGTGGTCCTGTACTGAGGACCTGGAAATGATCATATTTTGAATATATTCGGTTAAATAAAATCAGCGTTTAGGATTCACATCGCTGCTTCTTGCCTTTTAATGGGGCTGCTGAGCAAGAATGGGGTTCCCGTGGAGCCCGGCTGTGCCCCTCATCCCGATGGCGCTGCCCAGGCCTTGGGCTCTGCTCACTCTGCTCGGGCGCGGGCCTGGCTGTGTCTGGGGTGCCCTGGGGCTCTCGGCCTCCCTGCTCCTGGCGTCCCTCCCTCCTGCCCAGGCCTGGTCAGGGCCTCCTTCCCCTCCCTCAGCAGCTAAAGGAAGTCCCCTTTGCCAGAGGACACGTGTCTGCACCCCCTCGGGAGTGGGGACCCTCAGATCCATCCAGAAGCAGGCAGTTGGGGGGTGCCTGCAGGAGTGGGAGAGCTGAGGGCTAGAGTTCCACTGGCAGTCGGGCTGTGAAGCCATGAGTTTCTGGGGAGAGAAGGAAGGTTCCGGAACAGCCCACTGCCCCACACCTGCCTCCCTGGGGACCCTGGGAAGGCAGCCAGACGAGGGCGGCAGCTTGTCCCTCAAGGCCCAGAGCTCTCACGGGACTTCCTCTGGCTCCTGACCCTGGCCTGTGCCCAGCTCTGGGCAACCTCAGAGGCCCCGGGCCCAGGCTACAGCCGCAGGCAGGGTGGATGGTGCAGCCCAGCAGCCATGTCAGGTGAGCCAGAGCCAAGGGCGGAGTGGAGGAGCGGGGCCCAGGGAGGGGCCTGCCACAGGTGTCACGGTGGGGACCGCTCTGCTTCTGACCTCAGGCTCCCTCCAGCTCGCTGGGTGGGGCGCTGCCTTGTTCCTGCCACCCAGTGCTGTGTGTCTTCAGGCAGGGCCCCGGACTTCTCTGAGCCAAGCCCATCTGGATCCTGTGTGACTCAAGGAGACGTGTTGAGCTCTGGGTGGTGGGCGAGGGTCCTGCGGGGGTTTGGGGCCTTGCTCCTGTAAGCTCCAGAGGGGGCCGGGCCCCAAGGGGCAAGCTCCCAAGACGCCTCCTTGCAGAGCCGGCCCACAGTGGCCCCTCAGGGGCATCGGCCCCTTCCCAGCTGAGCACCGTCACCCTGGAAGACCTGGGGCTCGTCCTGGCAGGAGGCCTGGCCAGCCTCGAGCCCTTGAGCCTGGAGGAGCTCTCAGAGAGGTATGAGTCCAGCCACCCGACATCCACGGCCTCTGTCCCCGAGCAGGACATTGCCAAGCACTGGAACCAGCTGGAACAGTGGTGAGCCCTGCGGGGGGCGCTGGGGCGGGAGGACCACGCCGCCGCCGCCTCCGCCTCCACAGCGGGCACCGCCAGACTCGCCCACTCTCGCCCTGGCCAGGGTGGTGGAGCTGCAGGGTGGTGGAGGTGGCCTGCCTGCGGGAGCACAAGCAGCGCTGTGAGCGCGCCACGCGGAGCCTGCTGCGGGAGCTGCTCCAGGTGCGGGGCCCGCGTGCAGCTGCAGGGCTCAGAGCTGAGCGCAGCAGGAGGCGCGGCCGGCGGCCCAGGCCCCCAAGAAGGAGGCGCCGGAGGTGAGCGGCTCCCCCACCCACAGGTCGAGCTGCCCCTTTCCTGGGTGTTGGGGACAGCTGCTCCTGGGCCTGAGGCCAGCTCACCCCTGCCGCCCAGGCCCAGGGCTCCCAGGGGCCAGTGGTGCCGGAGCTGGGTGGACTCCAGGGGCACGTGAGGTCCAGCCCACAGCCTCCTCTTGCTCCTCACAGTTCTCTGGTCTCCAGAACCAGATGCAGGCCCTGGACAAAAGGTACCCCCCACACACCCAGGGGCACAGGCCCAGGGCGGGGAGGCGGTGGCGAGAAAGCAGCAGCAGGTGCTGTGGGGGGTCCCCATCTCCCGCGGGGTGTCACTGGAGTAAGGGATACACATCCAGGTCCAGGTAGAAAGGGGTGGGTTTATACGTGCCTGGGCGGCCTTCAGCGGCCCAGGAAAGCCATGGGAGGTGGCCACAGGGGCCCCTTGGCCAGACCCGCAGCCCCCAGAGGCTGCTCAGCCCGCCTGGGCCTCTCGGGAGTGGCTTGTTGTGTCCCAGGCTGGTGGAGGTCCGGGAATCCTTGACTCATCTCAGGAGGAGGCAGGCGCAACAGGAGGCAGAGGGAAGGGGCGCCGAGCAAGAGGCCGGCCTCAGGTGGGCACCCACCGCCAGCGGCTGGCTCCGGAGCTTGCATGGGGTCATTTGAGAGTCCCTGGCTGAGCCAAGACACGGGTCCGCCTGCCGTGTGTCCCCAGTAACCCAGCGGGGCACCCACCCTCGGTGCCGAGCGTGCTGGGGAGCCTGGGCCTGCTGCGGACCCTCCGTGGGGAAGACTCGCAGCAGTCCTTCCCTGCCACCGGTGCTATGTTTCCCGTTCCTCTGTTTTCCGGGGGGCAGGGGGTGGGGGTCGTACACCTCCTGCCTGGCCAGCCTGTGGGTCACCCTCACCCTGCTGGACCCTCCGGCCAGCTGGGCTGGCGTGACCACAGCCGATTTCTCTAGGCTAGCCAAGCTGACCGACTTGCTGCAGCAGGGCCGGGAGGTGGCCTGCGGCGCCCTGCAGAAAAACCAGGAGGACAGCAGCCGAGGGTGGACCTGGAGGTGGCCAGGATGCAGGTACCAGCAGGCCCAGCCTTCTGGGGGGCCGCCCAGAGGGCTGAGGAGGAGACCCCAACCTTCTCGGCCTGTGCCGTCCAATACAGCGGCCGTTCACCACGTATCTGTGTCCATTGAAATCAGCTACAGTTGTAAACAATTTAAAACTCAGTTCCTCAGCCACACATGCTCCATTTCAAAAGCTCAGGCGGGTCGCGCGCAGTGGCTCACGCCCATAATCCCAGCACTTTGGGAGGCTGAGGCAGGCAGGTCACAAGGTCAGGAGTTCAAGACCAGCCTGGCCAACATGGTGAAACCCCGTCTCTACTAAAAATACAAAAAATTATCCGGGCGTGGTGGCGGGCGCCTGTAGTCCCAGCTACTCGGGAGGCTGAGGCAGGAGGATCGCTTGAATCCGGCAGGAGGAGGTTGCAGTGAGCCGAGATCCCGTCACTCCAGCCTGGTGACAGAGTGAGACTCCACTTTCCAAAAAAACAAAACAAAACAAAAAAACAAAAGCTCAGGCCATGGGCAGTGGCACAACGCCTGTAAATCCCAGCACTTTAGGAGTCCGAGGCAGGAGGATCGCTTGAGCCTGGGAAGTCAAGACCAGCCTGAGCAACACAGCAAGACCTCATCTCAAAAAAAAAGCTCAGTCGTCACGTGGGGCCCGCAGCTGCAGACCGGGCGTTCTTCATCCCAGGAAGCTGCCTGTGTCCTGCCGCCTCCATCCTTTGCCACACAGCCAGCGCCTGCCTGGATCAACAGATTGCAGCCCCGAAGCCCCTTCCACGGCCACTGTCAGGCTCCACCTTTCCCTGCACACAAAGCGGAGTTCACCTTCCTTGAGGACACGAGTTCCTAGAAGCCAGGGTCCCACCCACGGGGCTGGAACGGCTCCCCCTCCCGCTGTGGCCTTAGCAGGGGCCTCTGCTATGGGTGGGGAGGGGACGGGCAGCTGCACATTTCAGCAGCCCAGGTCCGAGCTCCACAAATAGAGACCGGGGACTGCAGCCAGCCCCCGTGCGCATCAGGCAGTACGCGGCGTGCGGGGCCAGGACTGCCGGGGCACCCCAGCTGCCACCCACATAGCTCCGCTGCCCGGAGCCGGCAGCCTCCCTCTCGCTGCCCTTTAGGAAGTTATTGAGTGGCCGTGTGGAGCAGGCAGAGGTGCTGGGCTGAGGATTCCCGAGGTGCCAAGTGTCGGGGAGCTGCCGCTCGTGACGGCGTCTGCCTTTCCCTGAGTCTGGGTGTCTGAGTGCTCTCTAGGGCCAGAGGCAGCAAAGCCAGGCCGACGCTCGTTTTTTTGTTTTGAGACAGGGTATTGCCTGCTTGTTTAGGCTGGAGCGTGGTGGTGCGATCACAGCTCACTGCAGCCTCAAGCCCCCAGGCTCGAGAGATCCTCCTGCCTCAGCCTTCCCCGTAGCTGAGACTGGGGGCGCATGCCACCACGCCTGGCTAATTTTTTTTTTTTTTTTTTTTTTTTTTTTTTTTTTTTTTTTTTTTTTTGAGACGGAGTCTCCCTCTGTCGCCCAGGCTGGAGTGCAGTGGCGCAGTCTCGGCTCACTGCAAGCTCTGCCTCCCAGGTTCACGCCATTCTCCTGCCTCAGCCTCCCGAGTAGCTGGGACTACAGGCACCCGCCACCACGCCCGGCTAATTTTTTGTGTTTTTAGTAGAGATGGGTTTTCACCGTGTTAGCCAGGATGGTCTTGATCTCCTAACCTCATGATCCACCCACCTCGGCCTCCCAAAGTGCTGGGATTACAGGCCTGAGCCACCGCGCCCGGCCCGCCTGGCTAATTTTTTGATGTTTTGTAGAGACGGGGTCTCACTGTGTTGCCCAGGCTGGTCTCAAACTCCTGGGCTCAAGTGATCCTCCTGCCTCAGCCTCCCAAAAAGTTTTCTTTTCTTTTTTCTTTTCTTTTCTTTTTTCTTTTGTTTTCTGAGATGGAGTCTCACTCTGTTGCCCAGGCTGGAGTGCAGTGGCTTGATCTCAGCTTACTGCAAGCTCCACCTCCCGGGTTCACACCATTCTCCTGCCTCAGCCTCCCAAGTAGCTGGGACTACAGGCACGCATCACCATGCCCAGCTAATTTTTTTGTATTTTTGGTAGACAGGGTTTCACCGAGTTAGCCAGGATAGTCTTGATCTCCTGACCTCGTGATCTGCCTGCCTTGGCCTCCCAAAGTGTTGGGATTTCAGGCGTGAGCCACTGCACCCAGCCTTTTTTTTTTTTTTTTTCAGACAGTCTCGCTCTGTCGCCCAGGCTGGAGTACAGTGGCGTGATCTTGGCTCACTGCAACCTCCATCTCCTGGGTTCAAGCGATTCTCCTGCCTCAGCCTCCAGAGTAGCTGGGATTACAGACAGCTGTCCATGTCTGGCTCATTTTTGTAGTTTTAGTAGAGACAGGGTTTCACCATATTGGCCAGGCTGGTCTTGAACCTCTGACCTTAGGTGATCCACCAGCCTTGGCCTCCCAAAGTGGGAGTGAGTCATTGCGCCAGCCACTGCTTGTTTTTGTAAATAAAGTTTTATTGGCACACAGGAACATTTTTTACATGTTGTCAGTGTCTACTGTGGGGGCTGTAACCGCCGTGCTGAGAGGGTTACAACAGAGACCCCATGAGGTGGGAACATGTACCATCTGGCTTTTTACAGAAAAATATCTACTCTGAGGTGACCTCCTGAGGGGCAGGAGGCCAGCAGGAGCTTGGGTGGAGGGCAGGTTTCCCGGGAGGCGCCTCTCTGTGGCTGACGAAGGGCCTGTGCCGCCTGCCCACCCTTTGGGTGTATGAGATGCAGGGATGGGGCCGGCTGCGCCTCCCCCTTCCCTCACCTTCGGACCCTCGGTGCGACAGGAAAGCAGCTGTTGGGGTGGAGACAAGGCCTCAAGGCTCTGCCCAGCCCGCCTGGCTCCCCGTGCATGGGGACACCTGCACGACACTCCTGCTTCCCTGCCGGGGCCTGGTGGCGGTTGAGGGGCCTTCCCTGGGCGGCATCGGTGGTGGGTGCCAAGTGTGTCTGGACACCACGTGAGCGTGGCCTTCTGATGCTTCACGAACCCATGCCTGGTCGGTCGTCTGGGTACAGAGTGGTCCTGCCTGCCCTGGCTTTCTTCAGGCTGAGGGTATGGCGGGCCTGGCTCAGCTGGGCTCGGGGCTTGGGGACAGCAGGGGACTCCAACTCTGATGGAGACCGCGGGCAGGAGGGGGACCGGCTGCGTGTCCAGCAGAGGCTGCACACGGGACAATGTGCCTCCGCCCCAGGCCCAGGTGACCAAGCTCGGCGAAGAGGTGAGCCTGCGCTTCCTGAAGAGGGAGGCCAAGCTGTGCGGCTTCCTGCAGAAGAGCTTCCGGGCCCTGGAGAAGGTGGGAGCCTGCCCGCGGCCGGCCTGCCCCGCCCCCCTTCCCAGACGCAGACCTGAAGCTGACAGTGGGGTCTCCCTACAGAGAATGAAGGCCTCGGAGAGCTCGCGGCTGAGGCTGGAGGGCAGCCTGCGGGGCGAGCTGGAGAGCCGGTGGGAGAAGCTTCGGAGGCTGATGGAGGAGCGCCTGCGGGCCCTGCAGGGGCAGCATGAGGTGGGGCTGGGCAGGCAGCGGGCAGGTGGGGCCGGGGCCGGGCTGCGGGTCTCAGGGCGGCCTCCACCCCTCAGCAGGAGAGCCACCTCCTGGAGCAGTGCCAGGGCCTGGATGCCGCCGTGGCCCAGCTGACCAAGTTCGTGCAGCAGAACCAGGCATCGCTGAACTGCGTCCTGCTGGCCGAGGAGAAGGCCTGGTGGGTGTCCTGGGGCCTCAGGTGCTGTCAGGTGGGGGGACCCCTGATATCCCACTCAGGAGGGGGCTGCAGTGGCCGACTCAGCAGGGAATGACCTTGCCTCCCCCGAGCAGGGTGCTCGATCCCGAGGGCTGCAGCTGGCTGGTGCGGCCCCTCCTCCCTCCTGTGGGGCCTCCTGTCCCTCGCCCAGCCTGCCCTCCCTGGGGCACTCAGCTGTGGCCATGGGGAGGGAACCCCTGTCTTGGTGGCCGTGGGGAGTGAACCCGTCTTGATAGCACTGTGACTGCATCCCGTCTTCCGATCCCAGGGTCTCCTGGGAGGTTCTGGAGCCAGCAGCCAAGCTCCCCTCCCTGGCCCAGGGCTGAGGGGTGGGCAGGCTCCGCTGAGGGTGTCTATGTGTCCCCAACCCCTAGGGATGCCAAGGGGCGCTTGGAGGAGAGCGGGGCTGGGGAGCTGGCCGCCTGTGTGCAGGAGAACCTGGAGGCCGCACAGCTGGCCGGCGAGCTGGCCCGGCAGGAGATGCATGGCGAGCTGGCGCTGGTGAGGGGTAGGGCAACATGTCCCCCACGGGGTCCCCCACGCACACAGGATGGGCGCTCAGCCAGGCCTCCCCACGCCCACCTGTCCCCCTGCAGCTCCGAGAGAAGAGCCAGGCTCTGGAGGCATGGGTGGCGCAGCTGGCCAGGCAGCTAAAGGAGCTGAGTGGACACATCTCCCGGCTCTGAGCAGCCGGTTCCATCTGCAGAAGCAGATGCTGTGTCTCAGGCTGTCCGAGGTGCGCCAGGCAGCGGGAGCCAGGCAGGGCTATGGGGAGTCCCCACCCCTCCGGCTCGCAGCCCACCATTGCCCCCAGGGTAGAGCCTGACAGGCCGGTCCCAAGCCTCCCATCCCACCCAGCGACTGTCCCCAGGGCCTGGGAGACCCTGAGCCCCAGAGACTCCTGTGTGGGGCAGGACAGCCGCTGAGCAGCCTCGGCCCAGCATCTGCAGCCCCTGAGGCCCAAGGTGGAGCCTCAGCCCACGGCTCAGCCATGCGGGCAGCTCACGGCAGGGCAGACAAGCGGCCTCCACCCCTCGTGCTCTTGTTCACTTTGTAACAGCTCTGTTGAGATGGATTCACTCCCCACACAGTTCGCCCGTGAAGGTGCACAGTCCGTGTGTCTATTCACAGTTCAGAGCATTCATCCCTCAGGAAGAACCTCAGCCCCATAAGCACTCATTCCCATCCCCACTTCCCCTCGAGACCGCCGGGCCCCTTCCTGTCTCTGGGGAGCTCATTCCCATCCCCACTTCCCCTGGTGACCATCGGGCCCCTCCCTGTCTCGGGGGCTGCCTGTTCTGGACGTTTCCACGAAATGGAGCCACGCACTCTGTGGCCGCTGCGGCAGTGACACCCACGGGCGTCCCGTTTCCCGCTTCTTAGGGCCTTGTGCACAGAGCTTCACCTCTTCCACCGCGGTGTAACGTGCATTGCGTAGGCGCCGTCCCCCAGTTCCCGCTCATCCACTGACACGTGAGTGCTGCCGTGAACGTGGGTGACACCCTGCGTTTCGGGGCTGGATCCCACCGGGGCCTGCCCTGCCTCCCTCGGGCACCTGTGTGGTCAGAACAGCCCCCACGGGCCCTCAGCTGCCCAGGCCTTGCCTTGGCATGTGTCTCCAGAGCGTGCCTGGCCAGGCCATCCCGGCTGCCTGCAGGCCTGTGCACAAATGTCTCAGAGTTGGAAATGGGGGTGGGGGCCGCCTGCCCCCCAGAGCTCCCCGTGTCCGTCTGTCCATCTGTCTGTCTCCCCTCTCTGGGCTTTGTGCCTCACTGGGCGTCTGTACCCCAGGCAAAGACCGAATGGGAAGGTGCAGAGAGGAAGTCCCTGGAGGACCTGGCCAGGTGGCGGAAGGAGGTCGCCGCACACCTGCGAGGGGTGCGGGAGAAGGTGGATGGCCTCCCCCAGCAGGTGGGCGAAGGCACAGCCAGCCTCGGTGTACTTGGGCCTTGGAGGTGGCGTGGGACCCTTCTCCCCCCACCTTGTCCTCTCCCCTCCTCCCTCTCCCTGTGCGGGCCGAGGCCAAGGCCGGCACTAGATGGCGCCTGGGGCTGCCTGCCGCTCCCGGCTCTGTGTTCAGATAGAGAGTGTCTCCGACAAGTGCCTGCTTCATAAGAGTGACTCAGACCTCAGGATTTCCGCTGAAGGCAAAGCCAGGTATAGCCTCCAGGGCCCTGGGAAAGGGGCAGGGGCTCTGCTGACCGTCACTGGGCTGGGCCGGTCCCCACGCTGCTCTCCACAAGCCCCCTGGTGTCACGACAGACCTGTTCCCCCTGAGCCCGGGCCCGGCCCAGCACTGGGCTCCCCTGCCACCCTGGTGCAGCCTCTGAGGAGCCTCCAGCCCCTCCCTCTACCCCCCATTGGGGACCCCCACCTTCCCCACTGGAGGGGTGACAGGGCTGAGCCCCCTCGAGCCTCCTTCACCCTGTGATGGCTGTGGAGTGGCCTTTGTCCCCGGTCCTGGCCCTACCCCCAAGCACACCCCACAGCCAGCCCCGGCCTCTGCTGCCCACAGGGAGTCTGAGGTTGGGGCCATGCGGCAGGAGCTGGCCACGCTGCTGTCATCCGTGCGGCTGCTAAAGGAAGACAGCCCTGGGCGGAAGATCGTGGAGATGCAGGGCAAGCTGACCACGGTAGTCCTGGGGCTGCCTGCACCCAGCTGGGAGAGAGGGGAGCCATCGGGTTCAGACGGGGCAGCCGTGCAGACAGGCAGGACCCCCAGCCTACGGGGCATTTTCCAGCCAGCAGGAGACGCTCAGAAAACCACCTGTCAGAGGCCAGGCGGAGTGGCTTACATCTATAATCCCGGCACTTTGGGAGGCCGAGGCAGGTGGATCACCTGAGGTCAGGAATTTGAGACCCTCCTGACCAACATGGAGAAACCCCGTCTCTACTAAAAATACAAAAATTAGCCAGGCATGGTGGCGCATGCCTGTAGTCCCAGTTACTCAGGAGGCTGAGGTAGGAGAATCGCTCAAACCCGGAAGGTGGAGGTTGCGGTGAGCCAAGATTGCGCCATTGCATTCTAACCTAGGCGACAAGAGTGAAACTCTGTCTCAAACAAAACAAAACAAAACAAAAACAAAAAAGCCAGCTGTCCCTGAGCCACCTCAGCTTGTCTAAGCCTCTGGCAGTTCTAAATGGAGGCACATGCCTGGAGCCACGAGGGCGGGAACAACCCTGAGCCCTGGCCAGGTCCCCGCAGGGCTACTCTCAGGCTGCGGCTTCCTCAGCGGAGCTTGTCCTAGGCCCTGCGGTGGGGGCGAGGACCAGCGTCTCAGCGGGTGGCCCCTGCCCAACCTGTAAGCACTCAACAGCGGATATGGGGGCGCCTGTGGGGACAGCAGGACGCTGGCAGACTGGCCCTGTCTGTGCCCAAATCGGGGCCGTGTTTAGTTTCAGAACCAAATAATGAAGCTGGAAAACTGCGTCCAGGCCAACAAGACCATTCAGAACCTCAGGTTCAACACTGCGGCCCGGCTGGTGAGGAGGCCCTGCCCGGCCGGCACTGCCCAGCTCCTACCCGCTCCCTCAGCCCTGCCGCCTCCCCGCCTGCGCTGCTGCAGGTGCCAGTGTCTGTCTGTCCAAGTGTCTGGCAGTCGGCAGGGTTTCCCTGAAGATAAATGGTTTCCAGGCTCCTGGTGGGAGATAAGCCCCCTGTTTGCCGTCCCCTGCCCAGAGGTCTGGCTCCTGGGTGACACCGGCGTCCCCGTCCCACAGCGCACGCAGGAGATGGCCGCCCTGCGGGAGAGTGTGCTGCGGCTGCGGAGTGAGGAGGGCCCGCGGATGCCGTTGGGCAGCTGGAAGGCGCTCCCATCCCTGGCGAGGCCGCGGGTCTTCATCAAGGACACGGCGCCTGGCAAGGTGGTGCCTGTGAACTGCTGGGGCGTGCACCAGGCCGTGAGGTGGGCAGCAGGGATCCCGGCGAGACCTCCTGGGACTTTGGGTCGGGGTTCGGGGCTGGGGGCCCATGGGCAGCAGGTGGGCCACAAGGGGTGGGGCAGGGGTGCAGGGGCCACGTGCTGTATCTCCGGACAGGTGGCTGCGGTGGAAGGCGTCCCTCATAAAGCTCAGGGCCCCGCGGAGGCCAGGAGGGGTCCCAGAGAAACCCCACAGCCAGGAGCAGATGCCGCTGCTCACACCCTCGCTCTTCATCCAGAAATAAACGTGCCGGCTTTGCACTCATTAGAGCCGAGGTTCCCTGATGCATGCGGGGAGACAGCCTCCCCGGGGCCTGTGGGGCTGAGAGGGGTAGCGAGGTCCCGGGCAGCGGGGGGTGCCCAAGCCTGGAGGGACCCAGTCCCTTGACCCCCACGACTTCCTGTCCTGCCCAAGCCCAGCCTGGCTTCAGGCTGTTGCTTTCCATGGCACTTCAGCAGCCCCTCTCCTTCCCTGCCAGAGCCCCCCGGGGTGGAAGGGGCTGGGCTGGGGCCTGCACAGAAGCACCTAGGCCTGCCCCCGCCAGGACCTGCTGTGAGCCGCCCCTGCTCGGGTTGTGAGGAGGACCCGGGGAAGCCCCCTGGACTCGGGCTCCCTGGCTCTGCCTCAGAGCCCCTCCAGCCCAGCAGCCCTGCAGTGGAAGAGCTTTCCAGCATCTGGGGAGGAGGCAGCCCTTGTTTGCTGTCTCGGTTGGGCAGTGGGCCCCTCTTCCTGCCTCTCCAAGAAAGCCCTCACTCATCCTGCGGTCGCCGGCCCTGCCGCCTGCTGCCGGGGGCTCAGGGGAGGGGCTGCAGGTTTGGGGTCGCTCAGTCCTGGGGCCTCTGCGGGGTGGGAGGGCTGGCTCGGGGGCCCTGTCCTCCACTGCCCCTTGCTGCTGACCTGGAATCTCTGGGGCTGGCCCCTCAGCCTCCCCTGGGGACCCTGGTGGGTGGGGCCCATTGAGCTCAAGCCTCCCTTTTCTGCGGGCAGGGCTCTGGGGGTCCCTGTGCCCCTCCAGGGGCTCTGCTGGGGCTGAAGGCCAGGGCATGGCCAGGTCTGGGCACCACCCTTGCTGCTCCCACTGCAGCCCAGCCCTGGTGACCTCTGGGTTTGCCCTGTGGTGGCCGTGAGGGACGGAAGAGGCTCTTCCCAGGAGGACGGGAGCAGAGTCCAGTGCCTTGGGGCCCCGCTGCCGCCAGCTAACTCTGACCCCGGCCCCTTGCTAGGCCTCGGCTGGCTGTGCCCCTTCCAGGGTTGGGGATCCCCTGCTGGGCAGCTCAGGACAGGCCTCGGCTGACCAGCTGGCCAGCAGGTCGCTGAAGTCCGGCGTGCCAGGGTGCAGCAGGCCCAGGGGGCTAGGGGTCGGCTCCTTCCAGAAGGACGGGGGCAACTTCCTCTGGGCCATGGGGGTGATGTGGCCGTACTTCCGCTCCAGCCTCAGGCTCCAGCCGGCCGCCGCCCTGGACCCCCAGTACCGCTGCAGCCCGTAGTCAAAGAGCTCGGCCAGGGGTCCCAGGGGCTGCGCCCTGTCCCCGCTGAGGCCCGGCCTGCGCACCTGCCCTCGGGGGACCCTGGGCTCCGGGGTGTCCTCATCCTCCAGGGACCCGCCGCGGGCCAGGCGCACCAGGTCTGCGTAGTAGAGCTCCCGGGCAGTGCTGCTGGCTGGGCGGCTGTCGGCGTAGACGTCGCAGGCATCTGGGTCCTGCCCCTTGTCCTTGCGGCCAAAGTACCGCTGGATGTCGTCGCTGATGAGCTCTGAGAAGCGTAGCAGCTGCAGCGGTGTCTCGGGGCTGCTGGGACCCTGGGTGGCTGCTTCCTCCGTCGCCTCTGCCCGGCCTGAGCTTGGGAGGATCCGGCCGCAGCTCCCCAGCCCCTCGCCCTCCCCCTCCTCCCCTCCTCCCCCTCCCCCTCCTCCCCCTCCCCCTCCCCCCTCCTCCTCCTCTTCCTCCTCCGAAGTCTCTGGGGGCCCCGGATCTGAGGGCAGGAAGGGGTGGTGGCGCAGCAGGGGCAGCTGGAAGTCGCACAGGGGCCGGATCACACCAGCGGCCATCTCCACGCGTCCCACGCTTCTGGGGCCTCCTGGGCAGCAGGCGCTGGTTGGGGAGGGAGACAGAGGGGCAGGTTCCCTGTCAGGCCTGGCCATGCCCCCGCCGCCCTCGGCTGCTGCACTCGGATCTCACACATCTGTGGCCTCCCGCAGAGACCTTCCTCAGCTCCTGGGCTCCCAGTTGCGCTGTCGAGGGCACGGATTGCCACAGGAGTGAGGCATGGAGAGAGACGGGGTGGGCACTGTGGCCTCATGGCTGTGGCATGAGGGGGATGTCTGGCCAGGGGCTGTGAGACCTGCTGGACGGCTGGCCCGGGATGGTGACTGGGTGGGAGCAGTGGGGTCCTGTCGTGGGGGGCAGTTGGGGACATGGGGACATTGTGGGGATACTAGAGTTGTGGTCACTTGGGAGGGGAGGATGCTGGGTGGGAGAGGGCAGGCCCTGGGGACAGGGCCTCGAGAAGCCAGGCAGGGGGACAGGGATCCCCGCGGGCCAGGGCATGGGTGCTGGGGCTGCGGAGCCGGAGCTGGGTCCCAGGCTGGGGCTGCTGTGGGTCAGAACCAGGGGCTCCAGGGCTCTTGATCAAAGTGGAAGCGTCAGCCGTAACTGAGCCCAGAGCCTGTGCAGCCCCTGCGGGGTTCTTCTGGGCCATCACAGTTCCAAGGGAGCAGGAGGCAGCACCCCAGCGGCCCTAATTGGGAAGTCTCCGCGATGGTGAAGGCGGCTGGGGTGGGAGGTCCCTGCAGGGGTGGGCTCCAGGGGCCGCTGCACCTGGCCAGGAGGACTCAAGTGTGGTACCTGGGTCAGGGGCCTGGCAGGAGGGTGTCTGGACAGGGACTGTGGGGTGGGTGCAGCTCTCCTCTGGGCCAGCTGCCAGGTAGAGCCCACCACACAGACGAGGCCTGCCCAGCCCCTCCTCGAGGGGACAGGTGGGTGCCCCGGGGCCAGGTAGCCTGAACCCATCTTGTCTGGAGCCTGCGGCAGGAGTGCAGAGGGAGGGAGGCGGGCTGTGGGGAGTGGGGAGGGCTGCGGGGAGGGAGGGGGGTTGCGGGGGGGGGAAGGCTGCCAGGTGGGGGCAGGGCTGCGGGGAGGGAGGAGGGCTGCGGGGAGCGTCCATGGCACTGGGACAGGCGTTCCTCGGGGTCAGGATGTTTCCCGGCTGGCTGTCGGGGAGGTGAACTGCGAGGCCCCCTGACCTGGCCGGCCGAGCTGTGGTCCTGATCTCACTCAAGAACTGGGGTCCCCATCGTAGGAGGCATCCAGTGTCCTGAGCGCTGGACTTTGGGGCTGACTGCTCACGGAGAGCCCAGACGCAGGCGCCCTCCCATGGCCCTCTGTCTGTCCCAATGCCGGCCCAGCGCTCTGGGGGACTCTCCCAGGGGTGGGTGGTCCCCGCAGAGCCCTGGGCAGGACTCACAGACTCCAAGTCCCCAGTGCTGTGGTGGTCCCCAGCAGCACCTGCCTCCCCCAGGCCCTGGCTCCTACCTGGCCGGGGCCGACAGCTCTTACTCCACAGGCACCCCTCCACCTGGACACAAGCATTTATAGCCGCGCTCTGCAGCCGCCAGGGGCTGGCAAATATTTGGCGACAGCATTGTCATCGCAGACTGGGCAAATAGAGCCCGTTTGCTTTAGCGCCCGGCAACCAGGGCCCCGAGGGGGGAGCACGCCCCCCGCCTCACCTGCACGCGGCCTGCCTGGGGACCGTGGAGTGTTTGTGCGGGCGCAGCTGGCTCACCCCCGGGCCCCGGGACCCTTATCTCTGCTGCTGACTGGGGCCCGGACCCAGCCTTGTCAAATAGGCGGAAAATTAAATTTCATGCTATTTTGAGTTCTGGAGTAGGCCTCTCTAGAGGACATCCTGCCTCTGCAGCCAGCGGGGTGAACAGCACTCCTGGCCGCCGCAGGAGGGCCCTGGGGAAGGGGGAGGGGAAGGGAGCGAGGGCCCAGGGACCCCCCAGCCAGGGCCCAGTGTGTGGGCTGCAGGTGGGGCTCCTGGAGCACCTGCCCAGCTCCCTCGGCCATCGGGACCTCCTGGACGGCCATGACCATCTCCACTGGCCCAGTGGCTACCAGGACACCTGCTGGGCTGCCGCCGCCCACCTGCCCAGAGCTCAGAGGTGTTTGCAATCGATCCTTAATGGTGGAACGCCCTGCTTCCCCAGGCTTCTTCCCAGGGGCCTTCCTTCCTCAGCTGCAGCCACCCCTGGGGTGGGAATGGGGGGCTGGGAACCCTCCCCTCACCTATTGCTCCCAGGAAAGCCTCCCCAAGAAGCGTCCCCAAGGGCTTCTGCCGCCCCCACCAACTCCCTGGCTCCTCCTGGGTGGCCCCAGCTGTTCCACGGTGGGGGCCTTGTTAGCTTCCTGGGACTGCTGTGACAATGACCACACCTGGGCGGCCTGGAACGCAGGTCAGGAGGCCAGAGGTCCTGGTCCGCGGTCGCCAGGAGTGGCTTCTCTCCTCGTGGTTGCGTCTCCCCAGTCTCTGCCTCTGTCCTCACGGGGTCTTCCCTGTGTGTGTCCTCTGCCCTCCTAGGGGGACTCCGTCCTTGGATTTAGGGCCCACGCCCACCCAATGTGCCCTCAGCTTCACCAGTTACACCTGCAGGGCCCCCGTTTCCAAATGAGGTCCCATTCAGAGACCCAAGGTGGACATGCATTGTGGGGACACGGCTCAGGCCGCACAGGCACCACCCGCATGTGACCGTCCCTGACCTTGGCATTTGCCATGTGTGTCCCCGCTTGGCACTGTGCTCCCCAGAGCAGCCCCAAGTGGCCCAGGTTGGGAGGATTCCACAGCGTCCTTCCCAGGGACTCCGGCTCTGAGGACGGGACAGCAGCCCCCAGCCTGGCCTGGCCCCAACACTCCCTGTCCCGAGCCCCCAGCTCCTGGGCCTTCACCTTCCGGGGGCCAGGAGGGTTCTGGACGCCACACCCCACGCTGGTCCTCACCCCTACGCTCCAGGCATCCCCCAGTCAGATGGGAGACCAGCCCCTCTCACCCAGTGACATCCAACACGCAGGGATTTGGACACGGGCCCAGCCCTTGTCTGCACCTGGGGACCTGTGGCCCTGCCTCGATTTCTTGGGCACCCGGAAGGCAGGAGATCCCAGGGGGCCTCAGGCAGTCAATGCAACCACTCAGTGTCCGGGGGCTGCAGTCAGGACCCCCGGCTTCGAGGGAAGGGACAGGAAACGAAAAGTTCAAGCTTAAGAGTGAGATTCTGCAGAGGGCAGGCCGGCGGCCTCCACATGGGTCTCATGGTGAGGGGTGGGGTCACCTGCAGGTCCCAGGAGAGGCTGCTGGGAGGGGGAACAGGGACAGCATCCGCAGAGCCACCAGTTACGGCTTCTCCTTACTGCTCCTTCGCAGGCAGAAACCGAGCTCACGCCCCGGTGAGCCCACAGCCCAGGTGAGCCCACAGCCAGGTGACCCCATAGCCCAGTGAGCCCACAGCCCAGTGAGCCCGTGCCCCAGGCGAGGTGCATCTGGCCATATTTAGCCCTGAGCGTCCAAACCATGTAGGGGCCTCTGTCCCTGGCTTCATGGGGGCCGCCCTGAGACTCCAGGGTCTGAGGACGCTTGGCCATGCCCTGGCTGTGGGGGGCTTTGCCAGCCTCACCAGCTCCCCTCTGACCCAGCTGTCGCTGAGGATGTGCAGCTGCCTGGGGTTCAGGGCCCTAGGCCCCCATCTCTGACCAGAAATAGCCCCTGCCCCTCCCGACCTGGGGAGCTTCTGGCCTGGGGCCCTGGGTGCACCCGCCCTCGTGGCTCAGAACCCCGGGTCCGGACCTGCAGAGGGTGGGGGTTCTGCCGCTCCTGGCAGTGGCTGCAGCGCCCTCTGCCGCATGCTATGGAATGGCCGGGGCCTGCGGAGGGAAGGGTGGGAACCAACCCAGCCTGGGGTCTGGGCACTGCAGGCCTCCACCTTGCGGGTCTCAGCAGGGATGGGGTTAGCAGGGGCACCGAGGGAACTCCAGTGGAGGACCCAGAAGGGCCTCTGGGCCCCTGTGTTCTGCCCTGAAAGGCGCGGGCTGCGGGAAACGGCAAGCCCAGGCTTCGAGCGCAGGTGGTCCTCAGCTCGCTCGGTTACTGGCCCTGTCGGTGCTGGTCGCTGTCCTGGACGCCGAGGGCGAGGAAATGAGATCCAGCCCCTCGTGAGGGAGGTGTGTGCGGGGGCTCGGCGGGCAAGCCTTGGGAAGCGGAAGGGGTTCCTCCAGAGCGGACAGCCTGGAAACACCGGCCCTGTGATGGCCCCAAGACGTCCGCGCCTGAACCCCCCGCAACGACACAGCTGAGGGACGGCGGGTGTGGCTAAGCGAATGACCTAGAGACAGGAGGTCACCTGGTGGATCCTTGTCCGAGGGAGCAGGAGACTGAGAGGATGGAAGAGGCCACGCTGCTGGCTTTGGCGCTGGAGGCAGCGGCCAGGAGCGGGACGCGGGAGCCTCTGGATGCTGGAGGGGGGTGAGCCGGGGCTGCCTGAACCTCGGCGCTTCCCCTGTCCCTGGAGAGAAAGTCTCAGCGGGGTGACCTGCTTCCCCGGAAAGGCCGCACGCTGCTCCCGCCCCAGGGCCCTAGGTTTTCCCACTGTCCTCTGACTCCGGTGCTGGGGGCCTGCCTGTGACCCTGCCGGTGACTCCGCTGTCCCGGAGCTGTCTGGATGCTCGTCTCTGCCTGACAAGAAACCACAGAGAAAACCCAAGTCTGGGATGGAAAATTCTAGAGTGGGCGCAAACCGGAGCAGACAGGCATTTGGGAGGAGGTGCTGGGGCAGAGCAGTGTGGGACTGACGTGGACTCCCGGGGAGCTGGCCTGACGCTCAGGGCTGTCAGTGCCACTGCACCGGTCCAAGCAAGCAGTGAAGGGGAACCCAGGGGTGGCCGGAGGGGCGAGGGTGGGATATGGGGACCCCTGGGGGAGGGGTGGATGAATTAGCCCCTCGCTAATTAGCTCCCTACTCCTGAGTTCTGCGACTCGGGAGGCCTTCAGGTGGAGGTGACTGCGGTTTCTGGTGAGGCTGGGTGGGGCAGCAGCCTCTAGGGCATCAGGGATGGTGGAGAAACGCATGTCCCACACCACTGCCTGCCTATGTCCTGCCTGGGGTGGGGCGGGCGGCCGGGGCCGGGCTGAGGAGCACAGGAGGCCCTGGCAGTGGGGCTGGGCCCGAGCGACTTCCAGCATCTGCGGCCAGCGCGCCTCTCGTGGGGGGCGGCGTCGGGCCCAACCGAGCTCCCGGCCCACAGCCCTGCCGGCTCCCACCCTTGCCGTGGGGCCTCAAGCCCTGGGGGAAGGCGCTGCCCTTCCAAGTGCAGCATGCCTGCTGTGCCCACGGACCCCATATTGATCTTCCTGGCGAAAATCAATAGCTCCAATATGCCAGCTCTCAAGAGGCTCTGTGGCTAGTCACCCGCCATTAGGCACACGAGGGCTGCAGCCTCCGCCGCCCATTAGCGGGACATTAGGCCTCCCACGAAATTTCTCTGTGTGCTTTGAGATAATGAAGGCTGAGGTGTTGGTTTACGTCCCTGGGGGAGGGGGAGGATGAGAGCAGCTTTCTGGGCAGGGCCAGTGCCAGCTCCACCTGGACTCACCAAGGAGAGCGGGGCCCCGGGGACACAGGCGCCCCGGCACATCCGGCTGTGGCTTTTCCCACCCGGGGTCAAGCAGACACAGCATTCGGGGGGTGGGGGGGAGTCAATGCCCACCAGTCAAAGGCCACGGGGGGCAGATGGGCACCATGCGAGCCTGCGGTGCACTCACCCCTGGAGTCCCAGCTCCTCCAAAGTGGGAGGATCCACTGAGCCCAGGAGTTTGAGACCAGCCTAAGCAACATAGTAAGACTCTGTACAAAAAAATAAAAAAGTTTGGCCGGGCACAGTGGCTCACGCCTGTAATCCCAGCACTTCGGGAGGCCGAGGAGGGTGGATCATCTGAGGTCAGGAGTTCAAGACCAGCCTGCCCAACATGATGAAACCCTGTCTCTGCTAAACACAAAAATCAGCCTGGTGTGGTGGAGGGCGCCTGTAATCCCAGCTACACGGGAGGCTGAGACAGGAGAATTGCTTGAACACAGGAGGCAGAGGTTGCAATGAGCTGAGATAGCGCCACTGCACTCCAGCCTGGGTGACAGAGAGAGACACCATTTCAGGAAAAAAAAAAAAAAAAGACACAGGAGTGCTCTGGCGTGGCTGCTGTCAGAAGTGGGGCCCCTCTGGTTGGGCCCCTGTGTTTGTGTCCTGGGACCCCACAACCAACCACCACACACTGGGTTTCCTCAGGGTTCCAGAGGCCGCAGGTCCAAAACCAACACGTCAGCATCACCCTGCTCCGAGGGCTCCCGGGAGAATCCATTCCATACCTGTCTCCCCTCCCCTGTGGTTGCCAGTGGTCCTAAGCATGCCTGGGCTGTCGGCACCTCACTCCAGCCTCTGCTGCTGTCATTGCCTTGGCCTCCCCACGGGCGTCTCTGTCTGTCCTTTCCCCTTAACTTGTGTCTTATATTTTTTGTAGAGATGGGGTCTATGTTGCCCAGGTTGGTCTCAAACTCCTGGGCTCAAGCAATCATCCCCCCTCGGCCTCCCGAAGTCCTAGGATGAAAGGTGTGCGCCTCCATGCCCGGCCTCATCTCACCTTCTTGTAAGCACTCTGGGTGTTAGATTTGGGGCCCACCCTGGTCCAGAAGGGCCTCGTCTTAAGTAATGACGTTGGCAAAGACCCTGTTTCCAGACAAGGTCAAGTTCTTGCGTTCTGAGGGGACATGAATTTGGGGCACTGTTGAACCCAGGGTGGCGTCTTCCAGCTTCACAGTGGGCTGAGTGGGACGGGGGACGCCCATTTCACACGCTTCCCAGGTGTCTCATTTCTGTTTGAGACCGAGATTAACTTGGTGGCCTGGCCCCTCAGAGGCTGGCCCGCCCCCCGAGTGAAGCCTCAGCCCCTGCCTATACCTTCCAGCTCTGCCCCCGACTCTGCTGTCCTGGGCAGCTTGTGCTCAACTGCCCAAAAGCACGCCAACCAGGCAGCTGCACCAGGCTAACCCAAAGGCTCCATGGCTAACCAGAAGGCCCTTCGATTTCCACCTCCTCCAGGAAGCCCCCCGGGCTGCACACCAGGATGAGACTGACCAGTCCTCCCCAACCACACATTGAGCCCCCTCCTCCAACAACAGTGGGTGCTCCCAGGTCCCTACAGGGGGATTGCTTTGGCAGTGATTCCAGGTGGGGTTCTGGGGTTGAACAGGTGGGGCAGGGCCCGGTGAGGAGGACCTGGGCAAACAGGTGCCTCTGTTGACACAGCAGCCCCAAACACAGTCTGGGGCCGGGCCGCCCAGGTGTTGCTGAGCTCAGGACACCTCCAGCCCCCCTTCCTGGCCTTGATGCCAAGAGCTCCTGGGGGAACAGAACTGGTCCCAGATCTGGCGCTGCTTCTGCTGGGAAGCAGGTGCAGGAGCCGGTGCTCCAGAGGCGAGCAGATTCTGGCTCAGGGGAAGGGGCTTGTCCAGGACCACCGGCCACACACAGTGCAGCAGATGGGCCGAGGTCCCCGCCACCACCCGGGCGACAGGAGGGGTGACCTGCACCGGCAGTCAGGAGCAGGCCTTCTAGCTCCAGGGCCATCCTGAGACGAAAGAAGCACTTCAGCTTTCACCATTCACTGGAGGCACGTCCAGGCTTCCAACTAACCTCTCTACTGGAACGAGGGAGAATTCCTCTCTGAAACTCTGGGCATAAGAAATGACAAGTTTTTGTTACACAGACATATTGCAAAAATAAAAAATAAAAAAGATGGATTGGGTGTGGTGGCTCATGCCTGTAATCCCAGCACTTTGGGAGGCCAAGGCGGGAGGATCACGAGGTCAGGAGGTCGAGACCAGCCTGGCCACTATGGTGAAACCGTGTCTCTGCTAAAAATACAAAAATTAGCTGGAAATGGTGGTGGGTGCCTGTAATCCCAGCTACTTGGGAGGCTGAGGCAGGAAGAATCACTTGAACCCAGGAGGCAGAGCTTGCAATGAGCCCAGATCACGCCACTGCACTCCAGCCTGGGTGACAGAGCGAGACTCCGTCTCAAAAAAAAAAAAAAAAATTACCCAGGCATGACGGCACCGACGTGTAGTTCCAGCTACTTGAGAGGCTGAGGTGGGAGGATGGTGACAGCCCAGGAGGTCGAGGCTGCAGTGAGCTATGATGGCGCCTCTGCACTCCAGCCTGGTCTTTTGAACAAGACCTTGTCTCAAACAAAAAACGGGGGATCCTGTTGCTGTGGGGTGCTCCTTGTCAAGCCTTCACGGTGAGGGGTTAGTACAGCTGCTGGAAGGTTTCAGCTCGCCTGCTGCACAGATGAAATCAATTCACTGAGATCACAGCATTGCAGTAAAGAAAGACTTTAATTGACTTGAGGCGGGCCCTGCCACTCGGGAGACGAGCCATCACACACATCAGTCTCCCCAAAGGCGCCAAGGTTCGGGCTTTTCAGACACTGGTGGGGCTGCTCTGTCTATGGAGTAGCCATTCTTTTTTTTTTTTTTTTTTTTTTTTGAGACGAAGTTGCCCAGGCTGGAGTGCAATGGCGCAATCTAGGCTAACTGCAACCCATGCCTCCCAGGTTCAAGTGATTCTCCTGCCTCAGCCTCCCGAGTAGCTGGGATTACAGGCGCCTGCCACCATGCCCTGGAGTAGCCGTTCTTGTACTCCTTTACTTGCCTAATAAACTTGCTTTCACTTTACTCCATGGACTTGACATGACTTCTTTCTTGCTCGAGATCCAAGAACCCTCTCTTGGGGTCTGGATCAGGACCCCTTTCCTGTAACATATTTCTGGGGAGCCACAGAAGAGACTGTTGTGTGGAAGCCCCCTTCCCAAAGGCTAACTTTGGGAAAGTGTTCAGGTCCTGTAACATCTTTCTGGTGAACGCTGAAGGGAGAATACTCAGGGGGCCCCAGACCCAAAGGAAATAGAAGACTCTCCAGCCCTGATGGGACGACTCTGAGTAAGTGGCGGGTCCCCGGTAAAGAATGGGAGTGGGGCCCAGGCACAGTGGCTCACGCCTGTAATCCCAGCACTTTGGGAGGCCAAGGCGGGCGGATCACGAGGTCAGGAGATCGAGACCATCCTGGCTAACACGGTGAAACCCCGTCGCTACTAAAAAATACAAAAAAATTAGCCAGGCGTGGTGGGGGTGCCTGTGGTCCTGCTACTCAGGAGGCTGAGGCAGGAGAATGGCATGAACCCGGGAAGTGGAGCTTGCAGTGAGCCGAGATCGTGCCACTGCACTCCAGCCTGGGCAACAGAGCGAGACTCCATCTCAAAAAAAATAAAAAAGAATGGGAGTAGGGTAGAGGCCCAACTTAGGGGAATTAGAGTCTCTCCTAAAACAGAGAGGGGGCATGGTGGATCACAACTGTAATCCCAGCACTCTGAGAGGCCGAGGTGGGTGGATCACTTGAGGCCAGGAGTTCGAGACCAGCCTGGGCAATATGGCGAAATCCCGTCTTTACTAAAAATACAAAAGAATTAGCAGAGTGCGGTGGCTCACCTCGCAGCATGTTGGGAGGCCAAGGTGGGCAGATCATCTGAAGTCAGGAGTTTGAGACCAGCCTGGCCAACATGGGGAAAACCCATCTCTACCAGAAATACAAAAAATTTAGCCGGGTGTGGTGGTGCCCACATGTAATCCCAGCTACTTGGGAGGCTGAGGCCAGAGAATCGCTTGAACCTGGGAGGCAGAAGTTGCAGTGAGCCGAGATCACACCATTGCACTCCAGCCCTGGCGATAAGAATGAAACTCCTCAAAGAAAGAAAGAGAGAAAGAAAGAGAGAAAGAGAGAAAGAAAGAAAAAGAAATAAAGAAGAAGGAAAGAAGGAAAGAAAGAAAGAAAGAAAGGAAAGAGAAAGAAAAGAAAGGAAAGAAAGAAAGAGAAAGAAGAAAGAAAAGAAAGAAAGAAAAAGAAAGAAAGAAAGAAAGAAAGAAAGAAAGAAAGAAAGAAAGGCAGGCTGGGCGTGGTGGCTCACGCCTATAATCCCAGCACTTTGAGAAGCCAAGGCTGGCTGATCACCTGAGGTCAGGAGTTCGAGACTAGCCTGGCTAACATGGTGAAACCCCGTCTCTACTAAAAATACAAAAATTAGCCAGGCTTGGTGGTGGGCACCTGTGGTCCCAGCCAGTCAGGAAGCTGAGGTGGGAGAATCACTTGAGCCCGGGAGGCAGAGGTCTAAGTGCCAAATAGGTTCACCTTGCCTGCTGCCTAGAGAGAGCCAATTTATCAAGACGGGGGAGTCCAATAGAGAAAGAGTAATTCACGCAGAGCTGGCTGTGTGGACACAGGAATTCTATTATTACTCAAATCAGTCTCCCCGAGCATTTGGGGATAGGAGTTTTTAAAGATAATTTGGTGGGTAGAGGCTTGGGAAGTGGGGAGTGCTGGTTGGTCAGGTTGGAGATGGACTCATGTGCAGACTCTTCTGTTCCTGGGTGCCATGGCAGAACTGGTTGGGCCAGATTACCAATCGGGGTGGTACCAGCTGATCCATCCAGTGCAGGGTCTGCTAAATATTTCAGGCACTGATCTTTGAGCTTAGTTTTTTGTTTTTTTGTTTTTGTTTTGAGACGGAGTCTCGCTCTGTCGCCCAGGCTGGAGTGCAGTGGCGCAATCTCGGCTCACTGCAAGCTCCGCCTCCCGGGTTCACGCCATTCTCCCGCCTCAGCCTCCGGAGTAGCTGGGACTACAGGCGCCCGCCACCACGCCCGGCTAATTTTTTTGTATTTTTAGTAGAGATGGGGTTTCACCGTGGTCTCGTTCTCCTGACCTCGTGATCCGCCCGCCTCGGCCTCCCAAAGTGCTGGGATTACAAGCGTGAGCCACCGCGCCCGGCTAGGTTTTTGTTTTTGTTGTTGTTGTGTTTTTTGAGACAGAGTCTTGCTCCGTCACCCAGGCTGGAGTACAATGGCATGATCTTGGCTCACTGCAACCTCCACCTCCAGGGTTCAAGCGATTCTTCTCCTTCAGCTTCCCAAGTAGCTGGAAGTACAGGCGAGCGCCACCACCCCAGGCTAATTTTTGTATTTTTAGTAGAGCCAGTGTTTCACCATACTGGCTAGGCTGGTCTCAAACTCCTGACCTCGTGATGCACCCAACTCGGCCTCCCAAAGTGCTAGGATTACAGGCGTTAGCCACCACACCTGGCCCGATCTTAGATTTTACAATAGTGATGTTATCCCCAGGAGCAATTTGGGGAGGTTCAGAATTTTTTTTTTTTTTCAGACTGAGCCTCGCCCTGTCGTCACCCAGGCTGGAGTACAGTGGCTCCATCTCGGCTCACTGCAACCTCTGCCTCCCAGGTTCAAGCGATTCTCCTGCCTCAGCCTCCCGAGTAGCTGGGACTACAAGCGTGTGCCACCACACACGGCTAATTTTTTGTATTTTTAGTAGAGACGGGGTTTCATCATATTAGCCAGGATGGTCTCGATCTCCTGACCTCATGATCTGCCCGCCTCGGCCTCCCAAAGTGCTGGGATTACAGGCGTGAGCCGCCGCGCCCGGCCAGTTCAGACTCTTGGAGCCAGAGGCTACATGACCCCTAAACCATAATTTCTAATTTTTTTTTTTTTTTTTTTGAGACGGAGTCTCGCTCTGTCTCCCAGGCTGGAGTGCAGTGGCGCGATCTTGGCTCACTGCAAGTTCTGCCTCTCGGGTTCACGCCATTCTCCCGCCTCAGCCTCCGGAGTAGCTGGGACCACAGGCGCCCGCCACCGCGCCCGGCTAATTTTTTTGTATTTTTAGTAGAGACAGGGTTTCACCCTGTTAGCTAGGATAGTCTCGATCTCCTGACCTCGTGATCCACCCGCCTCGGCCTCCCAAAGTGCTGGGATTACAGGAGTGAGCCACGGCGCCCGGCCTTTTTTTTTTTTTTTTTTTTGAGACGAGTGCTTACTCTGTTGCCCAGGCTGGAGTGCAGTGTCGCAATCTCGGCTCATTGCAATCTCTGCCTCCCGGGTTCAGGCAATTTTCCTGCCTCACCCTCCCAAGTAGCTGGCATTACAGGTGTCCAACACCACGTCTGGCTAATTTTTTTACTTTTAGTAGAGACAGGGTTTCACCCTGTGGGCCAGGCTGGTCTCGATCTCCTGACCTCGTGATCCGCCCGACTCGGCCTCCCAAAGTGCTGGGATTACAGGTGTGAGCCACGGCGCCCGGCCAATTTCTAATTTGGTAGCTGATTTATTAGTCCTGCAAAGGCAGATTGGTCCTCAGGCAAGACGGGGTTCTTTTCTGGAAAGGGCTGTTAACTTTGATTAAGAGTGAAACCATGAACTGAAATCCTTCCCAAAGTTAGCTCTGCCCATGCCCAGGAATGAACCAGGGCAGCTTAAGGGTGGGAAGCACGACAGAGCCCCTTAGGTCTCTGGAAGAGAGAGAGAGTCCCTGTCTCATGAAAAGAACTAAAAGGAAAAAAAAAAAAAAAATAGGGCGGTTCCACGGCCTTGGGGGAAGCCGGCAGAGAGGTGCGGGCGCCCAGCCCACGGCAGGCAGGGCAGGGCTGAGGGCGCAGATCCCCAACCAGGCCCCGCGCACCTTCATGACGGTTCAGAGCTGCTCCGAGGCAAACTCAGACAACTCTCTGAGGACAACGTCCGCCCCCGCGGCGCCACGCCTCTGTTCGGGGCCAGGGACCGAGTTCTCGGTCCTAGCCTAAAGGGACGAAGAACTACATTTCCCGGCATGCCGCCGCTCTCTCGGGGGGCGCTGGGGTCTGCGACGGAAAGAGCTCTCCGCAGCCGAACGTCATTTCCCCTGCGCTACTGGAACCACGTTCTGTAGTCGTGAGCGGAGGCCTGGTATGGCGTCCGGTTTCCGGTTTCCTGTTTTGGGCGACGGAAGTGACGCTCACGGCGCGCCACGGCGTCAAACGGGGAGTCAAGGCAGCAATGAACCGTGTCTTGTGTGCCCCGGCGGCCGGGTGAGCTGCTCAAGGTGTCGGAGGGCCGAGGGCAGGCACCAGCGGGCGGGCGGAGCTCTTACTGCTCTCTCTTTTCCAGGGCCGTCCGGGCGCTGAGGCTCATGGGCTGGGTTTCTCGAAGCCTTCATCCGCTGCCCGGTTCCCGGGATCGGGCTCACCCTGCCGCCGAGGAAGAGGACGATCCTGACCGCCCCATTAAGTTTTCCGCCAGCACAGCCAACCCTCACCGCTGGTCGGTAGGCCATTCCATGGGAAAGGGACATCAGCGGCCTTGGTGGAAGGTGCTGCCCCTCAGCTGCTTCCTCTCGGCGCTGGTCATCTGGTGCTACCTGAGGGCGGAGGGCGAGGCGGACCAGTGGTTGAGAGAGGTGTGGGGAGAGGTGCCAGAGCCCAGTGATCGTTCTGAGGAGCCTGAAACTCCAGCTGCCTACAGAGCGAGAACTTGACGGGGTGCCCGCTGGTGCTGGCAGGAAGGGAGCCGACAGCCGCCCTTCGGATTTGATGTCACGTTTGCCCGTGGCTGTCCTGGCTATGCGTGCGTCCTCAGCACTGAACAACTTGGCTGGTGGGTGGGGCACTTGGCTATGCTGATCCGCGTGAAGCCGGAGTAGAATCTCAGCAGATCGGAAACTGCTCCTCGCCTGGCGCTTGATGTCCAAGGATTCCATCCGCAGGACTTCTCAGATCCTTATGAAAGGTTTCAGTTGCACTGTATACTGTTGGATTGCCAAGTCTTTGTATAACATAATCATGTTTCCAAAGCACTTCTGGTGACACTTGTAATCCAGTGTTAGTTTGCAGGTAATTTCCTTTCTGAGATAGAGTATCTGGCAGAAATGTGAAACTGTATTACGTGCTGTGGCCTGTGCAAAGAACACTTCTACATGTTAGTTTTGCACAATAACAAATTGAAAATAAATTTTAATTTTATAATATGGGATTAGATGATTCCCTTTTTTTTGCATCTAGTTTTTAAAAAGGGGGTATTTTAGTAGTTACTGTTTTTTATTTTAATCTTTTCTTATTTACCAGAGCATGAAAGTTAGTTGGACCAGCAGCTATTTTTAAAAGTTTCGTTTTCCGGTCGGGCGCGGTGGCTCACGCCTGTAATCCCAGCACTTTGGGAGGCCGAGGCGGGCGGATCACAAGGTCAGGAGATCGAGACCATCCTGGCTAACACGGTGAAACCCTGTGTCTACTAAAAAATACAAAAAATTAGCCGGGCGTGGTGGCGGGCGTCTGTAGTCCCAGTTACTCCGGTGGCTGAGGCAGGAGAATGGCGTGAACCCTGGAGGCGGAGCTTGCAGTGAGCCGAGATCGCGCCACTGCACTCCATCCTGCACAACAAAGCGAGACTCCGTCTCAAAAAAAAAAAAAAAAATTTTCGTTTTCCTTTTTTTTTTTTTTTCGAGAGTGGGAACTGAGGAAAGAAACCTATGTATATATTACCAAATGGTACCAGAAATGAGGAACTTTTGCAGTTTTCTGCGAAACTTTTTAAGCAAGGCAACAATTTTCTGAGTAGAATACAACTAGTGAGTATTTCTTTTCACAAATGATGGGCAGTATTTTGGGTTACCTAAGTGATATTTTTTGTTGTTTTTTCTTGTTTTGTTTTTTTGAGACAGGGTCTCACTCTGTCTCCCAGGCTGGAGTGCAGTGGCACAATTTTGGCTCACTGCAACCTCCGCCTCCTGGGTTCAAGCGATTCTCCTGCCTCAGCCTCCACGGTAGCTGGGATTACAGGCACGTGCCACCACACCCGTCTAATTTTCGTATTTTTAGTAGAGACGGGGTTTCGCCATGTTGGCCAGGCTGGTCTCAGATTCCTGACCTCAAGTGATCTGCCCGCCTTGGCCTCCCAAAGTTCTGGGGTTATAGGCATGAGCCACTGCGCCCGGTCAATTGTTTTCATACATATATACCTATACATGTTTCAAAGACAGAGTGGGATAGTCACATTGTTTTTTCACAATGTGACTATCCCACACGCAGCAGATCCCAAGTGCCTCCAGGGCAGCGATCTGCGAGGGCTTTTCCAGTTGCTGACCTCATACCTGTGCCGTGGACAGACCCAAGGCCAGCTGGGGATGGTGGGCGGATCTTCCCTACTCCTGGAGTTTTCAAAGGATGGCAACAGAGCAGGTTGATAGGTGAATGGTTAATTCAGTACAGTTAGTATTTATTATTATTTTTTGAGATGGAGTCTTGGTCTGTTGCCCAGGCTGGAGTGCGATGGTTCAGTCTTGGCTCACTGCAACCTCTGCCTCCTGGGTTCAAGCAATTCTCCTGCCCCAGCCTACTGAGTAGCTGGGATTACAGGCACACCACCACGCCCGGCTAGTTTTTGTATTTTTAGCAGAGACAAGGTTTCACCATGTTGGACAGGCTTGAACTCCTGACCTTAGGCGATCTGCCCACCTTGGCCTCCCAAACTGCTGGGATTACAGGCAGGAGCCACTGCGCCCAGTTGTATTTAACTATTTTTGTAGTGTGTTTGTCTTCTTTTCCCAACTGGGCTGTAGCTTTTATTTTCCCCAGGGCACATGGCACACTGACCTCCCCAGATAAGCATTTGAGAGGGAGACCACTGTAAGCATACTAGAACAGACGCAGCTGCAGTGATTCCTAAGACGACAAATGGCTGGGCAGGAGGTGGAAATTGTTTTTTGTTTTTTTTGAGACGGAGTCTCGCTCTGTCACCCAGGCTTGAGTGTGGTGCCGTGATCTCGGCTCACAGCAACCTCTGCTTCTTGGGTTCAAGCAATTCTCCTGCCTCAGCCTCTTGAGTAGCTGGGATTACAGGCGTGCACCACTGCACCCAGCTATTTTTTTTGTATTTTCAGTAGAAACGGGGTTTCACCATGTTGGCTAGGTGGTCTTGAACTCCTGACCTCAGGTAATCCACCCACCTCGGCCTCCCAAAGTGTTAGGATTACAGGTGTGAGCCACTGCGCCCGGCCGGAAATTGTTTTAAAAGAAAAATTCTTGAACGGGCGCAGTGGCTCATGCCTGTAATCCCAGCACTTTGGGAGGCGGAGGTAGGTGGATCATAAGGTCAGGAGATCGAGACCATACTGGCTAATATGGTGAAACCCCGTCTTTAGTAAAAATACAGAAAAATTAGCCGGGCGTGGTGGCGGGTGCCTGTAGTCCCAGCTACTCGGGAGGCTGAGGCAGGAGAATGGCGTGAATCCGGGAGGCGGAGCTTGCAGTGAACTGAGATTGTGCCATCGCACTCCAGCCTGGGTGACAGAGCGAGACACTGTCTGAAAAAAAAAAAAAAGAAAAAAAAATTCTTTCAAGGAAAGTGTTAACCAAACGATCACGTCTAAGCTGATGAACTGTCTATATAACTCTGGTACCACCCTAGACTGTAAAGAACTTTTCTTCCAAAGCATGAAAAACATGATACTGGCCAGGCGTGGTGGCTCACGCCTGTAATCCCAGCACTTTGGGAGGCCAAGGCAGGTGGATCACAAGGTCAGGAGATCGAGATCATGCTGGCTAACACGGTGAAACCCCGTCTCTACTAAAAAAATACAAAAAATTCGCCGGGAGCGGTTGCGGGCGCCTGTAGTCCCAGCTACTCCGAAGGCTGAGGCAGGAGAATGGCGTGAACCCGGGAGGCGGAGCTTGCAGTGAGCCAAGATCGCGCCACTGCACTCCAGCCTGGGCGACAGAGCAAGACTCCGTCTCAAAAAAAAAAAAAAAAAAAAATGATACTTTCCATCCTTAACTCTTAACATCAGTTTCCTTTGATTTCTTCAAGGAAGATGCCCCTACGGTGTGGAGGAACAGCAGGTGTCTTCACTCATACCTTTACAGCAAAGATCCCCAGATTCCTAAACCCTAAGGCCCCAAACCCATTTCTTAGCTTTAGCAGTCTCCATAGACACCTCTGCTGGACAGCTCACAGGCTCCTTAAACTCGAAAATGGAATTCATCTCCCCCAAACCTGTTTCTTCTCCCTTGTTCTGTATCCCTGCAAGCCAGAGACCCGGGCGTCATCCTGGACTCCCTTTCCATTCCTAGCACCCTGGGAGTCTTCAAGATCTGTTTATTCATCTCTGAAGAATTTGGAGGCCCTGTCTTTCCTGCTTGACTTCATTTTCCTGCTTTACTTAACTTGAAAATATCATGTTCTTCGTTATCAAGATTTCAATGTAATGTTTGTAGAGATAATTCATTTAGAAAATGTGATCCTGGCTGGGCGCGGTGGCTCACGCCTGTAGTCCCAGCACTTTGAGAGGCTGAGAGGTGGATCACCTGAGGTCGGGAGTTCGAGACCAGCCTAACCAACATGGAGAAACCCCGTCTCTACGAAAAATAAATTAGCTGGGTGCGGTGGTGCATGCCTGTAATCGCAGCTACTCAGGAGGCTGTGGCAGGAGAATTCCTTGAACCTGGGAGGCGGAGGTTGCAACAGTGAGCCGAGATCGTGCCATTGCACTCCACTCTGGGCAACAAGAGCGAAACTCCTTCCCCCCTCCCCGCCCCCCGCCAAAAGAAAGGAAAAGAAAAGAAAATGTGAACTTATGAAGAAATTTATCCTACCAACAAATGATAGTTTTTGTTGTTTTACAGTGTTAATATTAAAAAAAAAAACCCTGAGATACTTGGAACACATCTATAGGAAGTGATTTGCTTTCAACCTAAATGGGCACATTTTTCTTTTTTCTTTTTCTTTTTTTTTTTTTTTGAGACGGAGTCTCGCTGTGTTGCCCAGGCTGGAGTGCAGTGGCGCGATCTCAGCTCACTGCAACCTCCGTCTCCTGGGTTCAAGTGATTCTCCTGCCTCAGCCTCCTGAGTAGCTGGGAAATGCAGGTGCCCACCACCACGCCCGGGTAATTTTTTGTGTGTGTATGTGTTTTTAGTAGAGACGGGGTTTCACCGTGTTAGCCAAGATGGTCTCGATCTTCTGACCTCGTGATCCGTCCACCTCAGCCTCTCGAAGTGCAGGGATTATAGGCGTGAGCCACCGCGCCCGGCCAATGGGCACATTTTTCATATCACTAAAAATTTCTTTTTTTTTTTTTTTTGAGACAGAGTGTTACTCTGTCATCCAGGCTGGAGTGCAGTGGCGCAATCTCGGCTCACTACTAAACCTCCGCCTCCCGGGTTCACGCCATTCTCCTGCCTCAGCCTCCAGAGTAGCTGGAATTACAGGCGCAAGCCACCACACCCCGCGAATTTTTTTGTATGTTTAGTAGAGACGGGGTTTCACTGTTGGCCAGGTTGGTGTCAAACTCCTGAACTCAGCTGATCCGCCGGCCTCGGCCTCCCAAAGTGCTGGGATTACAGGCGTGAGACACCGCGCCCGGCCCCCTACCACTAAAAATTCTTAGGAAACACTGTTTCCATAAAATCGCGCAGAGCACTTAGAGTTTTTCCCTTTTCTCAGCTACTGCGCTGTTGGGGGAGGGGGGCCTCAAGTGTTTGCAAAATAACTGTGATAATTACCTTTGTAGATAAATCTCTGAGTATGTTTTCGAGGTCAGGGTTCGAAATGGAACAAATTCCTTTCTACAAAGGCCAGGACCCCTTGGCCCTTCCGCCCGGTGCCTGGCTCCCTCTGACATCAGCCTCTTGGTTCGTTTGTGAAAGAGCAGCTCTATTGAGATACAACTCTTGTGATTAATTCATGTAAAACACACTGTTATGTCAGGTCATGTCACAGCAGGTGCGACCATCGCGGGTCCCACGCGCGTCCCCGGGCAAGGCCGCCTCCCACCCGCATCCCGGGCCGGGGGCCGCAAGGCAGCGCAGGGCAGGGCGGGGCGCGGGGCCCGGGCGGGGGCGGGGTCTGCGGGCCGGGGGCGGGGCCGCTGGGGGGGCGGGGGCGGGGCCGGGGGGGGGTCTGCGGGCTGGGGGCGGGGCCGCGGGGGGCGTGGTCGCGGGGGCGCGCGGGGAGATCCGGGGGCGGGGGCGCCGGCGCGGCGCATGCGCGCTGCATTGTTTTGACTGAAAATGCCGTCGGTTTCGAAAGCGGCGGCGGCGGCGCTGAGCGGGTCCCCCCCACAGACTGAGAAGCCGACCCACTACAGGTCAGCGCCCGTCCGGCCTGCGGCCCCCCGCCCGCGCCCGGTGCAGGTCGGAGCCTCCCGCCGGGGCTCGCACCGCCTCCGCCTCCCCTTCGCCGCCTCCGCGCCCCCCGGCCTCCGCGCCGCGCCTGGGCTGGGGGGGCCACGACCCTCTGCGCTCGGCGGCCTCCGCCTGAGGTCGGAGCGCGGCGCCCAGGGTCTGGGATGGCACCTGGTTCCGGGGTCCACGCGCTTCTGGGGAGGGAGGAACGCCCCGGGGTTGGGGGTTGCGCCTGGGCTCGGGGACCGGGACCCTCTGCTCCGGCTGCCGACACTGAGGTCACAGCGGGTCGCCCAGGGTCCGGGGTGGCGCTTGGGCTTGGGGACCAGGGTCAGCGCCTGGGCTACGGGGTCGGGTGAGGGTCGCGTCTGGAGTCGGGATGGGGGTGGACGCAGCGCCTGGGGCCCGCCAGGAATCAGAGTGCGGGTCGGCCCTGGGGTTGGGGCGCCTGACGCCGGTGGGTCCCACCGCCCACGAGTCCCTGGAGGTGCTGCCGGAAGCGAGCCGCGGCGCTGTCTGTGTTTGTAGGTACCTGAAGGAGTTCAGGACGGAGCAGTGCCCCCTGTTTTCACAGCACAAGTGCGCGCAGCACCGGCCGTTCACCTGCTTCCACTGGCACTTCCTCAACCAGCGGCGCCGCAGGCCCCTCCGCAGGCGCGACGGCACCTTCAACTACAGCCCCGACGTGTACTGCTCCAAGTACAACGAAGCCACCGGCGTGTGCCCCGACGGCGACGAGTAAGCGGCCGCGAGGGGGCGCCGCTGCCCGGGCGGAGGTGGGGGGCCTCCACCCGGGGACGCGGCCGGGACCCTCAGCGGACGCCTTGGTGTCCATACCTGGCCCCTGCAGAGGGAGTCGTAATTATACGCTGAAGTTTTCTAGTGACCAGGGATGCTGGGGAGGCATTTCCTATTCTCAGGCCAGTTCCAGAGGGATTATGTGTGTTTTAGGGGTGATCCTTGTGTGACTCAAACCAATTTTGCTTCACCTCCCACTTTTTTTTATTTGTTTTTTGAGACGGAGTTTCACTCTTGTTGCCCAGGCTGGAGTGCAATGGCACAATCTCGGCTCACTGCAGCCTCCACCTCCCAGGTTCAAGTGATTCTCCTGCCTCAGCCTCCCGAGTAGCTGGGATTACAGGCATGTGCTACCACGCCCAGCTAATTTTGTATTTTTAGTAGAGACAGAGTTTCTCCCTGTTGGCTAGGCTGGTCTCGAACCTCTGCCTTCCAGGTTCAAGTGACCTGCCTCAGCCTCCGGAATAGCTGGGATTACAGGCACCCGCCACCATGCCTGGCTAATTTTTTGTATTTTTAATAGAGATGGGGTTTCGCCATGTTGGCGAGGCTGGTCTCAAACTCCTGACCTCAGGTGATTCTCCCTCCTTGGCCTCCCAAAGTGCTGGCCACCATGCCTGGCCCCTATGTAGCACTTTTAAAGTTAAGAAATCAAGATTTTGTTCTGGTTTATTTTTTTCTTTTTTTTTTACAACTTTCCTAATAGTGTTATGAACAGATGTCTTTATTTTGAAGTATGTAAAATGGGAAAGCAGGGAAAATACAAGTCAGATTTTATATTCACAGACTGGCGGGAGGTGGTATCAGGTTCTACTTGCTTCCTATGGGCTGCTGGCGGAGGGTGGAGGGCGGAGGGTGGTCCATTCCTCCCTAGCGGTGAGATGGCAGCAGTTGCGGTCTTGAAGTCTTCTTCCCCTGATCTTTTGGAAGGAGCTGATTCTCCAGGGACCTTCCCGTTGAAGGCTGCTTTCAGCGCGGAGACCTGTGTGAAGTCTGTTTTCCTTTATTTTTTCAACAGTGCTTAGCCCAGGGGATACATTTTTAATTTTTTTTTTTTTTTTAGGGATGCTAGAAACTTTAAATACTGAAATGTTTTTAATTGCACATTAGTTAAATAGTGTTTGTTTTGAGACAAAGTCTCTGTCACCCAGGCTGGAGTGCAGTGGCGCGATCTCGGCTCACTGCAACCTCTGCCTCCCAGGTTCAAACGATTCTCCTGCCTCGGCCTGCCGAGTAGCTGGGACTACAGGCGCCCACCACCACGCCCGGCCAATTTTTTGTATTTTTCATGGAGATGGAGTTTCACCGTGTTAGCCAGAGTGATCTCAATCTCCTGACCTCGTGATCCGCCTGCCTCAGCCTCCCAAAGTGCTGGGATTACAGGCGTGAGCCACAGTGCCCGGCCACGCCCAGCTGATTTTTGTATTTTTAGTAGAGACAGGATTTCTACATGTTGGTCAGGCTGGTCTTGAACTTCTGACCTCGTGATCTGCCCGCCTGGGCCTCCCAAAGTGCTGGGATTACAGGCATGAGCCACCACGCCCGGCTGTTTTTGTTTTTTGAGACGGGGTCTTGCTCTGTCCCCTGGGCTGGAGTGCAGGGGCACGAACATGGCTCACTGCAACTTGTAACTCCAGGGCTCAAATGATCTTCCTGCCTCAGCCTCCTGAGCAGCTGGGACCACAAGAGTGTTCTGTCACTCCTGGCTAATTTATTTTATTTTATTTTATTTATTATTATTTTTTTTGAGACCGAGTCTCACTCTGCTTCCCCAGGCTGGAGTGCAGTGGTACGATCTCAGCTCACTGCAGCCTCTACCTCCTGGGCTCAGGTGATTCTCCCACTTCAGCCTCTGGAGCTATAGACTCTCTACACCACGCCTGGCTAATTTTTTTTTGTATTTTTAGTAGAGATGGGGTTTTGCTACGTTGTCCAGGCTCGTCTCAGTCTCAAACTCCTGGACTCAAGAGATCCTCCCACCGCAGCCTCCCAGAGTGCTAGGATTACAGGTGTAAGCCACCACACACCTCGGCTCATTTTTTATTTTTTTGTAGAGATGGAGTCTCACTGTGTTGCCCGGCCTCAAGCGATCTTCCCACCTTGGCCTCTCCAAAGTGCAGAGATTGTAGGTGCAAACCACCACACCCGGCCATAGTGTTATTAAGGCAGGTTGGTGCCTAAACCTGAAATAATGTAGTCAGCCCATTTTGGTTAGGATGGTGATGTACTTCTAGGTGGTTCTGAAAGTGCATAATTGAATTGCTTTTTGAGCCACTGTTTTCTGCAAATAGGGCTTTCAAAGGCAGGTATTTGTCTAGTTGATGTCTGGGCTCAGCCCCTAATTTCCCTTGGTCAAGCCCCTTATGTCCCCAGACCTGGGATCCTGAGTTGCAAGTAGGGCCACTGCTGCCTAACTCTGGTGTAGGGATCCCGGAAGTGTGAAGACGAGCACGCAGCCTGTCTGACCCCACTCCAGTGTTGAATATGGGGCACTGATTGGCAGCACTCTGTCGTCCAGGCTGGAGTGCAGTGGTGTGATCTCGGCTCACCACAACCTCCACCTGCCGGGTTCAAGCGATTCTCCTGCCTCAGCCTCCCAAGTAGCTGGAATTACAGGCATGCGCCACCACGCCCGATTAATTTTGTATTTTTAGTAGAGATGGGGTTTCTCCATGTTGGTCAGGCTGGTTTCGAACTCCTGACCTCAGGTGATCCACCCGCCTTGGCCTCCCAGAGTGCTGGGATTACAGGCATGGGCCACCGTGCCTGGCCAGGTGATGCTTTTAATGCATAAAGATAAAGCGTCTTTTTCTCTTTTTTTTTTTTTTTTTTTTTTCTGAGACAGGGTCTTGCTGTGTCACCCAGGCTGGAGTGCAGTGGTGCCATCACAGCCCACTGTAGCCTCGACCTCCTGGGCTTAAGCAGTCCTCCCACCGTAGCCTCCCAAAGTGCTGGGATTACCGCTGTGCAGCCCTGCACCCAGCGAGAAAGCATCTTTTCATAACTGTTTCTTTTTTTGGAGATGGAGTCTCGCTCTCGCTTTATCTCCCAGACTGGAGTGCAGTGGTGCGATCTGGGCTCATGTATCCTCTGCCTCCTGGGTTCAAGCAATTATTCTGCCTCAGCATCCTGAGTAGCTGGGATTACAGGCATGTGCCACCATGCCTAGCTAATTTTTGTATTTTTAGTGGAGACGGGTTTCACCATGTTGGCCACGCTGGTCTTGAACTCCTGACCTCAGGTGATCCGCTAGCCTCGGCCTCCAAAAGTGCTGGGATTACAGGCATGAGCCACCATGAGCCACCGCGCCCGGCCTCCTAACTGTTTTTGTTCCGGAGTCTGGGTGTCCTGGTGTGGACTCAGCCTCACTGGTAGGCACAGGGTGGTATCCAGTTCTTACAGGGACGGACAGTCGTGCGGTAAGCGCCTGCCTCTAGGTGGTCACTTCAAGCTGTGCTCAAGTAGCAGTTCCATAACATCACTACAAAAATATTAGCCTGCTGTCTGAATGGCTTACAGTTTATAATTGAGGGTGGTAAGTGAGGCTGAGATGCCTTTTTGGTGTTTTGTTTTGGATGCATCCTGGGTATATGCACACATAATAAGGAAATTTCCTTATTTTATTTAAGATTTTCTTTGTAGCGTGTGAATGACTTACTTCGGCCAGCCCTTTAGGAAGCGTCTGACAGGCTGCCTCCCCTGGGACTCTCTCCTCCGTAATTACCCTTCATTCGACGGGAGTGGGACTTTCTCATCGCTGAACAAAGGGAATAGCCAGTTTGTCCTATTGAAGTTCCCGTTATGGTTCTCCTTAATGGTTGCCTCGGAATTTGTAAATAGATGAACGTTCAGAATAAGGACAGGGCCTTCCTTTTCTTTAGTTCATTGGTTTTTGAAGTTTCTCTTTTGGCTGGGCGCGGTGGCTCACACCTGTAATCCCAGCACTTTGGGAGGCCAAGGCGGGCAGATCACGAGGTCAGGAGATCGAGACCATCCTACATGGTGAAACCCCGTCTCTACTAAAAATACAAAAAAATTAGCTGGGCGTGGTGGCGGGCGCCTGTAGTCCCACCTACTCGGGAGGCTGAGGCAGGAGAATGGCGTGAACCTGGGAGGCAGAGGTTGCAGTGAGCTGAGATCGCACCACTGCACTCCAGCCTTGGCGACAGAGCAGGACTCCGTCTCAAAAAAAAAAAAAAAAAAATTCTATTTGGGTGTTGATACTATAATCTGTTATTTTACACATGAATGTGTATCAGAGAGCAGAGACCCTTAGCTCGTGTCAGGCGTTGCTCTTGGTTGTGGCTGGAGGCTCTGGGGCTGAGCTGTGGGGCAGAGCAGGACTGGGACCCCAGGAGGGCCCCCCCTCTGCTGGCATCTCCTTTCCAGGGCAGGCTGCCACCTCGCTTCACCCCTGCCTGCTCAGTTGCTGCCTCTGTCAGCCCCTCCTGGGGGCAGCCCCACCGGCACCAGTTCCTGCGGGCGCCTCTGCCGTCACCCCTCCCTCCGTGGAGGGTGACCTCCTCCAGCCTCTGCTGTTCTCTCTTCTCTCTTCCTCATCCCATGGCCCCCCAGGTCACTTCTCGGCGTCCTCCCTTATCTTCTGTGGGCACCCCTCCGGTGCGTGCCCCTGTGGGTGCCCCCACTGTGCACCTTTTCCTAGGTGGGTGGCCGCCCCTTGTTGCACGCCACGCCGTGCCGGTCCTGTGGGCATCAGTGGGATCCCGGCCCTTACCCGCCCCGCTCGGGAAAGGCCTTTTGTTCTGCGGGACACGCCTCTCCGCAGCGAGCCCGCGATTGGCTGTCCCGGGTCACGTGTGAAGCCCCGCCCCCGTGGGAACTGTCCTGGACGTGGGGGCGGGGCAGCTCCCATGTGGGCGTGGCTTTGAGGCTGTGGGCCTGTCACTGAGGGGCAGGGCGCTTGCTTTTCTCTTTAAGCAGATTGTGGTAAAGAAATAGAAAAGGCGCCCCGCGGGACCCCGGGCCTCTCCAGGATCCATCTTTTTTTTTTCTTTTGAGCCAGGGTCTGGCTCTGTCTCCCAGGCTGGAGTGCCGTGGCTCGATCTTGGCTCACTGCAACTTCTGCCTCCTGGGCTCAGCTGATCCTCCTACCTCAGCCTCCGGAGTACCTAAGCGATCCACCTGCCTCGGCTTCCCAGAGTCCTGGGATTACAGGCGTGAGGCACCATGCCCAGCCTCTAGGCCCATTTTCATTGGGAAAAAAAAAATCCATGTGGCTTGCAGCTGTGTAGGAACCAGTGGCCATCTGCCAGCCCGCCCCTGTCCAGAAGAGCGCTCCTGCCCTGTGACCCTACAGCCACCCTGGGTCTCTTGTTCTCAGAAAAAACGGGCTTGCCCCGTTCCTGTGGTGCAGCTTTTCCAGGTTGACACACGGCTTTGTCCTTCTTTTTTTTTTTTTTTTTGACAGGGCCTCACTCTGTCGCCCAGGCTGGAGTGCAGTGGCGTGGTCTTGGCTCACTGCAACCTCCGCCTCCTGAGCTCAAGTGATCCTCCCACCTCAGCCTCCAGAGTAGCTGGGACCATAGGCGCACACCACCATGCCCAGCTGAATTTTTGTATTTTTTGTAGGAATGGGGTCTTGCTGGTTTTGAACTCCTGGGCTCAAGTAATCCACCCACCTCTCCTCCCAAAGTGCTGGGATTACAGGAATGAGCCACTGCGCCCGGCCTCTGTCTTCTTTCCAGAGCTCTGTTTGGCGGTGTCACCTGACAGACCTGACACTTCCCACTTGCCCTGTGGGGCCTCCCCAGGCCTCTGTCCTCCGGCAGGTGCAGAACTCCTGTCTGGATGGGTCTGGGGTGTGCGTAGCTGGGTCTCCACTGTGCATTCTGTGAGTAACTGGTGGGAGGAGAAACTTTTCCAAGTATCCATATCTAAGAGTAACTGTTGCTGCTTGTATCTGGCAGGTCTGGAGTCTGATCTTTTTTTTTCTTTTTGAGACGGAGTCTCCCTCTGTCACCCAGGCTGGAGTGCAGTGACACGATCTCGGCTCACTGCAGCGTCCACCTCCCGGGTTCAAGTGATTCTCCTGCCTCAGCCTCCCGAGTAGCTGGGATTACAGGTGTGTGCCACCATGCCCAGCTAATTTTTGTGTATGTGTGTATTTTTAGTAGAGATAGGGTTTCACCATGTTGGCCAGGCTGATCTCTAACTCCTGACCTCAGGTGGTCCATCTGCCTCAGCCTCCCAAAGTGCTGGAATGACAGGCGTGAGCCACTGCGCCCGGCCAGGAGTCTCATCTTTCTATTAAAACATTGTCTTGCAATATTTAATTTTAAAATGTTGAATGCCTTAGGACCTAAGGTGTAGGTGAAAGTTCCACTCACTTCAGGGTGTGTAGGATTTGCTGTTTAAACTGATCTCATGATGAGCTTGGGCTTTGGGAGCGAGGGGAAAGCCCGGGGCCGGCCTGGGACGTGAGAGCAGTCTTTAAAACTCAGAGGCATCTGGGCACAGTGGTTCATATCTGCAGTCCCAGTACTTTAGGAGGCCTAGGCAGGCGGATCACTTGAGCCCAGGAGTTTGGGACCAGCCTAGGAAACAGCAAGATTCTGTCTCTACAAAAGATTAGGCTGGGCTCGGTGGCTCACGCCTGTAATCCCAGCACTGTGGGATGCCAAGGCCGGCGGATCACCTGAGGTCAGGAGTTCAAGACCAGCCTGGTCAACATGGTGGAACCCTGTCTCTACTAAATATACAAAAATTAGCCGGGCGTGATGGCAGGTGCCTGTAATCCCAGCTGCTCGGGAGGCTGAGACAGGAGAATCGCTTAAACCCAGGAGGTGGAGGTTGCAGTGAGCCCAGATTGCGCCATTGCACTTCAGCCTGGGCAACAGTGAGACTCCGTCTCAAAAAAAAAAAAAAATTAACAATATAGCCCAGCATGGGGGTACGCCTGTTCCTCCCATTCTCCCCAGCTGTTTCTGTGCTGTGCTCTGGGCCCCCCACCTATGCCTGCATCCTTAAGCTGGAAGGGAGTCGTGTACACTGCCTGTCTCCTAAGCCCGGTGGTTCTCGCACGTGCCCTGGGAACTAGCCAGCAGTGCAGATCCACGGGCCTCATCCACGCCAGCTGGGGGGTCTGCATGGGCCACGGGCTTCCCAGGTGAGTTAGATGCACGTGGCTCACAGTCTCGAGAATGTGTTAAGGGGGTCTGGTGGACCCTCCTTGGGTTCAGGTGATTGATGCCTGAGGGAAGGGCAGCTTCTTGCACTCTGGGATCTGGCTGCCTCCTATCCTCTGGTCTCGGTGGGTCCAGGGCATTGGAGCATGAGGCAGAGCGGTGCCCATGCACAGGGTGTAATCACGTGGCTGTGCTCACTGATTGTCTCGGATGAGCTTGAGAACCATGTTTGTCACCCGACCCTTGGGGGCTTGTTTGTCCCCTCCTTGGGCATCCGTGAGCAATGGGTCTGTGCTTTCTCTTAGGTATTCCCTCTCACCTCCTAGATGTCCGTAAGAGTAAGGCATTTTCCTAAAACTTTTTCCAGTTTCTTTTTTTTTCTTTTTGAGATGGAGTTTTGCTCTTGTCACCCAGGCTGGAGTACAGTGGTGCGATCTCGGCTCACTGCAACCCTCGCCTCCCGGATTCAAGTAATTCTCTGCCTCAGCCTCCTGAGTAGCTGGGATTATAGGCGCCTGCTATCATTCCCGGCTAAATTTTGTATTTTTAGTAGACCAGCTAGGCTGGTCTTGAACTCCTGACCTCGTGATCCACCCGCCTCAGCCTTCCAAAGTGCTGGGATTACAGGCGTGAGCCACTGTACCCAGCTGGCTGGCTGGCTGGCTGGCTGCCTGCCTGCCCGCCTTCCTTTCTCCCTCCCACCCTCCCTGTCTTTCTTTCCTCTCCCTCCCTTCCTTCCTTGTCTCCTTTTTTTTTTTTTTTTTTGAGACAGGGTCTTGGTCTGTTGCCCATGCTGAAGTGCGGTGGCACAATCACGACTCACTGCAGCCTCGGCCTTTTGGGCTTTAAGCGATCCTCCTAAGCCTCCCAAGTAGCTGGGACCACAGGTGTCCACCACCATGCCGGGCTAATTTTTAAATTTGTTGTAGAGATGGGGACTCACCATGTTGCCCCGGCTAGTCTCGAACCCCTAGCCTCAAGCAATCCTCCTGTCTCTGACCCCCAAAGTGCTGGGATGACAGATGTCAGCCAGTGTGCCAGTCCTTCCTTCTAAGGCTGAAAAATACCCCATTGTGTGGCTGGAAGCCCGCGTTCGCCCCATCGTGCGGACAGAAGCCCACGTTCGCCCCGTCGTGCGGACGGAAGCCCACTTTCACCCTGTTGCGTTCACCCCGTCGTGCGTACGGAAGCCCGCCTTCGCCCCGTTGCGTTCGCCCCGTCGTGCGGACGGAAGCCCGCGTTCGCCCCGTTGCGTTTGCCCCGTCGTGCGGACGGAAGCCCGCGTTCACCCCGTTGCGTTTGCCCCGTCGTGCGGACGGAAGCCCGCGTTTGCCCCGTTGTGTGTTGCTGAATCGCTGTTGGTCCCCAGCCATCCCTGCCGGAGCTCCTGGTGCCCAGGTTGCAGCCCTGTGCACAGCGAGGTGGGCGGGGCCCTCACGGAGCTGGAGGTGAAGGTTTCAGTCCTTACATTTGGGGACCTGCAGTGACGGCCCCTGTCATCCTATGCCTTGGCCCTCAGGCCACTCAGGGTGATTCTGTGACCAGCTGGGGCTCAACACCATTGATGACTCAGGGTCCTCTGTGCGTCCCCTTGCTTCCTTCTGGAGTGACCCACCTGGAGGTGCCCAGGAGTGCTGGAGTGGTTTGTGTTGTCTCCTTGTCTCCGTCGCTGCTGCCTGCCTATGATTTGAGGCTTGGCAGCTGCTTCCCCTCCCCACTGTGCCCCATCCTGCTTCAGGAGTCGCCTGTGACTCCCCAGGAGCTGCCTGTGACTCCCCAGGAGCTGGCTCTGGGCCTGCAGGTGGCCCATGGGATGGTGATGCTGCCTCACCTGTGCTCCCCACCGCCCCATCTGCCTCCTCTTCTGCCCATCCCCTTCGTGTCCCCCAAGCCGTGCCGCCCTGTACTTATTCCCTCCATTGCCTCCCTCCTGGGGTCCCTGAAAGCAGCAGGACGCTGGGCAGGAGGGGCCCCCACTTTGTGACCGTGACTGGTCAGGAAGGTGGTGCAGCCTGTGTGCAGGGCGTGAACTCTCATTCCCACACAGGTTTAAAAGTTTATTTGGAACATTAGGAAGGATAAGCTTTGTGGAAATTCAGCGTTTTGTTTCCTGCTGTGTTTGGCTGACTGGGGGTTTGCGGTGGTCTGTGTTTCTTACTGTGTTTGACTGGTCGACTAGGGGTTTGTGGTGGTCTGTGTACCTGGGCGGTTCCACATCTGGGGACAGGTGCTGCGTCCAGTGTGTCCGTCCTTCTGATCAGAACGGGAATCTGGAAGAAGGGAAGGGAATTCACTGCTTGCCACGTGCTGAGAGGGCGTGGACCCAGGGAGCTTAGGGCTGCCTCTGGGTCCATGAGAACCAGGCATTGCGTGCCTCTCTGCTCCCCAGGTGTCCCTACCTGCACCGGACGACGGGGGACACAGAACGCAAGTACCACCTGCGTTACTACAAGACAGGAACCTGCATCCACGAGACAGATGCACGTGGCCACTGCGTGAAGAACGGGCTGCACTGTGCCTTCGCGCACGGCCCCCTGGACCTGCGGCCGCCCGTGTGTGACGTCAGGTGAGTGGGCATCCACGAGTGGGCACTCGGCCAGTGGCTCACCTGCCTGCTGCTGTGGGCTCTGCTGGCCCAAATCTCTCTCTTCCAGAATTTCTTTCTGAGTCTGGACGTTAGTCCTTTTTTTTTTTTTTTTGAGACGGATTCTTGCTCTGTCACCTAGGTTGGAGTGCAGTGGTGTGATCTCAGCTCACTGCGAGCCCTGGCTCCTGGGTTCACACCATTCTCCTGCCTCTGCCTCCCGAGTAGCTGGGACTACAGGCGACCACCACCACTCCCAGCTATTTTTTTTTTTTTTTGTATGTTTAGTAGAGATGGGGTTTCACCATGTCAGTCAGGATGGTCTCAATCTGCTGACCTTGTGGTCCACCCGCCTTGGCCTCCCAAAGTGCTGGGATTACAGGTGTGAGCCACTGCGCCTGGCCTCTGGATGTTATTTCTTTCTTTTCTTTTCTTTTTTTGTTTTTTGAAACGGAATCTCGCTCTGTCACCCAGGCTGGAGTGCAGTGGCATGATCTCAGCTCACTGCAACCTCTACCTCCCGGGTTCACGCCATTCTCCTGCCTCAGCCTCTCAAGTAGCTGGGACTACAGGTGCACACCACCATGCCCGGGTTATTTTTTTGTATTTTTAGTACAGACGGGGTTTCACTGTTGTAGGCGGGATGGTCTCCATCTCCTGACCTCATGATCCGCCTGCCTCGGCCTCCCAAAATTCTGGGATTACAAGCGTGAGCCACTACGCCCAGCCTCCGGATGTTATTTCTAATGAAACAATCCCTCACCTCTTCTCACTGTGTGTTTCTCTTCTGGGTCCGGAGGGCAGCTCATTGGGGTTGAGGCTGTGAGGCACTGCTTTCCAGGAGAACGAACTCAGCACAGTCTGGGGCTGCAGAAAAGCAAATCCTTCCCAAAGAAAACTCCGCTGTTACTTGGGTGGGGCTAAGTGTAGTGGCTCATACATGTAATTCCAGTGCTCTGGGAGGCCAAGGTGGATGGATTGCTTGAGCCCGGGAGATGGAGACTGCAATGAGCTGTGATTGCGTCACTGCACTCCCGCCTGGGGGACAGAGCCAGACCCTGTTTCAAACAAAACAAAGCAAACAAAATGAAATGGTTGGGATTTGGATGAGGACTGTGGGCCAGGACAGGGGAGCGCCACACACAGAGACTCCATCCTGAACCCTTCAGCAGCAGCCTCTCTGTGCAGTGGTGGGAGGGGAGCGTGCCCTCCAGTGACCTCGCTTCGGCTTTGGAGGCTCCGGACGCAGAGCCGTGACCACTGTGTCCTCGGCTTGCAGGGAGCTGCAGGCCCAGGAAGCCTTGCAGAACGGCCAGCTGGGCGGCGGGGAAGGGGTCCCGGATCTGCAGCCTGGGGTCTTGGCCAGCCAGGCCATGATTGAGAAGATCCTGAGCGAGGACCCCCGGTGGCAAGGTAACTCCACGGCCGCAGCTGAGGGTGGGTGGGGGCGGGCAGGGCGCCAGAACAGCGCGGGCCACTTGGTTCCCCGTGCCTTTCGGTTTACGTGCAAGGCGATCAGGGGAAACCGAGGCTCATGGAGTCCAATACCAAGCCCTCCCCAACAGGGGGTGGGTGCTGAGTGGGTTTTGGGCCCAGGCGCCTTCCCCGCACCTGCTGTGAATCTCTGCAGCGACTGGCATCTCAGTGGGGCCAGCCATTGACCAAGTGGCCGAGGAGGTAGCACAACTCCCACTGGAACTCATGGGCGTCCTCTCCCAGAGCTGGGGCGCCCACCAGGCACCCACCAGGATGCCTAGAGGAGCCCCCTGCCTACCAGGCACCCACCAGGATGCCCAGCGGAGCCCCCAGCCCACCAGGCACCCACCAGGATGCCCAGCAGAGCCCCCAGCCCACCACGTACCCACCAGGATGCCCAGCAGAGCCCCCAGCCCTGCGCCTCTCTGGGGTGGTGCTCTAGACAGCAGCTTTCAAATCCCTGAGCTTGGCCAGAAACACATGGACCAGGGGGGCTGTCCTTCGGGGCTGTGGGACCTACATTCCTGGCCGGCACACAGATGAGGTTATATGCAGGGGAGAATTTGATTTGAAAAAAAAAAAGTGTAGTAAGGCTGGGAGCACTGGCTCCTGCCTGTACTCTCAGCAATTTGGGAGGCCGAGGTGGGCAGATTACTTGAGGTCAGGAGTTCGAGGCCAGCCCGGCCAACATGGTGAAACCATGTCTCTACTAAAAATACAAAAAATTAGCCGGTTGTGGTGGTAGGCGCCTGTAATCCCAGCTACTTGGGAGGCTGAGGCTGGAGAATCTCTTGAACTCGGGCGGTGAAGGTTGCAGTGAGCCAAGATCACGCCACTGCACTCTAGCGTGGGTGACAGAGTGAGACTCCGTCTCAAAAAAAAAAATGTGGTAAAATACACACAACATAAAATGCACCATTTTTAAGTGTACAGGTCAGTGGCATTTAGCACATTTGCAGTGTTGTGCAGCTGCCACCTCTCTCTAGTTCCAGAACATTCCATCCCTGCAGAAGGAACCCCCCTGCTTATGAGCAGTTCCTCCCCATTCCCTCCCTGGCCCCTGCACTCACTGGCCTGCATCCTATCTCTATGAATTTGCCTATTCTGGATTATTATTTTTGAGACGGAGTCTTGCTCTGTCACCCAGGCTGGAGTGCAGTGGTGCACGATCTCAGCTCACTGGAACCTCCGCCTGCCAGGTTCAAGCAATTCTCCTGCCTCAGCCTCCTGAGTAGCTGGGATTACAGGCAGGCACCACCATGCCCAGCTAATTTTTTATTTTTAATAGAGACGGGGTTTCACTGTGTTGGCCAGGCAGGTCTTGAACTCCTGACCTTGTGATCCGCCTACCTCGGCCTCCCAAAGTGCTGGGATAACAGGTGTGAGCCACCACGTCCGACCCAGTGAATGACTTCTAAAAATAGGCTTTATTTTTTAGAGCAGTTTTGGGTTCACAGCAAAACTGAGTAGAAAAATAGATTTCCCAAATACCCCCTGCCCCCTCAGCCTCCCCTGCCGTGCACCTCCTGCGCTGCGAGGTACGCTTGTTAGCAATGGTGAACCCACACTGAGGTGTGCCTGTCACCCAGAGGCTGTGGCGGGCATGAGGCTCAACATGCGGCATTTCAGGGTGTGTGTTTCTCTGGATTTTAGCATTTCACAAAGCTGTGCAACCATCACCTCTATCTAGTTGGAGAACGTTTTTATCCCCCAGCAAGGAAGCCGCACACCCACAGCAGGACTCCCTCCCACCCCTGGTGGTCTCGGCTTCACTCTGTCTGTGTGGGTTCCCCAGTTCTGGGCATTTTCACATAAACAGAATCACACCACGTGGCCTTCGGGCTTGGCTTCCTCAGAGCGCGAGTCCTTTGACATCCGCGTGTGCCGTGGTGTGTGTCTGCGCTCTCCGAGTCCTCCTGCAGCTCCTTCCATTGGGGGACAGCCAGGTCCTTCCACCTTTGGTCTCCTGTGCCCAGCATTGCCTCCAGTCACGCTGCTCAGGCACCATGTGGCCCATTTTTCAGATGCCAACTTCGTGCTGGGCAGCTACAAGACAGAGCAGTGCCCGAAGCCGCCGCGCCTGTGCCGCCAGGGCTACGCGTGCCCGCACTACCACAACAGCCGGGACAGGCGGCGTAACCCCCGGCGCTTCCAGTACAGGTGAGCCTGCGGGACCGTGCTCAGAGGACCCCGGCTGGTGGGTATCCTTCCCGGCCCGTGGTCCGCATTGCCCACCCCGGGGTTCTCATGGGACGGCTGCCCTTGTGGCACCATCATCCCTGGGAGGTGAGGGCATCTCCAAGCACAGTGGCTGTGGGAGGCGCCATGGAGGCCCACGCGTCCGTCCTGGGGACGGCCCTCCCCACCCACGCTCAGTGTCTCCCATGCAGTCCCCTACCGGGGCCCCTCTGCCAGGCAAGGGGACGGAGCACTGAAGGAGGGACCCCAAGCCTGGCTGGGACCCCCGTGTGCCCCACCCGTGCCCCTGGTCGCAGCCACGCTCTCCAGGCTGTGGGCCCTGTGCTGTTTCCTCACCCAAGCCGCCAGGGCCTCGGGCACTGTCGTCACCTGGGATCAATCTTCTCTTCACAGCTGGCAGCTGGGACGCCGGGTCCTTAGGCTGAGTCCCAGGGCCAACAACCCAAGGGTCGCCCTGCCCAGGGTGCACACAGGACCTTCCCCTACTGCCTGAGCCCCAACTGTCCCCTGGGTCTGGCTTGCGGGTTTGGCACCTCACAGCCTGCTTGCCTCTGAAGCCCCTTTCTCCTCCTTGCTCCAGCCTGGCCTTCTGGTTGTGCCTGGCCTGGCTTGCCTCCCGTCTGCAGTTTGCACCTGAGAAGGGGGGTGTGGGGTGCAGACCCCACAGGGTGTCTGGATGCCTTGGCCTCGGCCTCCCTGCGGCCCTGTCTGTGTCCAGCTCTTCCTTTGAGCAGAGAGCCACCCTCGCCTCTTTTGAATGACCTGGTGCTGCCTCGCATGCCCCGGAGAGCACCTGTGCTTCCCATGGGAAGGACGCCCCCGTCCTTGTTGTTTTGCCACGTTCAGTCTCCCTCTCAGCAGCTTCCGAGTAAGGGACCTGAACGGCTGTAGAACAAACCACAAGTTAGTGTCTAAGATTTTGTCATTGCCCGTCGTGGAAAGAAAAGAAAAATTATTGTCTTCAACAGGCACTTAATGTTTCCCATAAATCCAAGTCAGTTACAATAAAGCCGCTAGAGATTCCACGAAGAGCAGAGGATTTTGTTTTTTTATGAGACAGAGTCTCACTCTGTCGCCCAGGCTGGAGTGCGGTGGTGCAGTCTCAGCTCACTGCAGTAGGAACATAGGTAATTTGAAATTGGTGCGGAGTTTTAAATTGTGGGATCAAAACTCTTGCTTCCATTTTATAGAAAGTTGGCGAGACAGCCCCGTGCTGTCCGCGCGCCCGGCCTCACTGCCCCCAGGAGGTTCGGCTGCATCTCCCCTGCGTTCTCCACGTCCGTGAGGGTGGCTCTGACTCAGACTCAAGTTAAATTCTGTAAAGAGGCCGGGCGCGGTGGCTCACGCTTGTAATCCCAGCACTTTGGGAGGCCGAGGTGGGCGGATCACGAGGTCAGGAGATCGAGACCACGATGAAACCCCGTCTCTACTAAAAATAGAAAAAAAATAAGCCGGGCGTGGTGGCGGGCGCCTGTAGTCCCAGCTACTCGGAGAGGCTGAGGCAGGAGAATGGCGTGAACCCGGGAGGCGGAGCTTGCAGTGAGCCGAGACTGCGCCACTGCACTCCAGCCTGGGCGACAGAGCAAGACTCCGTCTCAAAAAAAAAAAAAAAAAAATTCTGTAAAGAACAGCCCCGGGGCTCCTGACCCCATCCTGGCACTGGCGGGGCCTGCGTGTCCGTGAGCACAGAGCTGGGTTGCCTGTCACTCCAGGGCCCCATGCCCGAGGCCCCTCCTGGTGGGAGACAGACACCCCTGGGCACATGAGGAACCATGTCCTCCTGTGTCCCCCTGACACCTCCTCATCCCCAGGTCCACGCCCTGCCCCAGCGTGAAGCAGGGGGATGAGTGGGGGAAGTCCCCCCCCCCCCTCCCCCCCCCCCGCCCAGCGTGAAGCATGGGGATGAGTGGGGGGAGCCCTCACGCTGCGATGGCGGCGACGGCTGCCAGTATTGCCACTCCCGCACGGAGCAGCAGTTCCATCCTGAGGTACGTCCCTCTGATCCCGCAGGCGTAGGGGTCGCTGGAAGGCCCCGGAGAAGCTGTGGGGTTCACAGTGTGGTTATCACATAGAAAGAACAGTGATTAACTTTGGCCGAGGGCTGGCACGGGTCGGGAAGCCTGGAGGGGGCACGAGGGCTGTACCTGCTTGCGTGTCTTGCTTGCTGACCTTCAGGCTGCCCTCAGCCGGTGAGTCTCTCCACTTGGCCTGTAACAGAAAAAAGAGTCGTGGGAAAAAAGCGGGGAGAAAATGTCAATTAAAAACATAATATTCAGGGCCGGGTGCAGTAGCTGACGCCTGTCATCCCAGCACTTTGGGAGGCTGAGGCAGGCGGATAACGAGGTCAGGAGATCAAGACCATCCTGGCAAAGCCCCGTCTACTAAAAATACAAAAAATTTGCCGGGCATGGTAGAGGGCGCCTGTAGTCCCAGCTACTCAGGAGGCTGAGGCAGGAGAATGGCGTGAACCCAGGAGGCGGAGCTTGACGGAGCTTGCAGTGAGCTGAGATCGCGCCTCTGCACTCAGGCCTGGGCAACAGAGCACGAAGACTCTGTCTCAAGAAAAAAAAAAAAAGAAAAAAATATATATATATTCAGGCCGGGCACGGTGGCTCGCACTGTAATCTCAGCACTTTAGGAGGCAGAGGCGGGCAAATCACTTGAGGTCAGGGGTTCGAAACCAGCCTGGTCAACGCGTCTGTACTAAAAATACCAAAATTAGCTGGGTGTAGTGGTGCGCGCCTGTAGTCCCAGCTACTCGGGAGGCTGAGACGCGAGGATCACTTGAACCCGGGAGGCTGAGGTTGCAGTGAGCCGAGATCGCGCCACTGCACTTCAGCCTGGGGGATAGAGCAAGACTCTATCTAAAAAACGTAAAATCCTCAGCCAAGGAGGAGGTGTGCAGGGGCTGGGAGGGACCAGGCGCTGCTTCCCGTCGTTTCTTGACGCATGTTGTCCCAGACGCACATCATGCTTTCTGGGTGTCGGTGACCACACACTCAGCGGTGCCACCAGGGGCCTGTCGGGAGTCCGGTGTCTGGGGCCTTTTCTGTGTTCAGTCACGCAGGCCTGGCTGCAGACCCCAGTCTCCGGTACCCAGCTGAGTGGAGCTGGCACCACGTGGGCCACAGCCGCACCATAAATCCTGAGTGAGATAAACCCTCCTACCTGGGCCCTGCCCCAGGTAAACAAGGACTCTTCCCAGGCAGGAAGTTCCTGGGGCTGAAGGGGCAGCCTGAGCTGGAGCGAGGCCTGTGCCTCCACTAGAAGGTGCAAGGTATGGATGGTACAGGGAGGCTGTGTTCACACCCAGCCGTGTAGTTGCCAAGGGACCATATTCAGATTTGTATTAAAAACAAACAGGCCAGGCACAGTGGCTCACGCCTGTAATCCCAGCACTTTGGGAGGCCGAGGCAGGCAGATCACCTGAGTTCAGGAGTTCGAGACCAGCCTGGCCAACATGGTGAACCCGTCTCTACTAAAAATACAAAAATTAGCCAGATGTGGTGGCTCATGCCTGTAGTCACAGCTAGTCAGGAGGCTGAGGCAGGAGAATTGCTTGAATCCAGGAGGCAGAGGTTGCAGTGAGCCAAGTTGGCGCCATTGTACTCCAGCCTGGGCGACAGAGCCAGACTCTGGCTCAAAAAAAAAAAAAAAAAAAATGAACAGACCGGGCATGGTGGTTCATACCTGTAATCCCAGCACTTTGGGGGGCTGAGGCGAACAGATCACCTGAGGTCAGGCGTTTGAGACCAGCCTGGCCAACGTGGCGAAACCCCATCTCTACAAAAAATACAAAAATTAGCCAGGCGTGGTGGCACGTGCTTGTAATCCCAGCTACTTGGGAGGCTGAGGCAAGAGAATCACTTGAACTCGGGAGGTGGACGTTGCGGTGAGCCGAGGTCACGCGACTGCACTCCAGCCTGGGTGACAGAGCGAGACTCTCTCTCAAAAAACAAACAATATGAACAAGCAAACGAGCCCCCCACCGGGTGCCTGATGTGGTGGGAGGGCCGTGGGGGGTGGGGCCAGGCTGGAGGTCAGGAGAGAGGCTTCCTGCTGGGACCCAGGCAGGTGTGGGCACTGGGGGCCGGGTGTGCCAGGTGCCGTGTCCTTTCCAGAGAGCTACGGAGCAGGAGGGGCTGGGCCAGGCCTCCCAAGGCAGACTGGGGGCTTCCAGGCTGGTCTGTCCCTTGCCACGTCTTAAGTGTTGTTGACCTCATGAGAGGGGCTGTCACCCTAGGTGAAGGGTCAGTGGGTCTGGTCAGGGAACAGACACACGTGTTCCTTTTAATAGGCACTTATTAGGCACCTGCTGCATACCAGACTGAATTGGGTGCATCTTTCAGAAAATATCAAGCGGGGAAATGACTTTGCCTGTGATGTGAGGGCAGATGCCGCGGGAATGGCCCCACACGTGTGCATGTTCCCTGCGGGTCAACTCTGCAGAGAGGAGGGATATGGGGACCAAGGGCACACAGTGGAGGAGGGCAGGGCCCACGCCCCCCTTTGCAGGGGCATCTTGTTGTGATTTGGAGCTTAATCCTCTCCCTTGGGATGACGCCAGCTGTGGTCTTTCCACAGAGTCCCATTTCCAATCCAGCCTCTGTATTTCATTTTCTTCCCCTAGATCTACAAATCTACAAAATGCAACGACATGCGCCAAACCGGGTACTGCCCGCGCGGCCCCTTCTGTGCCTTTGCACACGTTGAGAGTGAGTAACCGTCCCTGTGGCAGGTTCACCTTAGCAGGTTCCGCGGCTCTGCAGGCCCTCACTGGAGTTACTGATGACCCGGAGCTGGCCACGAGGACCTGGAAGACAGGCGGGAGCTCAGCACCGTGGTTGGGGGCTGGGGGTCCCTGACATGCCCGTGGAGGCTCCCTGGGGTGTTTGTGCCATGTGAGGCTGGGCTCCCTCCATGCCAGTGTGGGCCAGGCCTGGTGGAACCTGCAGGGACCCTGTCTCCAGGCACGCTGGGGCCCTGAGCCTGGAGGCTGAGTCCTGGTGTGGGCCGGCTGGCACCTCCACCTGCCTCCTGGGCATCCAAGCTGGGTCCTTCTGCCACCCGCTGCCTGGGCCTTGCTCCGAGACTGCCATCTTGCCAGGCACCCACCCAGAAGCACCACCTCCCTTGTGGAGAGAGGGGGTCTGTCCGCCCCAGCTCGGGGAGGCAGCAGAGACCCTCGAGCAAGGGTTGCTCAGGGTGATCCCGTGCTTTCCAGAGCCTGTTTGCCGTCCAGGGGATGAGGGCTTAGCTTTGGCGATCACGTGGTCCCTAATAAGTTCCCAGCAGCAGAAACAAGCCCCATTGGGAACCCACGTGGCCTCCTCTTCGCAGCCCTGGGGTTTGGGTTCAGTGGGAACCCACGCGGCCGCCTCCTCGCAGCCGTAGGATTTGGGTTCCAGGTTTTCTGTGTGTGGTCCGCAAGCTCAAATTTTCCTTTGTTTTTTATTTTAGTGGGGAGGACAGCTCTTCTTGTTCACATTTTCAACATTGCTTTTAGTGTTAAAAGCATGAAAAACTGGTCTAAGGCCCGAGGGTCCCGTTGCCCTGAGTGTCCCCTGTCACTGCCCAGCCGTCCTCTGCCGCACCCCTGAGGGATGGTTGTGACGAGGCCGCGCACGCTCGGCCCTGACGTGTGGTATGGAGACTTCTGCGTGTCACTGTCGCCCACCAGCGGCCCTCAGAGTCTGCTGCTCCCCTGTCCTTTCAGAGAGCCTGGGGATGGCGAATGAATGGGGCTGCCGCGACCTCCACCTCACAACTCCTGCCTCCACGGGCAGCGGCCAGCCGGGAAATGTAAGTGAACAGCATTCCCAGGACGATGCCCAGTGTCCTTTGGTTTAATTGAACTGTTAGGGATGTGGATGCATGGGTTTTCAGCAGTGTGGTTGTGGGCAGTCTGTGGAGTTCGTGGCTCTTCTAGAAGAGTCTACAAAAATCCTTGCCACTAGGCTGGGGGCAGTGGCCCATGCCTGTCATCCCAGCACTTTGGGAGGCTGAGGCGGGTGGATCACCTGAGGTCAGGAGTTCGAGACCAGCCTAGCCAACATGGCGAAACCCCGTCTGTGCTAAAAATACCAAAATTAAACGGGTGTGGTGGTGGGCGCCTGTAATCCCGGCTACCCAGGAGGCTGAGGCAGGAGAATCGCTTGAACCCAGGAGACGGAGGTTGTGGTGAGCTGAGATCCCACCATTTCACTCCAGTCTGAGTGACAGAACGAGACCCCGTCTCAAACAAAAAAAGGGGGGAAGGAGGGAGTTGGGCTCCTAGGAAGGTAAGGCTATGGGGGAGACTGGCGGAAGGTAAGAGTAACTTCAGTGAGGTTGGTTATGCAGCCTCAATCTGCAGTCTCTCCTCCTGGTGTGGAGAGGGGAGAGGACACCTTCACAGAGGGAATTCACGCCCGGCTTCGAGGCAGGAAGGAAGCAGAGAGCTGTTCCCACATCTGCTGTTTCTCAGCTGCCTTCAACTCAAAATAATCTTTTTGTCAAAGAGTGGCATGTTTGGGGGTGGCACACTCTGACCCCCTTCATATATTTCTTACAGTTTCACCTGAGCCTCTGTCTTAGGTGAACGGCTCGGTTTGGGGTTTGATGCTGTGGTTGGTTCAGGGAGTGCAGAGCTGACACCCTGCCTTCACATGGACCAACCCAAGGTCAGAGAGCCACGTTCAAATGTAAGAAATGGAACTCAGGGCCGGGCGCGGTGGCTCACGTCTGTAATCCCAGCACTTTGGGAGGCCAAGACGGGTGGATCACCTGAGGTCAGGAGTTTGAGACCAGCCTGATCAACATGGTGAAACTCCATCTCTACTAAAAATACAAAAATTAGCCAGGCGTGGTGGCCTGTGCCTGTAATCCCAGCTACTCCAGAGGCTGAGGCAGGAGAATCACTTGAACCCAGTAGGCAGAGGTTACAGTGAGCTGAGAATGCGCCACTGCACTCCAGCCTGGACAACACAGTGAGGCTTTGTCTCAGAAAAAAAAAAAGAAAACAAAAGAAATGGAACTCAGGAAAACCGACGGAGAGCCAGCAGATTCAGACGTCTCTTCTGTTTGATGAGACCTTCAAGATTTGGCATCTTTGGCCAGTTGCAGTGGCTCATGCCTGTAAACCAAGCACTTTGGGAGGCTGAGGTGGGACAATCGCTTGAGGTCAGGAGTTCAAGACCAGCCTGGGCAACATAACAAGACCCTGTCTTTACAGAAAGCTTTGAAAAATTAACTAGGTCCAGGGGCAAATGCCTGTGCTCCCAGCTTCTTGGGAGGCTGAGGCAGGAGGACTGCTTTAGCCAGGGAGGTCATGCCACTGCACTCCAGCCTGGGAGAAAGAGTGAGATCTTGTCTCAAAAAAAAAAAGCATTTGTCTCAATTCTGAGCAGAGCTTACATCTTTGTGTGTGTGTGTTTGTGTATCTTCAAGGGACCAGGAGTACCGCTGAATAGGTGTATATGTGTGTGTGTGTGTCTGTGTGTGTGTCTGTGCGTATTTTTTTTTTTTTGGAGACAGAGTCTCACTCTGTCGCCCAGCCTGCAGTGCAGTGGTATGACCTTGGCTCACTGCAACCTCCACCTCCTGGGTTCAAGCAATTATCCTTTTTTAAATTTTTTATTCTATTTTTTGAGACAGAGTTTCACTCTTCTTGCCCAGGCTAGAGTGCAATGGTGCCATCTCGGCTCACTGTAACCTCCACCTCCTGGGTTCAAGCGATTCTCTTGCCTCAGCCTCTTGAGTAGCTGAAACTACAGGCATGTGTCACCACGCCTGGCTATTTTTTGTATTTTTAGTAGAGACAGGTTTTCACCACGTTGGCCAGGGTGGTCTCGAACTCCTGACCTCAGATGATCCGTCCGCCTCAGCCTCCCAAAGTGCTGCCACTGTGCCCAGCCTGAATTGTATATTTTTAATTTACATTTCCTCCCTGCTTTTTCCACACATGACTGTTTTTTATGTTGCAGGCCAAGCGGAGAGACTCGCCAGCTGAGGGCGGCCCGAAGGGCAGCGAGCAAGACAGCAAGCAGGTACAGGCCCCCGAGGCTTCCCGCCCTCGTGCCTGACATCGCGTTAGGGCCGAGGCTTCCCGCCCTCCTGCGTGACAGCGCGACATTGTGTTAGGGCTGTGCTCACGTATCCTTGGTCTCACCCCCTTTCGGCTCGCAAAGCCATCTGGTTAACGTCCGCTTGTTATGGAATTAGCTCTCTCCTGGTACCCCCGTGTTTGTCCGTTTGAAACATTCGTGTTATACCTTGGAAACAACAAAGCCAAAACCTCCTGCCGTTTTCAGCTCGGGGAAATAAGGGGCCCTTTGGGGCCCATCTGTGTTACTTTCCTTGGGCTGCAAGGGAAGGATGCAGATGGGCCCGTTCAAACAGCAGAACTTGCCGGGCGCGGTGGCTCACGCCTGTCATCCCAGCACTTGGAGAGGCCAAGGCGGGCGGATCACGAGGTCAGGAGTCCGGGCCCAGCCTGGCCAACGTGGTGAAACCCCGTCTCTACTAAAAATACAAAATATTAGCCAGGCATGGTGGCATGTGCCTGTAGTGCCAGCTACTCAGGAAACTGAGGCAGGAGAATCGCTTGAAGTCGGGAGGTGGAGGTTGCAGTGAGCCGAGATCGTGCCACTGCACTGCATCCTGGGTGACACCGCGAGACTCTGTTTCTAAATGAATGAATGAGGTAGTTTTGGTTGGGCACAGTAGCTCACACCTGTGGTTCCAGCACTTTGGGAGGCTGAGGCAAAAGAATTGCTGGAGCCCAGGAGGTGGAGGTTGCAGTGAGCCAAGCACTCCAGCCTGGGCAACAGAGTGAGGCCCTGTCTCAAACCAAACCAAAACCAAACCAAGACCAAACCAATCCCCAAGCAGCAGCACTTGACTCTCTCCGCTCTCGGCGCTGAGTCTGAGCTTGAGCTGTCCAGAGCTGGCTCCTGGGTGCAGATGCTGCCTCCTCCGTGTCCTCTGGAGTCACCCCTCTGTGCTTGGGCATCCCTGGGGTCTCTTCCTGAGGACAGCGGCTGCGTAGGGCCCTGCCCCAACACCTCATTTCATTGTTGCTCTTGTTTTTTACAGTTTCTTAAATTTTTTGAGGCAGGGTCTGGCTCTGTCACCCAGGTAGAGTGCAGTGGCCCAGTCCCAGCTCACTGCAGCCCGGGACTCCCAGGCTTGAAGCAGTCCTCCCACCTCAGCCTCCTGAGTCGCTGGGACCCCAGGCATACACCACCAGGCTTGGCTAATTTTTGTATATTTTTAGAAATTGGGTTGTCCAGGCTGGTCTCAAACTCCTGGGCTCAAGCAGTCCTCCTGCTTTGACCTCCCAAAGTGTTGGGATTACAGGTGTGAGCCTCCACACCTGGCGTAAGAACTAGTTTCACCTTAATTACTCCTCACAGGCCTTATCTCCAAATTTAGTCACACCAGGGGTCAAGGCTTCCACGTAGGAATTTGGGCGGGACACGTTTGGTCCATAACAAAGACACTGCTGACTGAAGTGAGCCAGTTACCGAAAGGCAAATCCTGCATGATTCCACTCACAGGAGGTCTCTGGCGGAGTCACATTCACAGACAGCAGGTAGCGTGGTGGGGGCCGGGGCCGGGGGAGGGGGCGAGTGTTCACCGGGTCAGAGCTTCTAGCTGGAAGATGAGGAGTTCTGGAGGTGGACGTGGTGATGGCTGCACAGTGGCGTGGATGGAATTCGTGCCACGGACCACACCAAACCATGGTCATTGTAGTACATGTCATATTATATTTCACCATAACACAGAGAAGAAAAACCAGGCAGGCAGTGCCAGTGGTAGCTTGGGGTGTGCTGTCCCCATGGGGCGGACGGTGCCGGTGTTAGCGGAGGCGCGGCGTCCCCACAGGGAGAATGGTGCTGTGTTAGCGGAGGCGCGGCGTCCCCGTGGGGCAGGCAGTGCTGATGTTAGCGGAGGTGTGGCGTCCCCATGGGGCGGACGGTGCCAGGGTTACTGGAGGTGCGGCATCCTCACGGGGCTCCCGTCTGAACCCTCTGACCGTGCCCAGCCCTCATGTGGATGGGCTCCCACACCAGGCCCGTCATCTGTGGCCATTGTGCCTTGGGGGACAAGGAGTGACATGGATGTTGATGATTTTCAGGTGATCATTTGGGCTGAAGTCAGTGTGCGTATCACCCTGGCCAGCTCCTGGGCAGGGTCAGCACAGGGTCTGGGAGTCACTCAGGGCTGAGGCTTCCTCTCTGGTCCCTGTTGGTTAATGGCCTCCAGGAGGCTGGGGAAGGCCCCCGGGGTGGGGTCCCCTCCTGCAGACACCCGGGAAGGAGGCGGCCTTGGCTTCTGAGGCTGCTGCACTCACCCTGGGCCAGGCAGCGCTTTGGGAGCCTGAGGTTGCCTGTCCCAGCCGAGGGTCAGCGTGTGCCCGGCCCTCAGACCAGTGCTGCTTTGGGGGCAAACGTGGCACCTGCACTGTGGTGCCTCCCGGCTTTGTGTGCTCTTGGGCTCTATGCAGACACAGGTGGGGGCCACAGACTCCCTGTGCGATCCAGGGCAGGGCAGGCCTGCTCTGCAAACCCCAGCATTGTCTGTGGCTTCTTGGTGGGCGCGGGGCCCTTCCAGGCAGCAGTCCCTCGGCTCTCCCTTATGTGGGAGGTGGCCTCTAGGCCTGGGTGATGCTCTGGAGTTGGGTTCAGGCAAGGACTGAAACGCCACGGGGGTCAGGCACGTTCTTGTTGGGGATTTCTGACCCTTAGGAAATGCACATCAAAATTTCTTCGTTATGGACAGTTTTAATTAAGCAGACAGACTAGTAAAATCACACCCCCCAAGGTAAAACCCAGTTACCATACCATTTCAACTGTAATATTTCAGGATGCAATTCATTTTTTTGGAAACAGAGTCGCTCTGTTGCCCAGGCTGGAGTGCAGTGGTGCGATCTGGGCTCACTGCAACCTCCGCCTCCCGGGTTCAAGTGATTCTCCTGCCTCAGCCTCCCAAGTAGCTGGGATTACAGGTGCCCGCCACCACGCCCGGCTAATTTTTTGTATTTTTATTAGAGACAGGGTTTCTCCGTGTTGGGCAGCCTGGTCTCGAACTCCTGATCTCAGGTGATCTGCCCACCTCGGCCTCCCGAAGTGCTGGGATTACAGGTGTGAGCCACTGTGCCCGGCCTTGGCTAATTTTTTTTTTTTTTTTTTTTTTTTTTTTTTTTTTGTATTTTTAGTAGAGACAGGGTTTCGCCATGTTGGCCAGGCTGGTCTCGAACTCCTGACCTCCAGTAATCTGCCCACCTCGGCCTCCCAAAGTGCTGGGATTACAGGCATGAGCCACTGTGCCCAGCCAGAAACTCATTCTAATCCAGCTTTTGATGCTTGGTTTTGCAGTGACCTCATAGGTGGCTGTGGGTCTTTTGTGTGGGTGTTTTCTTGTGTGCAGCGCCCTTCCCGTTACTGGGTTTTTATTCAGCACTGCTCTGTGTTTTGCTCTTTTTCTTTTGATCTGTTATCCACCAAATACAGATCATGTGAACTGCCCTGTGTTTTACTTTCCCTGGTGACGAGGTCACAGGACCACACTATGGATGTTTTGGAAGTGGTGCTGGGTCTTTTTTTAAGTCCCTGGGAGGACATTTCTCTGGGGGCCCCCCAAGGTGCTCAGGAGCCAGTCCTGGGCGAGAGCTGGGGCGGGGGCACCCAGGAGGTGTGGGGAGAAGGGCAGGCAGGCTGCACGGCTTGCCCATCGGGCTGGCAGGCCCCTGGCCGCTAACACATCTTTCTGCACCTGCCAGATTGATTTTTACTGGCAAATGTCTGCTCCTGAAACGTTTTCTGCAGAAAAGCTCATGAGACACTCCCCAGAGGTGTCTGTGCCTGTCCCAAGTGCACCGTAGCCTGCTGCCCTGCCGTCCTGGTGTTTCTCGGTGCAGTCAGAGTCCCTCCGGGTCTGGGAAGTTCTCCCTGGGCCTCGCCAGGGCGTGGAAGTCGGCCGCCGTCCCGCGGTGCTTTCTGCAGGATGCTGACGTGGCGCTGCCTCCTCCACGCAGAGGGCACGCACTCACGGTGTTCATGTCTTTGAACAGAACCACCTGGCCGTGTTTGCAGCCGTCCACCCGCCAGCCCCCAGCATGAGCTCCAGCGTGGCGTCCAGCCTGGCGTCCAGCACCGGCTCCGGCAGCTCCTCCCCGACTGCGCTGCCCGCGCCCCCCGCCCGCGCCCTCCCGCTCGGCCCCGCCAGCAGCACCGTGGAGGCCGTCCTCGGTAAGTCTGGCACCATCCTCCCTTCTCCCTGACCTCCTTCTGTGTTCATGCTGTAGCTTTTCAGGAACAGCGCTTCTATTTCAGGACACGTTACAGAATCGTCATTTCTGTAGAGAAGCCAGACGTGTGTTTTCAGTCATCTGTCACTTTGGTTGTGTTGCACATGTGGTTGTGGAAACAAGCCCTGGCTCAGGCTCCTGGCCTGGGTGCCGCAGGCGCTAGGGACGAGGAGGCTCGCAGGAGCCAGGCAGAGTAGGCGCTGTCCGGCTCAGGGACTGGGAACAGGGAGGTTGCTGACAGATGATGGCAGCTGTGGGAGTTGGCCGCCTGTGCTCCCAGCGCTGTGGGAGGCCAAGGCAGGAGGATCACTTGAGCCCAGAAGTTGAAGACCAGTCTGGGCAACATAGTGAGACCCCATCTCTACTAAAAATAAAATAATTAGCCAAGCATGGTGGTGCACACCTGTGGTCCCAGCTACTTGGGAGGCTGAGGTGGGAGGATCCCTTGAACCCAGGAGGTCGAGGCTGCAGCGAGCTGTGATTGCACCACTGCACTCCAGCCTGGGTAAGAGAGTGAGACTATCTCAAAAAAAAAAAAATTGAAAGTAGGGGTTGTGGGCCAGTGAGGGCACTGAGGGTGAGGGACAGTGATGGGGTGGGGAGCCTGGCGAAGGCTTGGTGTCAGGGGCACAGCTGTGAGCACCTGGGCTGGCAGCTGTGGGAGGCCTTTAGTTGGAGGGAGTCACTGGGCACTGAGACACGCGATGATGCTGGGCCATGGGGACCTGTTGGGGCCTGGCTGGGAGCCCAGAGCCTGGGGGGCAGATTCTTCCAGAAGCCCAGAGCGGGCAGCAGGCAGAGCTGGGGGCGAGACAGTGCCGGGAGCTGGGCTGTGTGTGTCCTTGGTCCCTTTCAGCCCTTGGGGAAAGGCCATGTTGGGGTGGTGGGGGACTCCTGGCCCCACCTGGGCAGGGCTTTGCTTGCAGAGGTGCTTGGTGTGTGATGGGACGTGCTGAAGCCCCACGTTCCATGGCCACCAGCGCCCAAGGGACCCAAACCTGCCTCTCTGTCCTGACAGTGACAGTGAGGGACTCAGGGAAGGCCGCCACCTGTGGTGGTCTCCAAGTTCTCTGTCCCTGGGCTGGGGTGGAATGGGATGGGGTTGGGGGTACAGCGAGGCTGGGCCCTGCTCAGGTCAGCCCAGGCCTGGCCTCTGCACTGCAGCCCTGGAGCCCACCCCTTCCTCTCCTACATCCTCTGCTGTCCAGGGTGTGGCGGGGGAGCTAAGCATGGGATCAGGACAGGGCTGCTGGAGCCACGTGGTGGGGGCCCTCACTGCAGTCCCTGCATGCGCACACTCTGGGGACTCGGAGTGGGATCCCAGCACTGTCAGGGCCTGCATCGATGCGGGAGGCGGCCCGGCGGCCAGACCCACAATGACTCCTGCCCGAGAGCCGCAGCTTCTGGTCGTTGGTTGTTGCCCCACACGGAACTGCTCGGACCCAGCTGCAAGCCCCCAGCAACTCCATCCACACAGGCCTGGACGACGCCGGCCAAGGAGGCCGAGGAGAGAGAGACTTTTCCCAGCGGCCACTTAGGCCCCAGACTGCACTCGGCAGGACACTAGACCAGTCTCATCCTGAGTGGTGTCTGCGAGGAGAGCCAGGTGCAGCTCCTGAGGCCCCAGGACGGTCCTCAGTCCCCCAAGCACCCAGGGCCCTGCTCTCAGCACCTCTGCAACCGGGTGCATCTTCTGGGCACAGCTCTTGGCCTGTGTTGCTGCTGGGCCGTCCCATCCCTGCATCCGCTTGGGGTTGAGCCCAGGCCTTTACATTTTTCTTTTGTGTGTTTGTGGGTTTTATTTTGTTTTTGATTTTTTTTTTTTTTTTCTTTTTTGAGACAGAGTTTCTCTCTTGTTGCCCGGGCTGGAGTGCAGTGGCGTGATCTTGGCTCACTGCAACCTCCGCCCCCCCGACTTCATGCCATTCTCCTGTCTCAGCCTCCAGAGTAGCTGGGATTACAGGCACCTGCCACTACGCCCGGCTAATTTTTTTTTTTTTTTTTTTTTTTGTATTTTTAGTAGAGATGGGGTTTTACCATATTGGCCAGCCTGGTCTTGATCTCCTGACCTTGTGATCTGCCCGCCTGGGCCTCCCAAAGTGCTGGGATTACAGGTGTGAGCCACTGTGCCTGGCATGTGTATGTGTGTGTTTTGAGACAGAGTCTCACTCTGTCACCCAGATTGGAGGGCGGTAGTGCGATCTTGGCTCACTGCAACCTCCACCTCCCAGGTTCAAGTGATTCTCCTGCCTCAGCCTCCTGAGTAGCTGGGACTATAGGCGCCCGCCACCACACCTGGCTGTTATTTGTGTTTTTAGTAGAGATGAGGTTTCACCATGTTGGCCAGGCTGGTCTCGAACTCCCAACCTCAGGTGATCCTCCCACCTCAGCCTCCCAAAGTGCTGGGATTACAGGTGTGAACCATTGTGCCTGACCTGAATTTTTTAAAGGGTCTCTTTCCCAAACACTGGGACCTTTTGTGGCCATGTGCATCTCCCCCTCGCAGCCCTGGTGTTCCTATGTGGGGCTGTGTTGCACGCCTGCCGGAGAACCCTCCAGAATCCAGGGCCATTCCCTCCCTCAGGAGGCCATGGGGAGAGCAGGAATCCTGGATGGACCCAGCGCCCAGTGGTGGGGCTCGGTCGGGGCGGGGGCAGGGGCACAGGGCAGGCAGTGTTTGCATTTGTTTCGTCCTCACTGGCTGGGAGCACTGGGCTGCCCTGCCCAGGGAAGGGCTCCTCGTTTCTGCCTTGCCGTGGAGGGCTCCCCTGGTTTCAGGACAGGACTCAAACTCCGCCCTCCGGTCTGTTTTGGAAGTCATCCTCTCTTGGAGTCTCTATGGAGGAGGAAGCGTGTGGTGTGGGATGACTCCTGTGAGGGCTTCACCGTAAAGGGTAGGTGTTTAAAATTGTGAATGCTCCATGGGTGGGAGTGCTGTGTGCTGTGTTAAGATTTCTCTCAGGCAGAAACAAGCCCACATGTGTTTTCAGTTTGCAACTAGGGCGTACATGTTGTTCCTCTTGAACCAGAGAGGTCTCGTGAGTTGACTATGCTGGGGTGCCCACCCCCATCCCATTCCATCCCAGCCCAGAACAGAGCACTTGGAGACCACCACAGGTGACGGCTTTCCCTGAGTTTGTTTTTGTTCATTTTGGGGTTTTATTTTTTGAGACAGGGTCTTGTCCTGTCACCGAGGCAGGAGTGCAGTGGTACAGTCAGCTCGCTGCAGCCTCCAACTCCTGGGCTCAAGAGACGCTCCTGCGTCAGCCTCTCAAGTATAGCTGAGACCACAGGCAGGCACCACCGGGTGCGGTGAGAACATGCTAGTTTTAATTTGAGATCGCTATCATAAATGGGTTGCATAATCCAAGGCCCTGGATCTTGCTAAATCACACCCTCAAATTCACACATCCCCGTCAGAAACTCAGAGGTCAGGGATGAAGTCTACACAGTGGCTAAAGCTGCATGAGGGTCTGGCCTCTGAGCAGGTTTTTTTTTTTTTTTCTTGCTCTGTTGTGCAGGCTGGACTGCAATGGCACAATCTCGCCTCACTGCAACCTCTGCCTTCCAGGTTCAAGCAGTTCTCCCTCCTCAGCCTCCGGAGTAGCTGGGATTACAGGTGTGTGCCACCATGCCCGGCTAATTTTTGTATTTTTAATAGAGATAGGGTTTTGCCATGTTGGCCAGGCTGGTCTCAAACTCCTGACCTCAGGTGATCCGCCCGCCTCAGCCTCCCAAGATGCTGGGATTACAGGCGTGAGCCACCACACCTGGGCACTTATTTTTTTTTTTAAACAAATAAGGACACATTCTTTTAAAATAAAGTTTCTCGGCCGGGCACGGTGGCTCACGCTTGTAATCCCAGCACTTTGGGAGGCTGAGGTGGGCGGATCACGAGGTCAGGAGATCGAGACCACGGTGAAACCCCATCTCTACTAAAAATACAAAAAAATTAGCCGGGCGTGGTGGCGGGCGCCTGTAGTCCCAGCTACTCGGAGAGGCTGAGGCAGGAGAATGGCGTGAACCCCGGAGGCGGAGCTTGCAGTGAGCTGAGATCGCGCCACTGCACTCCAGCCTGGGCGACAGAGCGAGACTCTGTCTTAAAAAATATAAAATAAAATAAAGTTTCTCTTCCCCAACCTAAAAGTAGTAATGCTAGAATTTGAGCATAGCAGAAAAATACTTAGGAAAATTAAATCCCAAACAAGAAAGACCATCTTGGACTGTGCTCAGTCGGTTGGAAAATACAGCCAGGTGCCTGTGTGCTTGACAGAGGCGTGGCTGCATCTGCATAGCCGACCTTCAGATGGACTGGAGTTAGCACATTTGTAGTAATTTTTCCAACCATTCTTTCATATCTGAGGTATGTTTTTGACCTGTTTTAGTATGTCACTCGCGATCTTGAAGCACACTCTTTCATTGACTTAAATATTTCCTGAGCCGTGAGCAGTGGCTCACGCCTGTAATCCCGGCACTTTGGGAGGCCAGGGCGGGTGGATCACCTGAGGTCAGGAATTCAAGACTAGCCTAACCAACATGGTGAAACCCCGTCTCTACCAAAAATACAAAAATTCGCTGGGTGTGGTGGCTTGCGCCTGTAATCCCAGCTACTCAGGTGGTTGAAGCATGAGAATTGCTTGGACCGCGATGGCGGAGGTTGGAGTGAGCTGAGATCGCGCCACTGCACTCCAGCCTGGGCGACAGAGCGAAACTTGTTCTCAAAAAAAAAAAAAAAAAAAAAAAAATCCTGAACCAGCTACTCAGAGGTGAAGAGATGGATTTTTTTTTCAGGATCGACACTGCCTTAGAGGCAATGTATTGCTGCGGCTGCGGCTGAAATTGTGAGCTTTGCCACCCAGTGCCAGCCTCACTTTTCCTCTGTCCATGCCTGAGGCATCGCTGTAAAGTTACATCCCTGCACTAGCCGCAGGCACCGGAGGCAGTGTGCTGCCCGCTGACCCTAGGGCACTTGCGCGCCCCAGGCTCAGGGACTCCCCACCAATGGCTCTCGGTACTATCTGGCCCCAGGTGTAGGCCCTCCTGCCTGCGTGTGTATTAGCTGTTGTAGAGGGTTTTGGGCAAAGCTGGTGTGTAGACTGGGTCGTTTTTTCCTTGTGTTAATAGTACAATTTCCTTCAGGTTGTAGATGTACTATGACTGAAGCACGGAATAGAAGAAATGAGCGGATTCTGTATTTAAGGGATTTTTAGTGGAATCATTTCAGACCCATCTGATAGGTTCCATTTTCCTTCATCTTCCAGTTCATAGGAACAGGTTTCAGATTAAGAGTGACCTACGAGCTCCGTACCCCGCGTTTAGATGGGGCTGGGCAGGCACGCGGACTTGGGAGGGAGAAGGGTCTTGCAGGGCAGGCAGCGGCTCGAGGTCACGCCGCCCCCGCCCCGCCCCGCCCCGCCCCGCGAGCGCCCCTGTTGGGTCGACCGTGTTTCACCTGAGTCCTCCTGGAGCAGCTGCAGGTGCATGTGGGCAGGGCAGGAGGAGCCGGGCAGCGGGGCGGCTCCGGGGCTTTCTGCCTCAAGACCTCTGGCCCCCGCTGCCCGCGCCCAGTTGCCCGCCCAGCTCGTAGCCAGGAGCCGCGGGGACCGGGTGCAACCGAGTCGGGGGGAAGGTTTGGGGAGGGCAGCGCGGGGGGCGTGGCCAGTGCGGCGGGGGCGGGGCTGAGTCACGTTGCGGGGCGGGGCCAGCGCGGAGGGGGCGGGGCTCGGGCCGGGTTTGAATCCCCGGCGGCGGCGCGGGGCGGTCGCGGACCGTGAGTCAGCATCGGCGGCGGCCCCAGCGCGTGGCAGCCCTGCGTCGCCAAGGTGCGGGTCTCGTTACTTGGCGCTCAGGAGCGGCCCCTCCCCTAGGTGCGCCCCCCAGGTGCGTCCCCCGCGTCCCGGAGCCGGGTGTGACAGCCGCGGGGTAGGCCCGGGCTTCTCAGAGGCCCGGAGCGAGGCGAAGGCGCCGCCTTTTCGGAACCTGCCTCTGCCGGGCGCTCGCCGGTTCCTAGCGCGGGCTCGGGCCGCCTGCGTCCCCTAGCGAGGCGGGGTCGGTGCCCCGAGGGAGGGCAGGGGAGTGGAGCGGAGCGGGGCAGGGGAGCGGAGTGGAGCGGGTCAGGAATGCGGAGCGGGGCAGGAGAGGGCACGGGAACGGGGCAGGGGAGGGCACGGGAACGGGGCAGGGGAGGGCCGACCCTCTGCGTCCTGGCCTGGCCCGCCTGCACTCAGCCTGCGTGGTACGGGGATTTCCCTGGCGTCGGGGGCTCCCCCGCCCTGTCCTGAGTTCCGAGCAGTCTGTAGCTTGTCCTCGCGTGTCCCTGACCCCGGGGGACCGCGGCGCCTTGAATGTGCTGTGTCACGGCAGAGCCAGGCTGTGTCGCCGTGACTCAGCGGGGCCGGTGGTTTCCTAACGCCCGGGGCTGAGGCAGCCTGGTCTGACCCAGCTGTACTCGCTTACGTGACCAGCTTCACCTAGATTTTGCCTTTGCACAAGGGTCAGCTGTTTCTTTGAGAATGTTTCAGAAGATCTGTGTCTAACCTTGGAACAGTGAGGTGAGGTGGGGGAGAAGCTGCGGGCGAGAAAGTGGGCCAGGACGGTGCAGCAGCCGTCTCCCCCCCTAGATTTCTGGGAGTGAGCCCTAGATAGCACCCTAGGGGTGGTGGAGCCCCCTGGGACCCTCCTCGGTGTCCTCTTTGGAGCAGGGGCATTTGGCTCTGAAGCAGGGCCGGAGTGTCTCGGGGGCACCCACACGCTCCCCGAACGTCCCCTCTCCAGGCAGCTTCCCGGGCTTCAGCGCAGGTGACTTGGCTGAGGTGGGTGGCGGCTGACGCCCTCTGAGCTGAGTGCGAGCCTAGTTTGTCGGGTGAGCGTTGAAGGCAGCTTAGCCCCTCCACATGCTGTGCGCTCTGCACCTGGTGGGTGAAGCCTCTGCTGACGTAGCGCAGAGCCTGGTGCGATCACCCCACTCCAACGGGAGAAAAGGCGCTTCCCTTCCTGTCCCCCAACTTCTTTGCATCTTTGATTTTCATGAGGAATTTCTGGATCTCTGCCAGGTGTGAGGGGCGGTGAGCTCTGAAGGGGCTGCTATATCCTGATCCCGGGACTTGGGTGCAGAGGGCAGGTCCAGGTTCCCGAGCCTGGCTGACCTGACCATGGGCAAACGGCTTGGCCCTGCCCGTCATCAAGCCCCAGTTTGGGAGCACGAGGGGGCTGTGGGCAGGCCGGCGGGTTGGGGGGTCGGTGCCTGTACTCAAGTGAGTCTGTCCAGGGCCCTGAATGGTTCAGGCTGACACCTGCAAGGATGCGGTGGAGGGCATTCCACGCAGAGCTTGGAGGTCGAGCAGCTTTCTGGGGACTGGTGGGGCTGATCTTACTGAACGGAAGGCACGGCCAGGCTGAGCCTGCAGTGGCACGACAGGTTAGGAGCCCGGCAAAGGACCCATTGGGAAGCGGTGACTGGCACGCGCAAGGGCGCAAGCTCCCTCTTTTCTTGCAAGCCAGGACTCAGGACGCGATGAAGCTTTTCTTGGTAGGAAGGTCACTGTTGCGATGCACGAAGGCAGGCTGCGCATGGGCCTCTGGGGGTGGGTTGAGCAAGCAGCCCCTGAGGAAGGGATCCTGCAGTGCCAGCTTCCAGGAGCCCCTGCACACGTGGTGTCTGGGAAGGGCCTGCAGTGGGGGCATGGGAACGAGCAAGGGATCCTTTGCCAGGGAGGAGGAAGGGCTGTGGCCCCTGCTGGGGGACATCCAGGACGTCTGGGCTTTGGGGCTGCAGAGCCACTGTGTTGGGCAGGTCCAGGCCACAGGAGAGGCTGCCAGCCCTCAAGGAGGAGGGTGGGCACGGGGGTGGGCCTGGGAGGGAAGCTGGTGCCTGTGACCACAGGCAGTTCAGGGCACAGGCGCAGGGCTGGAGGGAAAGGCCCGGGGTAACAGTGGACAGAGTGAGTGGTGAGGAGGCCCCAGAAAACAGCTGTAGGGGGAGTGGAGGCAGAGGGGGGGTCTCCTTCCTGAGGGAGAACTCAGGGAGGGAGGATTGTGCACAGCAGGGGGCAGATCTGTTGGTCCAGTCTTGAGGGCCCTGGGGAGGATGGGCAGGACCAACAGGGGCATCTTGTAGGTGGACCCCCGTGTCCTGGGTTGAATTGTGTCCCCTGAAAGTTGCATTTGAGGCTGGGCATGGTGGCTCACGCCTGTAATCCCAGCACTTCGGCAGACGAGGCAGGCGGATCACCTGAGGTCGGGAGTTCATGACCAGCCTGACCAACATAGAGAAAACCTGTCTCTACTAAAAATACAAAATTAGCTGGGGGTGGAGTAGTCCCAGCTGCTCGGGAGGCTGAGGCAGGAGAACAGCTTGAACCTGGGAGGCGGAGGGTGCAGTGAGCTGAGATCACGTCATTGCACTCCAGCCTGGGTGACAGAGCAAGACTCTGTCTCGGTTGGGGGGCTCGGTGGGGGCGAGGAGATGCACCTGAACCCCAGGCCTCGTACCTGGGTACGTGGCGTTTCGTGGAAACACGGCAGGTTCTCTTATCCCAGGGTCTGCTGTCCTCTGCCTCAGTGGCTGCTGCAAGGTCTGGGTTCAGGACAGCAGCATATGCCGCATGTGATTGCTCAGGTAACTTTCATTACTGTGCGGTGCTGAAATCTGTCTGTGTTACAGTTAATCTTGTTAATCTCTTACTGGGCTTGACGTGCAGATGAGGTCATTCGTGTAGGAAAAAGTCTGGTATATAGGGGTTCTGTGCTATCCGCAGTGTCAGGCGTCCATGGGGGGTCTTGGAATGTATCCCCCCTGCTACAGATCGCAGGGTGCTACTGCAGGGTCCTCATAACCAGGTTAAAATGAGGCCGGTAGGGTGGGACTCTGAGCCAGTGACCAGTCTCCTTATAAGAAGAAACTTGGACAGACACTCGGAAGAGATGGCCCCCAGAGCAGAGGCAGACACTGGAGCCACGCGGCTGCCAGCCGTGAAGGAGGATGGACGCCAGGAGGAGGGGAAGACCCTAGTCCTGGAGGGAGGAGGGAGGAGGAGGAGTGCACCCCAGCCTTGGAGGGGGGAGGGAAGAGGAGCGCCCCAGCCCTGGAAAGAGGGAGGAGGAGTGCCCCAGCCCTGGAGGGAGGAGGGAGGAGGAGCGTGCCCCAGCCCTGGAGGGAGGGGGGAGGGGGGAGGAGGAGTGTGTCCCAGCCCTGGAGGGAGGAGGGAAGAGGCCCTGCCCACTGCGGATCTGACTTTCAGCCTTGGAGCCACCTGTCCGAGGCTACTCAGTGCGTGGTCCTCTGCCACTGCCTCCAGTGTCTCGGCTGGGTGCTTCTCAGCATGACTTCAGTCAGGCTTTGAGGTTGTGCCCTCTACGGCCATGGCCTGAGGACATCAAGCGGATGACGGGGACTGGGAGGGCTGGCCCACCCTGCAGGCCAGGGTGGATGTCCGCTCGGGGGCGCCACTGTCCTGTGAGTGGGAAGGAGAGGAGTGAATGGCTCTGGATGCCACTGGCCCAAGGCCTGCCTTTGGCTCCGCTGATGAGCATCCTTGAGGGCTGAGGCATTCGCGGATGCTACTGTGGGTTCCTGGTCCCCAGGGGGTCTTGGCCTGGCTGCCCCCATCCCCAACCTGTTACTCTAGTTTCTGGATAAGACCTTCGGAAGTCCCTAAAAGCTTCACTTGAATGGTGTCTCCGTGGGAGCGGAGACCACTCCTGCATGCATCATGCGCTGTCCCGGACACCCCAGGGGGTCACGTTCTCTGCCCCGGGCCCTGCTGCCTCTGTGACGGGACGGGGAAGGACAGTGTTGTCAGGTGGCGCCACAGCCCAGCCTCCGCGCCCCGGAAATTCCCTCACAGCTGGCGTGTGGATGAGGGTTGAGTCTGGGTTGTGCTGTGCGGTGGAGTGGGGTGGGGGTGGCCTCTGCCTTGTAGCCTCTGGAGTCCACCGTCCACCCCCGAGCCAGGCTCCTCTCCCACCTGCTGCTCTGGGTGGTGGAGCACGGTCTCCACACAGTGTGGCTGCTGAGTGAGGCCAGATTCGGGGTGAAGTTCAGAGGCCCAGACCTGCCGGGCTGCGCTGCATCCACACCAGCCTGTGCCTGTGCAGCGATGGGCTGTGCATCGCTGGGGCCACCACCGTGGCACGAGGATGTTCTGGCTGCTCCTGCGATGCTCGGAGTGTGTGGCCGCCGAGCACCAGGCCTCGGGCAAGGGGCCACCCGCCACCCTGTGGTTGCTCTCATGGTCCCTGTGGCGATGACTGGTGCCAGCTGCTTCCAGGGAGGAGAAGTGGAGGCCTGGGTGAAGGGGTGAGGTGCAGGCAGGCCATGTGCTGAGGCTGGGCCCCACAACTGCGTTCCCGACACATCTCGTGTGTGGCTAGGGCCGCGTTTTTGTTTTTTTGTTTTTTTTTTTTTTTTTTGAGATGGAGTCTCGCTCTTTCACCCAGGCTGGAGTGCAGTGGCGCGATCTCGGCTCACTGCAGGCTCCGCCCCCGGGGTTCACGCCATTCTCCTGCCTCAGCCTCCTGCGTAGCTGGGACTACAGGCGCCCGCCACCTCGCCCAGCTAATTTTTTTTGTATTTTTAGTAGAGACGGGGTTTTACCGTGTTAGCCAGGATGGTCTCGATCTCCTGACCTCGTGATCCGCCCGCCTCGGCCTCCCAAAGTGCTGGGATTACAGGAGTGAGCCACCGCGCCCGGCCAAGACCGCGTTCTCCTTAGAAGTCACCTTCCTGCCTTTCCTGCTGATTATGCTGAAAATGTCTGGAAAGGCCCCAGCTGTCTTCCCCGGCATAGTGGGGTTTTGTCCCTCTGCGGCCCCTTGGCTGCCGAGTCCATGTTTCTCCAGCCGTTTCCTGGGACGCCCCCTGTGTGGTGAACCTGCTGTCACCCTGACATGGCCACCAGGTCCTGACAGCCCTGCCTGGCTCAGCCAGCTGCACGCTGGGTGGGGTGGGGTGTGGGGAGTCAGGCCACAGGAGGTCTGTGAGGGCGGGACTCGATGTCGGGTAGGTGGGGCAGTGACCGCCTCTTCGCTTCTTCTGGGCCCCACCTTGTCTGAACCGAGCACCAGGCAGGGGCTGGCCAGGCTGGAGGTTCCCGGCGCGCCAACCCCCACGGTCGTTCTGACAGGTGTCCCCCGGGTGCAGTTGCCTGGGGCTGTGGAGGGACCATCCGTCCCAGGTGAGAACAGGAGGAAGGGGGTGTGGGGCCCTTCAGGGACAGGCAGGGGTGGCTTTGCGTGTCTCAGAGCAGGCCTCAGCAGCACACTGTCCAGTACCAGGCATCAGTGGGGGTCCAAGAACTTGCAGCCAACAGGGATGACAGGGCAGGGCCACCCAGGAGAGACCCCACACAGCGCACGTGGGAGAGTGGACACCAAAGGCGCGCAGCGGTGAGGGTGGCTGGGCAGCAGTCCCTGTGCGGTGTGCTCCACACTGCTGAGGTCTCTGTGCAGTGTTGGCCACGACACTGGGCTGGGCTGGGGAGACGGCGCCGGCCCACACGGTGTATCCCAGAGCTCCTGCAGCCGCCGCAGTCCCCTGGCCTGCCCCAAGTGGTACGTGGGTTCTCAGATCCCAGATCACCCCTCACCCCCAACCCAACCTCTGTGCAGTGGCTGCGGGAGTTCGAGACGCGCTGTGGCTTCAGGGGCAGGTGGCCTGAGCTCAGCCTCCTCGTGATGGCTTCCTAATTCTAGGAAGGGGCCCTGGGGTCACTGCTTGCCATTCAGGGTCGGGGGTGGGGACTTGGGAGGGAAGGGCCCGTGCAGGAGGGCAGCCCCATGGCCTGCAGGGGATGGCTGGGGACAGCCTTGGAAGGCAGGGCTGGCTGGGTGAGGCCACTCCGAGGGGGGTCCTTCCCACTCACTCTTGAGCCTTGGGAGTTGAGGATTTGAGGTCTTGGTGCTCGGCATGAAATTGCACGTGAACACCTGCTCCTTGAAATCACCGTCACGGAAAGTTTTTTCTTTTCTTTTGAGACGGAGTCTCGCTCTGTCCCCGAGGCTGGAGTGCAGTGGCGCGATCTCCGCTCACTGCAAGCTCCGCCTCCTGGGTTCACGCCATTCTCCTGCATCAGCCTCCCGAGTAGCTGGGACCACAGGCGCCCACCACCACGCCCGGCTAATTTTTTGTATTTTTTTTTAGTAGAGACGGGGTTTCACCGTGTTAGCCAGGATGGTCTCGATCTCCTGACCTCGTGACCCGCCCGCCTCGGCCTCCCAGAGTGCTGGGATGACCAGCATGAGCCACCGCGCCTGGCCGTGGAAAGTTTTTTAAACAGTCGAGTGTGCACACGTAGACAGATGGTAACATACACTTAGGTATTTAAACTCCGAGGGGCAGCCAGCAGCGTGTCAGAGGCGAGGACCCAGCTGCTGGGCCGTGGTGCGGGGCGTCCCACCTGAGCACGCTCCTTCTGCCGGAGGAACAGCCAAGCCTTCCCACTGCCTGCGGGGGGCTGCGAGGACGGGCTGGGGGTGTCCTTCCCGGGCTCCCCCAGCAACTCCCACGCCTTCTGCCCTTGGTCTCACTCTAAGCCCAGGCAGGACGGTCGTTATCCTCAGCTAGGCTTCCTGAGCTCTGCAGCACTGGGTGGGCTGTGGATGATGGGGGGCTCTGTTGACAGGTTCTGCATTAGACCTGCATCTTAGCAATGTGAATATTGCATCCCTAGAGAAGGACCTGGAAGAGCAAGACGGCCACGACCTGGGACCAGCAGGTGAGGGTGGGGAGGACCTGCGGCCCTGCTCCTCCAGCCGCTGAACAGCTAAGTGCTGTGGCAGGAGGATCGCTTGAGCCCGGGGAGGTCCAGGCTGCAGTGAGCTGAGGTTGCACCACTGCACTGCTGCCTGGGCCACAGGGCAAGACCCCATCTCTGGTTTTCGGGGCGGGAGGATCCCCTTCTGGTGATACCTCCTCCTCTCCCTGGCTGCCTCTCCCCTTCCCTCCCCTGCGCATGGACTCCTCAGCGTCTCCCTCCTGCCTGCCCACTTCTTCAGAAGAGGCCTGCCCACTTCTTCAGTTGACCTTTGTCCCAGCAAAGTGGCCCCGCAGAGACAGGCGGGGCTTTTCCTGAAAGTGTTGATGGTCCCCGAAAGACAAATGTATTCAAATTGTAGACAAAAGATCGACATCCATACAAATACATCTTTTTTTTTGAGACGGAGTCTCGTTCTGTCACCCAGGCTGGAGTGCAGTGGTGCGATCTCGGCTCGCTGCAAGCTCCGCCTCCCGGGTGGTTCACGCCATTCTCCTGCCTCAGCCTCCCGAGTAACTGGGACTACAGGCGCCCGCCACCGCACCCGGCTAATTTTTTGTATTTTTAATAGAGACGGTTTCACCGTGTTAGCCAGGATGGTCTCGATCTCCTGACGTCGTGATCCGCCTGCCTTTGCCTCCCAAAGTGCTGGGATTACAGGCGTGAGCCACCTCGTCCGGCCCCATACAAATGTATCTTAACATTCTATACAACATCTTTCTCTTCAGCCTAAAAGTGTTTTCTTTCTGCTTTTAAAAGAAAGTAAACCATTTCAGGGGGCCTGGACAAGTGCTGGGAGGATGGTGCCAGTGACTCAGTTGGCCGGCCGGGTCTGGTGGGTGTCCGGCCTCTGGGGGGGCCCACGTTAAACCCCGTGTCCCCACCTCTGGTTGGACTCCCTGTGAGCCCATGGCTTGCCCAGCTGTGTGGGACATGGTCACTGGAGGCGCCGTGGCTCCACACCCATAGACGGTGGCGGCTGGCCTGGCCCCCATATTCCCATCCCCCATATCCCCCCCCCCCCACCACCACCTGCTGGGTCTGTCTTCCGTGGCTGCCTTCCACCCGTGGCAGATATTTGAGCAGAGGCCCAGCGGTACTCCCTTCGCTGACTGGTCCGCCCCCGCCAGGTCCCAGGTCGCTGGCCGGCTCTGCGCCTGTCGCCATCCCCGGCTCCCTGCCCCGAGCACCATCGCTACACTCGCCATCCTCCGCGTCCACCTCGCCGCTCAGTTCGCTGTCCCAGCCCCTCCCAGGGCCCGTGGGCTCCTCGGCCATGACACCTCCCCAGCAGCCGCCACCCCTGCGTTCAGAGTCGGGCGCACTGGGCTCTGCAGCCTCATCCTACAGCCCCCTAGGTGAGTGCCGGCTCCCTCCATGCCGGCGTTGCCGTGAAGCCTCCGTGGGGCTCCCTGCCAGATGCCGTCCTGACTGAGGGGCCTCACACGGAACCTTGTGCCCTATCCATGGTGGCAAACCCCATGGCCTGCTGCTCATGGTTCCCCCACCCTGCAGACTGAGTCTCGCTCCGTTGCCCAGGCTGGACTGCACTGGTATGATCTCGGCTCACCGCAAGCTCCGCCTCCCAGGTTCAAGCAATTCTCCTGCCTCAGCCACCCGAGTAGCTGGGATTACAGGCGCGCGCCAGCCACCACCCCCAGCTAGTTTTTGTAATTTTAGGAGAGACAGCGTTTCACCATGTTGGCCGGGCTGGTCTTAAACTCCTGACCTCGTGATCTGCCCACCTCGGCTTCCCAAAGTGGGATGACAGGCGTGAGCCACTGCGCCTGGCTCTTTGTTATGTTGTAAAAGAACTAACATTTGGCCGGACACGGGCTCACGCCTGTCATCCCAGCACTTTGAGAGGCCGAGGTGAGCAGATCACCTGAGGTCCAGAGTTCGAGACGAGCCTGATCAACATGGAGAAACCCCATCTCTACTAAAAATACAAAATTAGCTGGGCATGGTGGCGCATGCCTGTAATCCCAGCTACTTGGGAGGCTGAGGCAGGAGAATTGCTTGAACCCGGGAGGCAGAGGTTGCAGTGAGCCAAGATTGTGCCATTACGCTCCAGCCTGGGCAACAAGAGTGATACTCCATCTCAAAAAAAAAAAAGGGAAGAAAAAGGCCCGGCAAGGTGGCTCATGCCTGTCATCCCAGCACTTTGGGAGGCTGAGATGGGCGGATCACGAGGTCAGGAGATCGAGACCATCCTGGGCAACATGGTGAAACCCCGTCTCTACTAAAAATACAAAAATTAGCCGGGCGTGGTGGCACATACCTGTAATCTCAGCTACTCGGGAGGCTAAGGCAGGAGAATTGCTTGAACCCGGGCGTCGGAGGTTGCAGTGAGTTAAGATTGCGCCACTGCACTCCAGTCCAGCCTGGCGATAGAGCGAGACTCCATCTCAAAACAAACAAACAAACAAACCTAACACTTTGGGCCAACATGGTGGCTCAAGCCTGTAATCCCAGCACTTTGGGAGGCCGAGGTGAGCGGATCACTTGAGGCCAGGGGTTCAAGACCAGCCTAGGCACCTTAGTGACACTCCTGACTCTACAAAAAAAAATACAGAATTTTAAAAGTTTTTTTTTAAAACAAAGTCTCACTGTTGTCCAGGCTCCAGCAATCTTGGCTCACTGCAGCCTCTGCCTTCCGGGTTAAAATGATTGTCATGTCTCAGCCTCCCGAGTAGCTGGGATCACAGGCACCTGCTACCACACCAGGCTAATTTTTGTATTTTTAGTAGAGATGGGGTATCACCGTGTTAGCCAGGCTAGTGTCAAATTCCTGACCTCAAGTGATCTGCCTGCCTCGACCTCCCAAAGTGCTGGGATGAGAGGCCTGTTTTTTTTAAGTAACATTTAAACCATCTCAGTCACATTGGCATATCTCACACACATTGGCAGCCACCACATGGACACAGCTTTGTAGGGTCTTTGAGAGTCTCGGTGTGTGAGGGGTTCTTCGGGGTGGAGTCTGAGAACCACTGCCCCTCCCACCTCGTGGTGTGGTCCCAGGAACTCGAATTTAATTCCTCTCTGTTCAGACTCCTCAGGTGGCCAGGAAGGCATAGATCTGGTGGGGAGAGCGGCCGGGGCAGGTGTCATGTCAGCGCCTCTTCCTGAGCCTGGTGGGGTCCAGGAGTGGGGCAAGGGGCAGGCGTGGCTGCAGCCCTGCTGTCAGGGCAGGTGAGCCCCAGAGGGTGCCCGCGTAGCGGTGGGGCCTCGCGCATAGCACCCACCAATCCCACCAGGCGGCGAGCACAGCGGGGCTGGGCCGTCATCGACCCTTTCACACTCAGGTTTGAACGGTGTCCCCGGGAGCATCTGGGACTTTGTTTCCGGCAGCTTCTCCCCCAGCCCCTCCCCTATCCTGAGTGCGGGCCCCCCATCCTCTTCGAGTGCAAGTCCAAACGGAGCTGAGCTGGCCCGGGTCAGGCGGCAGCTGGACGAGGCCAAGAGGAAGATCCGGCAGTGGGAGGAGTCCTGGCAGCAGGTGAAGCAGGTGAGTGTGTGGGGAGCCAGACAGGTGAGGAGGAGGGAGGGCTGCCGGGGACTGAGGTGAGCATGTGGGGGTGAGATGGGAGGGGAGGGAGGGCCGAGGGGGATTCAGGTGAGCGTGTGGGGGTGAGACAGGAGGGGAGGGAGGACCTCAGGTGGCACAGGTGAGGTGGGAGGGGCTGAGATGGGCCCTGGCCGTCTCCTGCATGGGCCCTGGGTTTCAGGTCTGCGATGCCTGGCAGCGAGAGGCACAGGAGGCCAAGGAACGTGCCCGCGTGGCCGACAGCGACCGGCAGCTGGCGCTGCAGAAGAAGGAGGAGGTGGAGGCGCAGGTGAAGCAGCTGCAGGAGGAGCTGGAGGGCCTGGGCGTAGCCTCCACACTGCCGGGGCTGCGGGGCTGTGGGGACATCGGCACCATTCCCCTGCCGAAGCTGCACTCGCTGCAGAGTCAGCTGCGCCTGGACCTGGAAGCGGTGGACGGCGTGAGTCCTGCTCTGGGCAGGGTGAGGGGCCAGCCTGCCTGCAGGGCTGCTGTCCCTGGCTGGTGCAGTGTCCCCTTCCTCCCTTGCCCCAGGGTCCCCATCCTCCCTCGCCCCAGGGTCCCCTTCCTCCCTCGCCCCAGGGTCCCCTTCCTCCCTCGCCCCAGGGTCCCCTTCCTCCCTCGCCCCAGGGTCCCCTTCCTCCCTCGCCCCAGGGTCCCCTTCCTCCCTCGCCCCAGGGTCCCCTTCCTCCCTCGCCCCAGGGTCCCCTTGCTCCCTCGCCCCAGGGTCCCCTTGCTCCCTCGCCCCAGGGTCCCCTTGCTCCCTCGCCCCAGGGTCCCCTTGCTCCCTCGCCCCAGGGTCCCCTTCCTCCCTCGCCCCAGGGTCTGCTCCAGGCCTAGGGAGGAGACAGTACCCCGCTCCAGCACAGCCCCCTGTGGCCTCCTTGCCTGTCTCCCTGGGAGCTGCCTGTCCTGTCAGGCTGGCCCTTGCCCTTTCACCCCTCCCTCTTGTCAGCGAATGCCACGCTGCACCCTCCACAGGGAAGGTGGCCCCATCCCTCCCTGTTCACAGCTGCAACCCTCACACACGCCCCCTCCACTTCAGCGTGCCCCTCCTCACCTCGCCTGCTAAGGGTGGGCTATTGGCCTGGTTGCTGTAGGACAGAGGGTCCTGCGTAGCCCACATCCTGGGCACCCAGCCACCAGGGCCCTCAGGGGCCTGGCCTGTGGCCACTGCCGTGTCTGTGGTGGCCCCAGGAGGCCGTTCTCTGCCCAGGGCTCTTAAGACAGAGTATCCCCCCCGACCCCACAGCTGCCTTCTCCCTCAGGTGGCCCTGGCTGGGCCGTCTCCCTGACCCTGTCCCTGTAGCTGGTGGCCAGGCGGCCTGAGATGCTGAGTCTTGCCTGGAAGGCCCTCTGGCTCTGCAGCTGGCCCAGCCTGGGCCTGCTGACCGCGTCACCGTTCTGGCCCTGCAGGTGATCTTCCAGCTCCGCGCCAAGCAGTGTGTGGCCTGCCGGGAGCGGGCCCACGGTGCCGTCCTGCAGCCCTGCCAGCACCACGTCCTGTGTGAGCCGTGTGCGGCCACCGCACCTGAGTGCCCCTACTGCAAGGGCCAGCCCCTGCAGTGGTGACCTCAGTGGGGACAGCCACCTCCTGCTGGGTACCCTGGCTCCAGCGCTCGTGACCATGGACACGTCGTCACTCACTTCTGGTGCCACCGACGTGAGGACCGAGGCTGGGAGCCCCTGCCCGCACTCGGCCCTACAGCCCTTCCTGTTACATGTTATCATGACGCTGGGAGCCCCGCCCGCGCTTGGCCTGACAGCCTTTCCTGTCACACGTTATCACCTGTCTAGTCCTCCCGACGGTTTCAAGGTATTTTCCTCAAAAACCTTAAATGCAAACCCAGAGCCCGCCTGCCTGTCCTCGAGGGGCCTGGTGCCTCGGGGTCCACGCGGCGCTGTCGTCACAGCAGTTTGTGGTCCTGACACTAATGTGACTAGGCCACTGGGAGCTGGGGTCTTTCCAAGCACTTTGTAAAGCAAGGAATTTAGTTAGAGGTTATAAATTGCTCTAAGCTGCTTTCTATGTTGTTTTTAATATGCGATAATATGAAGCTTTATATGTGTACTGTGAACTTAAATATTTCATATCAGTTTATTGTCAATTCATAGTATGCTAAATATATTAGATTTCATATTCTGAAACTAGTACTTATTAAATGAGCGTTTATCTAGTAGTAAGACCTAGGATTTTTACATTTTCCAATTAAGTGCGAATAGTATTTATAAGCAGAGTGATTATGGATTGAGATGTTTTTAACTTGATGGAAGGAGCTAGTTTTCCTGAGCCTGTGTGTGCACAAGGCACTGGGGTTTGATATTCTAGCCTCGTGACGTGGGAGCAGGAGAGCTCCGTCCTGCATTGCTGTGATCCGTGGCCGGTTTTTCTATGCGCCTGTGCCTTGAAAAACAGGTGAAGGAACATCATTGCTTTTGTTTTCTCCCTTAAACCTCTGAAAGCTTGATACAAAAAATGCAGCAGAGGGGATCAGACGTCAGAGGTTTTAGAATTACTTTTTTAAGCAGCTGTCTTCTGGCTGGGCGCCGTGGCTCACGCCTGTGATCCCAGCACTTTGGGAGGCGGGTGGATCACCTAAGGTCAGGAGTTCAAGACCAGCCTTGCCAACATGGTGCAACCCCGTCTTGCTAAAAATACAAAAATTGGCCTGGCATGGTGGCGGGCACCTGTAGTCCCAGCTACTCGGGAGACTGAGGCAGGAGAATCGCTTGAACCTGGGAGGCGGAGGTTGCAGTGAGCCGAGATCACGCCACTGCATTCCAGCCTGGGTGACAGAGCGAGACTCTGGCTCAAAAAAAAAAAAAAAAAAAAAAAAAAAAAAAAAAAAAAAAAAAAAAAAAAAAAAAATTTCTGATTACTTAGATCTGTCCTAGGCAATGGTGCTTTGTAGCTCCTTGGAGGTGTCGCTGGGTGTCCTGGCGGGGGTTCGGCAGTGAACTGGGAGAGTGGCTGCCTCCCCAGCACCTGTGACCACCCTGGTCCTGCTCGTGTGGGAGACGCTCGAGCCGTGTGCGCGCCAGGGCCCAGGGTGCCGGGTGGATGTGGCAGTCAGCTGACCCACACTGTCACTGTCGGAGCTTATCCACGTGGCCAGCGAGGTCCCAGGAGAGCACCCAGCCACAGCCTCTCAGTGGCCTGGAGCACAAGGGGGAAGCGACCCTCAAGGTCCCGGCTCTGCTGCGGTCCCCTGGCCCACCTGCCCCTAGAGTGACAGTGTGGCTTCCGGCTGCAGCAGAAACGTGACTGAGAACGCTGTCCCCGCGATGACCTGACCCTTCTGCTCAGGGCTGGGACTGTCCCTAGGAGTTGAGCAGGAACAGGTGTCTGTGGTTTACGGCAACCTGGCTCTCCGCGGGCCACGTGGGTTGTGAGGGCACACGCGTGGGAAGCGGCACCAACGTGTTTCTCCCCACCCGTGGCTTTGCCAAAGACTTTTAATAGCATTTTTTAAGTGCAAAACGTCTAGGTAAAAATTTTTATCAGTGACCAAATTAGAATGTATTTAATATAGTAGGTTAAAAAAGTTGTTAAACACGTAAGACAAACTGATTGATAGCAACGTTCTATCGTTTTAAAGGAAGTGGATCCGTGACATTCTGCAGCTGGTCCACTACTCCAAGGTAACTATCGACTTGGTTTTAGTGAATCTATTTTGTTTTTAATTATAGTGATTTATTAGCTCAGTATCTAGAAATTACGTATATTTTGTGCTACTGTCATCAATGTGTAAAATCCTGTTTTTATTAGTATTTATGCACTTGGTTCCCATTTCGAGCCTCTGGTCTTTTCTGGGATAAGTGGTGTCTGCCCAGCGTCTCCCGGTTGTCAGTGGTCAGGAGCAGCTGAGCTCTAGTCTGCCAGCTGCTCTGCTCTTTCTGGGAATGAGGTGGCGGCTGCCCCTCAGGGTGTCTCCATGGCTCAGCTTCTGGGGTGGTGGAGCTGAGGAGCCCCAGGGGTGGGGGGGGACAGCTGGGAGATGGAGGTAGCACCTGCTCCCCCAGATCAGTACTGGCTCTGAGGACAGGTGAGTGGTGGGAAGACCAAAGAATGGCTGGTGGCGCTGCCAGGGTTGGAAATGGGGGCAAGATCCTGGGTCTCTCCGCCCTGGGGCCTCCCTCACCCGTCTTGGCGGCCAAGGCCTCAGGGATGGATCCTAGGTGGCTGAGGCACAGCAGTGGCTGGAAGGTGCCCCGTGGAGGCAGAGGTGGAGGTGGGCCCAGCGGCTCCCACCTGTGGCCATGGCGGGCACCGGGCATAGGAGCTGGTTGGTGGCCGGTTCTGCGTGTTCTTGTTGCCTGTCGTCTGTAACTCTAGTGTTCAACATTAGCCGTGATACTGTGGTGTCACGACGTGTGTAACTGTGGTCAGCAGACCTTGTTCCGTGTGGACGCGTCACGTGGATTAATTTCTGGAAGCCTCAATCTGTATGTTTATTTAGATGAGAATGTTATTTGAATGGAATTTTCTTAACCCAGAAGGGTAGTATTTATAATCATTTACTTGTAGCAAACTGTTTAAAGTTAACACTTGTTTAAATTTTTTTACACTATAGCATTTATGCAATGGTTTACAGAACTCATGGAGTTATTTTTATCAGTATGGGAATTAATTAAAACCTTGAATCTTTGCTTTGTTTGCTTCTCTGAGCACAAGCCTGGCCAGCTGGTCCCTGGGGGTCCTACCAGCCAGCTTCTCTGTAGGGCTCTCGGCCGTGTCCACCTCTGCCCTCCCACCACAAGGTCACAAACTGCCACGCAGTCCTGGGTCACCCCGCAGCTGTGCTGGAGGCTTGGCTCTGGGCGTCTTGTGGCCCAAGTGCTCCAAGTTGGAAGTTTCTGCCAAAACACCAGGTGGCCAATCCTCACCTGGACCCACAGGTGGTGAGTGTGACGGTGGACCTGGCCCTCTCCCCACAGGTGACTCACCTGTGGGCCTCGTGTGGGGGATGCCATGCTGGGTGAGCAAACCTTTCAGCCTTTTGATCTCCTTTGACAGTTCTTTATGAGCCTACGACAAAAAGAGTTCAAGGGAAAGGCCAGGTGAGGGGGGGCTACTGCATGCCGCCACCTCCCCCCAATATGGTACCTTCCTGCAGTTTTCCAGGGTCTCAAACCCTAAGCTGTTGGGACCTCCCTCGAGCTGAGTGGGTTCGTTTTCTTCTGGGGTCTTTAAGTAGCCAGCATCCTCAAAAAGTGTCCTCAGCAACTTCTCATGGCCCTGAAGGTGGAGGATGCAGGGGCAGCACCCAGCTCCCAGCCAGGCCCGCCAGGGGCCACCCCGAGCGCACACTTACCTGGGAGGTGATCAGCTCATCCGCCAGGTCCTGCTCTACCCGGTCCCACCGCCGTTGCAGGGCTTCTGGCAGGGTCGGGTACACTGAGGACCCAAGAGAAGCCAGACTCAGCTGCACCCCGTGTCCCAACCCTGGCCCCCACCACTGCAGGGCCTCCAGCAGGGCTGTGTGCACAGCTGACCCCCCTGGGCTCAACTGCGTCCCGCACCCCTACCTAGCAAGGCGTGGGGGTGGCAGACGAGGGGGGTCTCGAATGTCAGCGCGTAGACGCAGGTGCTTGGCTCGGACACGTGGGCCAGCCTGTTGCTTTTTCCACACGCCAGCTCCACCTGGGGAGGGAACATGGGTGGGTGGGTTGGGGAGACGGGGGCCCCTCTTCCCGGGCTCCCGTCTGAGATCCCACCTTGCTCTGCCGGCTGCGGGAACGGCAGGCGTCACCGTCCCTCATCCACATGCCCGTGAAGGTGTTGTTGGCGATCTCCCACTCGTGCCAGATGCTGGGGAGACACGGGCACGGCGCGTGAGGCCGGGCGGGGAGCGGCGCTGCTGCTGGGATCCCTGGCCCGGCCCCACTCACCCGAGGATCCCACTGTAGGCGTTCCAGCGGAAGGTCTGCTCGTGCTGGGTCACGTTGTGGAACGGGCAGAACTCATACTTGTACCTGGGGACACAGGTGGCATGAGGGAGGGTCCGCAGGCTGCGCCCCAGCCCACCCTCGCACCCACCCTGCACTCACGTGGACTCCACCAGGCTGAAGCACTTGCCCGAGAGTCGGAAGAGATGCGCGGGCCCTGGAAGAGACCTTACACTGATCCCCAGGCTCCTGTCTGCAAAGACTGGCAGAGCCTGTCTGCAAAGGACCAGTTTTCTTCTTTTTTGAGACAGAGTCTCGCTCTGTCACCCAGGCTGGAGTGCAGTGGTACGATCTCGGCTCACTGCAAGCTCCGCCTCCCGGATTCACACCATTCTCCTGCCTCAGCCTCCCGAGTAGCTGGGACTACAGGTGCCCTCCACCACGCCCGGCTAATTTTTTGTATTTTCAGTAGAGATGGTGTTTCACCGCATTAGCCAGGATGGTCTCGATCTCCTGACCTCGTGATCCGCCACTTTGGCCTCCCAATGTGCTAGGATTACAGGCGTGAGCCACCGTGCCTGGCCAAGAACCAGTTTTCAACAAAAAGCACAAGACGTTCAAAGAAACAGGAAAACAGGTACCATTCAACGGAAGAAACTGACAAAACCAAGAATTCTAAAAATAGCCCTTCAAAAATGGGAGTTAAGGCTTGGTATTGTGTGGCTCACGCCTGTAATCCCAGCACTTTGGGAGGCCAAGGGGGGAAGACTGCTTGAGGCCAGGAGTAGGACACCAGCCTGGGCAACACCGTGAGAACCCCGTGTCTACACAAAAAGCATACAGAAAAAATTAGCTGGGTGTAGTGGTGTGCACCTGTAATCTTAGCTACTTGGGAGGCTGAGGCAGGAGAATTGCTTGAACTCGGGAGGCGGAGATTGCAGTGAGCTGAGATTGCACCACTGCACTCCAGCCTGTGTGACAGAGCAAGACCCTGTCTCCCCACCCCCCAAAAAAGAGAGGACATTCCCAGATAAAAGCTTCAGGAGTTGGTTGCCTGCAGGCCCGTGTGCTCTCCGGGGAAGTGAGCAGGCAGACAGCAGCTCAGCTGGAGGGAGACGGAGGTCCTCGTGCAGGGGTAAATTAAATGCCAGTTGCCTTTCTAGCTGTGGCTTGTAAAGCTGCAGGACTTAAACTAGTGGTCCCCAATCTTTTTGGCACAGGGACTGGTTTCATGGAAGGCAATTTTTCTCCCAGCCGGGGGGTGGGGATGGATGGTTTTGGGATGAAACTGTTCCACCTCAGCTCATCGGGTATTAGATTCTTTTTTTTCTTTTGGAGACAGTCTCACTCTGTCACCCAAGGTGAAGTGCAGTGGAGCGATCTCGGCTCACTGCAGCCTCCACCTCCTGCGTTCAAGTGATTCCCCTGCCTCAGCCTCCCGACTAGCTGGGATCCCAGGCATGCGCCACCACGCCCAGCTAATTTTTGTATCTTCCAAAGAGACGGGGTTTCACTATGTTGGCCAGGCTGGTCTGGAACTCCGGACCTCAAGTGATCCGTCCACCTTGGCCTCCCAAGTGCTGGGATTACAGGTATGCCCAGCCAGAAAGACTAACTTCAGATTTAAAGACATGAACAGGTTGAAAGTGAAGGCATGGAAAAGTATTCATGCCAACAGCCAAAAGAGAGCTGGAGTGGCTGAAACTATTACAAGAGACAAAAACGTTATAAATTGATAAAAGGGTCAATGTGTCAAGACACCACAATTGTCCATGCACAAACTGTATCACCCACTACATAAAGCTGACAGGAGACATCCATCCATACCCCACTTTTTTTTTTTTTTTTTTTTTTGAGACAGAGTCTAGTATTGTTGCCAGGCTGGAGTGCAATGGCACGGTCTCAGCTCACTGCAACCTCCACCACTGGGTTCAACCGATTTTCCCGCCTCAGCCTCCCCAGTAGCTAGGATTACCAGTGCCTGCCATCACGGCTGGCTAATTTTTGTAGAGACGGGGTTTCTCCATGTTGGCCAGGATGGTCTCGAACTCCTGACCTCAGGTGATCCACCCGCATCAGCCTCCTAAAGTACTGGGATTACAGGCGTGAGCCCCAGCACCCAGCCTGATGGATTCAATATTTTTAAGATGACAATACCACCCAGAGTGATGTGCAGATTCAATGCAACCCCATCAAAATCCCAATGACATTTTTTGCAGAAATAGGAAAACACATCCTGAAGTTCACAGGGAGTCTCAGAGGACCCCAAATCATCGAACAATCTTGAAAAGAAGAACAGAGTTGAGAGCCTCGCACATACTGATTCCAAAAATTACTTCCAAGCTGTCGTGATCGAAACAGTGTGATACTGGGTGAGATCCGCAGAGAGACCAGGCGCGGTGGCTCACACCTGTCATCCCAGTGCTTTGGGAGGCCGAGGCGGGCGGATCACGAAGTCAGGGGACTGAGACCATCCTGGCCAACATGGAGAAACCTCATCTCTAATAAAGCACAAAAAATCAGCCAGGCGTGATGGCGGATGCCTACAGTCCCCGCTACTCGGGAGGCTGAGGCAGGAGAATTCCTTGAGCCTCGGAGGTGGAAAGGTCGCCGTAACCCGTGATGGTGCTACTGCACTCCAGCCTGGGCTGCAGAGTTAGACTCTACATCAAGGGAGTGAAAAGACAACCCACAGAATGAGAGAAAATAAACACTGGCAAATCACATATATAAGAGATTCATATCCAGAATATAGAAAGAACTACAGCCCAACAATAAACTCACTTTAAAAATGGGCAAAGAAGCCTGTAATCCCAGCACTTTGGGAGGCCGAGGCAGGCGGATCACGAGGTCAGGAGTTTGAGACCAGCCTGGCCAACATGGTGAAACCCTGTCTCTACCAAATAAAAATTGGCCTGGTGTGGTGGCTCACGCCTGTAATCCCAGCTACTTGAGAGGCTGAGGCAGGAGAATCACTTGAGCTCGGGAGGCAGAGCTGGCAGTGAGCCGAGACTGCACCACTGCACTCCAGTCTAGATGATGCAGTGAGACTCTGTCTCAAAAAAAAAAAAAAAAAAAAAAAACCATAAGCAACTGAAAAGATCCCACATCACTGATCATTAGGGAAATGCAAATTAAAACAACCCTAAGGTACCACTTCACACCCACTGGGATGGCTGTTAGCAAAAAACAGTGTTGGTGAAAATGTGGAGAAACTGGACCCCCCGAGCAATGCTGGCTGGAATGGGAAACAGTGCAGCCACCATGCAAACAGTTTGGTGGTTCCTCAAAAAGCTAAACATGGAATTCTAATAAGATCCAGCAAAGCTACTCTCAGAAATTGGAAGCAGAGACTCAAACATTTACACCCAAGTTCACAGCAGCCTATTCCCAGCCAGAGGGTGGAAGCCACTCCAGTGTCCATGGACAGACGACGGGTAAACAACACGTGGTCTGTCCTTGAAGTGGGACAGTCCTCAGCCATATAAACAGGAAGGAAGCACTGAGAGCCTCCAGCCTGGGGGACCTTGGGGACACTGTGCCAAGAGGATTTGGTCAGACACAGAAGGTCGCACACAGTTATGAGTCACCTGTGTGACGTCTGTGCAACAGTCAAGTTCATCAGAGACAGCAGAATGATGGGTGCCGGGGCTGGGGGAGCGGGCAGCTGGGAGTCAGGGTTTGAAGGGGACAGAGCAAGTTGTGGAGATGATGGTGCTGACGGTTGCCGGGCAGTGTAACCAGCCCCTGGGGGAAGAGGGAAGGCGTGCAGCGTCCCTACCCTCCAGCCAGGCCGGCCCCAGGCAGTGTTACAGCGAGGGCGTGTACACCTCAAGGCCAGTGGCAACTCGTGAGTCAAAGAAGCCACGGCAGCCACCCCGTTCTTTACGCTGGGGAGTCGGGACCTGGCTGGGGACGCCACCTTAACACAGCGCCCACTGAGACTGTCAGCCACGGGCCATCCTCCGGGCTGTGGGCACGGCTGGGGCTTGGGCCGTGGAGGCGGGGAGGAGACCTGGCCCCCATCCCCGTCCCCTGGAGGGCCTGCGCTGCGGCAGCAAGTGCACTGGTTAGAGGAGGATGCTTCCAACTCTCTGCAGTTTTACTGTATTAAGAATAAAGCCGAGCCCGGGCGCGGTGGCTCACGCCTGTCATCCCTGCACTGTAGGAGGCTGAGGCGGGCGGATCACGAGGTCAGATCGAGACCATCCTGGCTAACACGGTGAAACCCCGTATTAACTAAAAATACAAAAAATTAGCCGGGCGTGGTGGCGGGCGCCTGTAGTCCCAGCTACTCAGGAAGCTGAGGCAGGAGAATGGCGTGAACCTGGGAGGCGGAGCTTGCTGCGAGCTGAGATCGCGCCACTGCACTCCAGCCTGGGCGACAGAGCGAGACTCCGTCTCAAATAATAATAATTATAATAATAAAGTCGAAATACACACGAGGTGCTGGGTGACTGTTCCCTGGGAACCTGGCCAGCCCAGGAGCCAGATGCCACACTGGGGCCACCCTCAGTCTGGCCCCCGCCCCCGGAGGGCAGAGGCTAATGCCACTGGGACCTCTGGGGTGCTGGCCGGGCCTGGCCTTCTGTTCCCTGACACTACAGTCACCCCTGGGCTGTCCCCTCCCACGATAGATGGAGACCAAGATGGCCAGGCTGCCCTGCTCGGGACAGGGGCTGGATATAGAAAGGTCCTGGTCCTTCCTTGTCAAACACTATCTGGGTGGCCCCTACTCCCAGGCTCACCCACTGTCCTCCCCGCTGGGGACTATATCTCAGCCCCATCATGCCTGCTGTCCCATAGCCTGGGGTGCTTGGGCTTGGTCCCTCCAGTCTGGCCCTAGGGCCCTGCCCAACAGGCACATAAGGAAGCCTTTGGAGCCATCCCAGAGACCCTGATGTGTCCCTCACCCATCTGCCACTCACAGACTCCCACTTGCAGACTCCCACTGGGAGGGTGGCTGGTTAAGCTCCTGTGTCCTGGGAACTCACGTTCCCACGCTTGCCCCAGGCAGACACTGCTTGGAGACACCCCAGGAGGGGCGTGGGCACCAGGCTCAGCTCTGCACCTGCAGGGCCATCCGTCCCAACAAGACTGTGAGGGCAGCGGGGTCTGGCAGTGCCCAGGACCCAACTGGCAGTGCCCAGGACCCCAGGTCCTCTGCTGCTGGCCCACAGCACAACCCCGGCCACAGCCCCTCCCCTCTGCCCGGCCCTCAAGTCTCAGCAGCCTGCCCTCCTGAGACAGGTGGGGTCCGGCCCCTCCACACCTCTTGAGCCAGACACAGCCATACCTGGGCTGGAGTCTCCACCCCCAAATACCACCACCCCAAAAGCCATCACCCCCAAATACCACCACCCCCAAATGCCACCACCCCCAAATGCCATCACCCCCAAATGTCGCCACCCCAAATACCAGCCCCCAATGCCATCACCCCCAAATGCCATCACCTCCAAATGCCATCACCCCCAAATACCACCCTCCCAAATACCACCACCCCAAATACCACCACCCCCAAATACAACCCCCCAAATACCACCCCCCAAATGCCACCCCCATACCATCACGCCCAAATACCATCACCCCAAATGCCACCCCTAATACCATCACCCCCAAATACCACCCTCCAAATACCATCACCCAATACCACCCCCCAAATACCACCACCCCCAAATGCCATCACCCCTAAATGCCACCCCCCAATACCACCCCCCAAACACCACCCACCCAAATGCCATCACCCCTGCCGGGAGGCTTCTCTGCTCCTTCACCCACACGTCCGCTGCAGGCTCCATGCTCACAGCCTGCATGGCCAGGACACTCGCCGGTGCGTTGGCTCCCGCGGACCCAGGTGGCCTTACCACCACCTGTTCCTGCACCCGAGGCCACAGCTCCTCAAGGCCCCGTCAGCTTGGCTGAGCCCGGACTCCCTCGTTTCCCCTCTGCCCCTGGTCAGGCTTCAGCGGGCAGCACTCCCCCTAGGGCTGCGTCTCTTGGTGACAATCCCTTCTCAAGGGTGGTCCTCCGTCCCATGCTACTCCCTGGCCTGGCCCCACACCTGGTCCCAGTGCCCTCCCAACCTCCACAACCCCCACACGCCACCAGGAACTTCCCGGGGGACCTCACCCTTGGGCCTCACGCATCCCCACTGATGAGTCCTGTGCCCACCATGACCCCTCTCCAAGCACCAGAACTGCCTCGTAGATCCAGCCTGGCCCCAACCAAAAGCAAACTCCCAGCCTGACCACCGCAACTCAGATGGTGGGGGCCCCACTTTCCATGGCTTCTCTAGCGAGGATCCCGGGGCCACTCTGCTACTCCCCCAACCCTCCCCAGATCCAGGCCCCTGCCAAGGCCCCGGAGTCCTGCCCAGCTGGCCACTCCCTCCCACCGACACCGAGGCAGAGCTCCCTCCTGCACAGTGTGCTGGGCTCTGCTGGGCTCTGGCAGGACCACCACACTGACCGTGCCCCATCCCCTCTCCATGCCACAGCGGGACACTGTCTCCAAATCACAGACCTACCAACCTCTGCTCCTGCTGCTGTCAGGGGACGAGGCTCCCGACTCATCTGGTGGAGGCCATGGAGGTGCCCACTGCCCAGCCCAGCCCCACTAGCCTCGGCCCTGGCAAGCCCACCCCTTCCTTCTCCTCGGCAGACACTCTTCTGCGGGGACCTTCTGAGCCCTAGGCCACAATCACCACGCCCCTGAGTTTCTCAGCCTGATTATCTTTCTGCTCAGCTCATTCCACAGACCGCACTCTCCTACCCACTGCGCACAATGTGCCTCACACGTTGATGTTGAAGGACTGCTACGTCGAAGACAGAAAAAACACGTAGAATATCCACACCCAACCCCACAGACGCGGGAGACGATCCACGCCCCCACCCCACAGGCGCGGGAGACGATCCACGCCCCACCCCACAGGCGCGGGAGACGATCCACGCCCCCACCCCACAGATGCGGGAGACGATCCACGCCCGGCCCCACAGACGTGAGAGACGGTCCACACCCGGCCCCACCCCACAGACACGGGGGACGATCCACGCCCGACCCCACAGACGTGAGAGACGGTCCGCACCCGGCCCCACCCCACAGACACGGGGGACGATCCACGCCCCCACCCCACAGGCGCGGGAGACGATCCACGCCCCCACCCCACAGATGCGGGAGACGATCCACGCCCGGCCCCACAGACGTGAGAGACGGTCCGCACCCGGCCCCACCCCACAGACACGGGGGACGATCCACGCCCGACCCCACAGGCGCGGGAGACGATCCACGCCCCACCCCACAGACGCAAGGAGACAAACCACGCCCAGCCGCACAGACGCGGGAGATGATCCACGCCCGGCCCCACAGACGTGGGAGATGGTCCACACCAGACCCCACCCCACAGGCACGGGGGACGATCCACGCCCGACCCCACAGACGCGGGAGACGATCCACGCCCCCACTCCACAGACGCGGGGGACGATCCACGCCCCACCCCACAGACGTGGGAGACGAACCACACCCAGCCGCACAGACGCGGGAGACGATCCACGCCCGGCCCCACAGACGTGGCAGACGGTCCACACCCGGCCCCACCCCACAGACGCGGGGGAGTATCCATGCCCCACCCCACAGACGCGGGGGACGATCCACGCCCCACTCCACAGACGCGGGAGATGATCCACGCCCGACCCCACAGATGCAGGAAAAAATGGTCTGGAGAAAAACACCATCAACAAAACAAAAAGATTGGGAAACTGGGAAACAAACGTGCCACTTATATCCGAAGGTGGGAAGACAACTGTTCCAGATTAAAACACTAAAGACACATAATGAACCAAATGCACGTGTGAACCTGACTGGCCCTGATGTGGGGGTGGGGGTGGGAACTGTTCCAGATTAAAACACTAAAGACACATAATGAACCACATGCACATGTGAACCTGACTGGCCCTGATGTGGGGATGGGGGTGGGAACACTAGAAAAGGTATTCTTTTTTAAATTTTTATGGTTTTTTTTTTTTTTTTTTTTTTTTGAGACGAAGTCTTGCTTTGTCACCCAGGCTGGAGTGCAGGGGCGTGATCTCAGCTCACTGCAACCTCCACCTCCTGGATTCAAGCAATTCTCCAGCCTCAGCCTCCCAAGTAGCTGGGATTACAAGAGGATACCACTATGCCCGGCTAATTTTTGTTTTTGTGGTTTTTTTTAGTAGAGACGGGGTTTCACCGTGTTGGCCAGGCTGGTCTTGAACTCCTGGGCTCAAGCGATCCTCACACCTCAGGCTCCCGAGCAACAAGCACGTACCACCACGACCAGCATATGCTGTTTTCTTTCCAGGACTCTCACCTCCAAAAAGCTGTGGTGCCCTTAGCCAAGGCTGCCTCTCTCCTACTGGAAGGGGTTCCGTCGGGAACTGCGCTCTTACACAGCGGCGTGCCTCCTCCCCAGCTTCTTGGGACAGGTGGTGGCCCGACTCCAGCACTTCAGGCCCTGGGAAGCCACCATCCCATGGCTTCTGGGCCGCAGGGAAGTGAGCCTAACCCCAGGTGCGCCATCACGCCCAGCCACACAACAAAAAACTTAAAAACATGCGTTTGGAGTCAAAGTCCACAAAACCTACCAACAAGGTGCGGCACCATCTGATCCCCTTTATCTCTGATCTGTGGCTACCCCAGCTGAATCCCCTCTGGCCCTGGCTGTGCTGCTCAAGGCCTTTGGCCACTCCCTTTCCCGGATCCCTTTCCACAAATAGCCACAGCTTTACTCCCTTTTCTCCTTTAGCTTTTGGCTGAAATGTCACTTCTTAGACTTTTCCTCAGCACCCTATTTAAAGCAATCCCCACCAAAACAGGAGGATTGCTTGAGGCTGGGAGTTTGGGGCCAACCTGGGCAACATAGTGAGACTAGCATCTCTATAACAACACTTAAAATTTGCCGGGCATGGTGGCGTGCACCTGTAGGCCCAGCTACTCAGGAAGCTGAGGTTGGTGGATTGCTTCAGCCCAGGAGTTCAAGGATGCAGTGAGCTATGATTGCACTACTGCACTCCAGCCCGAGTGAGAGGGCAAGACCCCATCTCTAAAAAATAAAAAAAGCGATCCCCCAAACAATACTGTAACACACATACACACACTCCCTCCTCTGCTTCACATATCTACATGGCATTTTTCATCATTGACCATTCTATGTATTTTACCTAATTATTTGTTCAGTGCCTGTTCCTCCATCCCTCCCCATTAGACTGTCAGCTCCATGAGGACAAGCATTGGTATATCTGTGTTCGTTTCTGCAACCCCAGCACAGACCCTAACACATAAAGGTATTCGATAATAAAATTACTAAAGCTGGGCGCGGTGGCTCACACCTATAATCCCAGCACTTTGGGAGGCCGAGATGGGCGGATCACTTGAGGTCAGGAGTTTGAAACCAGCCTGGTCAATACGGTGAAATAAACCCTGTCTCTATTACAAATACAAAAATTTGCTGGGCGTGATGGTGATGCATGCCTGTAATCCCAGCTACTCGGGAGGCTGAAGCATGAGGATCGCTTGAACCTGGGAGGCAGAGGTTGCAGTGAGCAGAGATCATGCCACTGCACTCCAGCCTGGGCGACAGAGCGAGGCTCTGTCTCAAAGAAAAAAAAAAAATTCTTGGATTTTTGTCTATTATATTTAATACTCATTCAGTGTTTAAAAGGCATATATACTCATGACCCACCAATTCCACTTCTGGAATCCTGCCTTGGGAAACCACTCACCTGAGGGCAAACCAAGGCACCTACACAGCATGTTCTCCACAGCACTATCTCTAATGGCCAAAAAATGTAAAGAACCTAAATACAATGGAGGAATGCAGTGCCATCCTGTCGCGTGCTGAGCACCAAAAGAAAGAAGACCTGTATCACCACCATGAAGCGTCCCGAGACATACAGCGAGTGACAACGACAAATCAGCCAAATACTCGCGCAGCATGACTTTTTAAAACAGCTATTAGATTACAAAAACTACACGTTTTTCAGCAGCATAGATACGCACGTAAAAGCACAGAAACGCGTCTGCAAAGTCACCAGACTATTAACAGCAATTACCTCTCAGAAAGGAAAGAAAGGACTAAGTCTGGAGATAACTTTTAATTCGGTACAAGAACGTTCTGGTATATTCTCTCGCACTTCCACATTAATTTTAGAAGGCTGAAAAACCAATGCTTTAGACTCCGGGCCGTAACTCTCAGTGTTTCTGATCCATCCTCCATTGTTGCTGCTCCCCGCGGCCACCCCCGCGCCAGCCAACAGCGCTCCTCACTCACCAGACACGGGTGAAGGATCCCTCTTGGCCTGGAGGCGACTGGCCTGGGGCAAGAACGGGTTGTTCACCCTACGGGAAGCGGCAAGGTCAGCGGGGAATGGGCCCGGGCCGTCCCCGCGCCCGAGCGGCCAGCCCGCGAGGCTGCTCACCCGAACGTGTTGGGCTCCTCCACCACCTTCATCTTCGCGGCACCTACCGGCGCGGGCCCTACGGGGAGCGAGACCGTGAGCGGGGAGGCTGGGGTGCAGAGCGCGCGCGGAGCCTGGCGACGCGGACGGCTGGGCCACTCACCGCGGGCCGACAGCCCGAAGAGCAACAGGAGCCGCGCCAGCCCCGCCGCCATCGCGCCGCAGCGGCCGCTGCGTGGTCACGTGAAGTGACGCTCACGTGACTGCGGGAGCCGGAAGTGGCGCCGGGCGCATGCGCTGGCAGCAGCACTGCCCATCGGGAGGCCGAGGGGCGCGCCCCTGGGGTGGGGAGTCACCGGCACCCCATATCCGCGCCATGGGCCGCAGGAGGGCAGCGCGCGGGCCGGGGGCGGAAGGCGGCCGCCCTCGGCACCGCCCGACGCGCTCCCTGGAGGCCTTCGCCGAGGAGGTCGGCGCCGCGCTGCAGGGTGAGCGAGGCGTGATGGGGCGAGCGGGTCGGGGTTTGAGGGCCTGCCCGGGGGTCCCACGCTGAGGCCGAGTGCCCTTCTCTCTCTCGTGCAGCTTCCGTGGAGCCAGGGGCGGCTGAGGGCAAGGGCGGCCCGGGCCCGGCGGCGCTGCCCTGCACGCTGGCCATGTGGGAGTTGGGCCACTGCGACCCCCGGCGCTGCACGGGCCGCAAGCTGGCCCGCCTGGGGCTGGTGCGCTGCCTGCGCCTGGGCCACAGGTTCGGTGGTCTGGTGCTCAGCCCCGTGGGCAAGCAGTACGTGTCCCCCGCAGACAGGTAGGCGCGGGAGGCCTGCCCTAGGTCGTCTTCATTTCCAGCGCGTGGTTCCCTTCAGGGATGGTTTAGTGGGACTTGTATGTCACACCGACACCCACACCCACGTGGGCAGGGAACGTCTGTCTAGTTTGCCTCCATTGCATAGCGCAGAGCCTGGCATAAAGGAGGTTTTGGGGTAATAAACGTTTTTTGAGTGAATAAACGCATGCTCTAGGTGCCCCAAGCAGCTGCCTCAAAAGCTTGCTCGTGAAGTCCGTTTGAGGGTGTTTGGGGATGGCGGAATGATGTCCCTGAATCCCTAGCGAGGCCATTCTCCCGGGACATGCTCCACCTTGGGTACTGCTGGCTCCTGAACTTACCCCATGCTGTCCCTGGCAGACAGCTGGTGGCGCAGTCTGGGGTCGCCGTCATCGACTGCTCCTGGGCCAGGCTGGACGAGACACCGTTTGGGAAGATGCGAGGGAGCCACTTGCGCCTGTTGCCCTACCTGGTGGCCGCCAACCCCGTGAACTATGGCCGGCCCTACAAACTTTCCTGCGTGGAAGCGTTTGCTGCCACCTTCTGCATCGTAGGTGAGTCCGGGGGTCCCACAGCAGCTTGACCCGGTGGCCTGCTGTTCCTGCTGTGCTCCCAGCATCGTGTTTCCTGCCGACAGACCCCAGGAGGAGCGTAAGGGACAGACAGGGAAGCAGTTCAGACAGACCAGGGTTCCAGCCCCAACTGTCACTTCAGGTTTTCAGCCTGTGGAGCTGCAGTAGAGGCAGGGCCGGTGTGTGGGGTGCCATTCATTATCATGGCAGCGCTGCCGCGAGAATCCTCCTTATCCTCCACGTCCTCCTTACTGAATTGCTGATCTAAAGAGGCCCTGATGGGGCAGTCTTGGTGGGAATGTTTGCGTTTCGCAGCAAAGGAGGGGGACTTGGTTGGCTGCAGAGGGGCGGGCTGTAGCAAGGGAGGTGCAGGCTGGGGGCAGCACAGGCTCTCAGGACTGTGAGCTGATGTTTGGTGGGGACCCTACAGTTACTTGGGAGAGCGCCGCCATCCAGCAGCAGGGTGATCAGGAGGCACTCGAGGGGACCGTCGACGTCTTTGGGTTTCCTGTTTCTCACACTGTCAGGCTTTCCGGACCTGGCTGTCATTTTGCTGCGGAAGTTTAAATGGGGCAAGGGCTTCTTGGACCTGAACCGCCAGCTCCTGGACAAGTACGCGGCCTGCGGCGGCCCGGAGGGGGTGCTGCAGGCGGAGCACGAGTTCCTGGCCAGTGCCAAGGAGAGCCCCCAGGAGGAGGAGATCGGTGAGCCCTGGCGGGCGTGGGAGCCAAGGCCCTCCAAAGCCTGGGTGGTGGGAGGCCTGGTCCTGCTCTGAGCTCACTTAGAGGTCGCTTTCCTCTCTCGGCTCAGATCCCTTCGATGTGGATTCAGGGAGAGAGTCTGGAAACCTCAACAGGCCTGTGGCCAGCACCCGGTAGGTCCTTGGGCTTAATTTCATGATCACTCAGACCCAGGGCTCTCCTCTACCTCTGGCCTGAGCCCTTCCTGATGCCTGGGGGTGGTGTCGTAAACAACACCCCGATGGTCTTCTGACTAGAAAACCTGCAGTGGACGTCCCACTGAAGAGGTTTGGGTTTGGAGAGTACAGGGAGGAAGAGGAATCTGTCCTCGGCTGGGGGCTTTTTCTGGATGAGGTTGCCTCCAGCTAGCCAGGGAGGACATCATTTGGGAACGTGCTCCCCCTCCCCTCCCAGGCTGCCCTCGGACACTGATGACAGTGATGCGTCTGAGGACCCAGGGCCTGGCGCCGAGCACGGAGGAGCCGGCAGCAGCTGCTCTGAAGAGGAGCAGACTCAGAGATAGGGGGCTGAGGCCGGGGCCCCGGCTGAGGTTTGGAAAGGAATCAAGAAACGGCAGAGAGACTGAGGGTTGCAGACATATGTATTTTTGAGGCCGGGTGACGAGAAAATCTGGAGACATGAAGGACACAGGTGGGCCTGGCAGCCTCGGCTCTTTGCGGCTGCTGGCAGGAGGGAGCTGTCGGGGTTCTCCCCGAACTTCCAGCATAGCTGTGCTCTGCGTCCTGCCTTGGTGCTCTTGCAAATGAAGCTGCAGGCCAAGAAGCCCCGTGTGAGTCTCTGTTTTTCACACTGGGCCTGGGGAAGGGTTGGGGCAAACTCTTGGCTCTGCCTGGAAGGGCCGTGGAGCAGCTCTCAGGTGGCCACGGATATGTGTGTGAAGGACAACTGGCCAGTTGGCACGGAGCCCTTCACGCTGACCACCAGCCTTGGGTGACGTCCCTGGCCTCAGAGTGACCTCGGGAACATTTCCCTGGCCTGGGAGCCCCGTGGGGACTGGAGACCTATGCGGTTCTTGCCTCACCTGCCCTCCACATCCCCTCTGTGAGTGGAGGCTCTGGACGCTCCACCCAATGGTACCAGTGGCACCCTTTTCACTCCCCAGCTGGGACTACCAAAAATGCTTCTGCACATTGCGTGTTGTGCAGAGAGCACAGCCACTCACTGAGTCCCTGGAGACCAGCTGCCCACCGTCCACCCAGGGCCGGGAGCCCAAGGAAGCGGGCAGGGAAGCCCACCTGGCGGTCAAGCCCACTCTGGCCTGCACTGTGTCCTGGGCAGCTGCTGGCCAGGTCCTGCCAAGTTGGCCACCCAGATGTGGGGTTGGGTGCAGGGGTTCACAGCACACAGCAGACAGACACAGCCAGGGCGATGGGAGCCACGGGGCCAGCCACGACACACACGTCACGGCACAGGAGGGGCGCCGTGGGTCCTGGTTGCACAAAGCTGCCACAGCAAGCTGGAGGATGCTTCAGGGAGCTCGGGGTGGGGGCCGGGGCTGGGGCTGGCGGCTGACGGACTCAGGGGTCCGCCTCCATGCACTTCTCCAGCTCCTTGAGTTTCTTCACGAACTCCTGCGCCTCCTTGCTGGTGCGGCCTTCCAGCATCCTCAGCGCAGACCTCACTGCAAGCAGGCGCGGGCAGATGTGTGGGAGCCGGGGTCAGGCCCGCTGTCCCTCCCTCCACCCAGATGCTCACTCACCCTGGGCTCTGGGCCGGCACAGGTGCAGGGTGACAGGCTGCCCAGCCCTTGCACCCCCGCCAACCTGGGGCCGGGCAACACCACTGACGCCACCTAGGCCGAGGGCCGCCTCCCCGGCGAAGTCATTGGTGGATAGCCAGTCGTGGTCCATGACGGTGAACAGCACACAGGCCCCACGGCGGCGGCACGCCTCAGCAGGCACAGAACTGCGGACAGAGGCCAGTGAGGGGAGTCTCACTCCGGCAGCCTGGAGCCTGGGGCTGGGGCTGGGGCTTGGGACACTCACAAGTAGAAGAGCTCGTCGTATACAGGGTGCAGCGTCCGGGTCTTCACCTGGGTCCTCTGGCTGCGGACCAGTGGGAAGAGATGCGGTGGGCCCAGCTCCACAATCACAAAGGGGTCACTTAGACCTGCAGGAGTATAGTCGTGAGCCCCCCTGCCCCCATCCCACCACCACCCGACCCGTCCCCGCTGCAACTCACCGTTGGCGTCCAGGGGGAGCAGGTCGGCGGCGTGCAGCACCTCCACGGCCAGCCGCTGCTCAGCCGCCTCGTAATGGCAGCGGACGCTCAGGCGTCCAAACCGGTTCTGCCCCAGGGTCCTCTGTGGAAAGGCGGGTGAGCGCAGCTGGGCTCTGGGAGCCTCGGAGGCAGCACCCTGTCCCTGGCGCCTCCCTACCTGTTTGAGCTTGTCCAGGTAGAACTGCTCGATGCACTCACGAGTGGAACATTTGTGCAGCCGCAGCTCCTCCTTCAGCCTCTGCAGGGGGAAGTGCATCAGGAGGGGGCCCCTGGGTGCTGCTGGTCAGCGCTGGCACTTGGAGACCTGACTGCCCGTGGGGCCACCTCATGCTCAAGGACACAGCCCGTGCGGGGCTGCAGTTTGAACTCAGTCCCCTCCTCCACACCCCTGCCCCACAGAGAGTGCCGCCTCACCTTGTAGCTTCCGTCCCTCAGGCTCTCCAGGGGCAAACCCTGACCCTCTGCGTGGAAAAAACTGACCAGGGCCTGGGGCAGGGAAAGAAGGCAGAGGTGTCAGGGAGCCTGGCTTGTGCTGGGGACAGGTGGAGACCCCCAGCACAAAGGGGCCCAGGCAGCAGTGGGGGCTCAGCAGCCCGGGGCAGAGCCCTTTCCCACACCCTGGTGGGCATCGGAAGCTCCCAGGAAGCCTGGGGAAAGGCTATCACCAGAGGCCACACCTCGGCATTCACGGGAGGAGGCGCTGTGGACAGCCCTGGAGTGGCTGCTCTCCAGGCAGAGGAGACCAGGCAGGCCCGTGGGGACAAAGGGAGGGATCAGAGCAGCCCTGAGGCGGGGGCCGGCGGGGAGGACTCCTTCACGGAGCTCTACCTCCAGCGTGAAGTGGAAGCGGCTGTAGAAATCAGCGGAGACGTCATGGTTCGCACCCAGCGCCTGCAGAACGGCCTGGAGGAGCAGCTCCCACAGGGCCTCCAGCACCCTGCAGGGCGGCATCAGTGACCACGGGCCGGCCCCGCCTGCCCCACCTGTCCCGCCGGCCCCGCCTGCAGAACGGCCTGGAAGAGCAGCTCCCACAGGGCCTTCAGCACCCTGCAAGGCGGCATCAGTGACCACGGGCCAGCCCATCCCACCCCACCCGCCCGCACCTGCTCAGGTTCCCCTTCACCAGCGAGGCGTTCAGCAGGGCCAGCTTCTCATCCAGGTACTTCATGAGCGGGGCCACGGCCTGCGGGCAGGGGTGGTCAGGCCAGGCTCACCCCGCACCTCTACCCTAGCCCCAGTACACACAGTCCCCCGCAGCCCCTCGCCCTGGCACTCACCTCATCGTTCTGGATGGAGTCAGGCGAGAGGCTGATGTGCTGTACATACTTCCGGATGTCGCCCACCATCTGAGGGCAGGAGCAGCGCTCAGCATGGGCAGGGGCACCAAGGACTGCGTCCACGCCTTGGTCTCCAGGCCCCACCCACCTTAGAGGTCAGGTGCGCTGTCACCGTGTGGGCCTCCCGTTGCAGATCATCGTCCAGGGCCTGTGTGCAGCTGAGCAGGGGGCGGGGGAGCACCCCCGCGGGCCCCGTGGCCCCCTCTGGCCATGCCAGGCCCTTCAAGGCCTGTCCAGCAGCCTTGCGCACGAGCTCCACGTTGTTGAGGACCACGCAGAGCTGGAGGAGGTGTGGCCAGACAAGGATGGGTCGGGGGCCTGGTGATGGCCCCCCACCTCCTGCCGGCTCCCCTCCCCAGCTGGCCACTCACCGCCTCGCTCACTGCTTCACCAGCTGCCCCTGGCTGAGTGTCCACCTTCTTCCGAAGCAACTCCGTGTAGAAGAGGGTGGCCTCACACATGTCCTGAGGAGGGGACGGTGGTGGGGAGCCATGGAGCCCCCCCCCACCCCATCTCCTCTCCCACCTGTTCCCCTCACCCCCAGGCCCCACCCACACACCTGGCCGAGCTGGGTGCCCAGCCCCTGAGCCTGGGCAGGGTCAGGCCACGCCAGGCGCACCCACAGCTCCTGGATGTGGCTGAGGCAGAGACTAGCAGTGGCTGCAGAGCTGCTATGCCTGGAGGAGGTGTCCACGGGCTCCAGCTAGGGAGGCAGGGGAGGCTGGGGTTGCTGGGGAGGCAGGGCAGGCTGGGGAGGTGGGGGAGGCTGGGGAGGTGGGGGAGGCTGGGGAGGTGGGGGAGGCTGGGGTTGGGGGGGAGGCGGGGCAGGCTGGGGAGGTGGGGGAGACTGGGGAGGCTGGGGTTGCTGGGGAGGCAGGGGAGGTGGGGGAGGCTGGGGAGGTGGGGGAGGCTGGGGAGGTGGGGGAGACTGGGGAGGCTGGGGTTGCTGGGGAGGCAGGGGAGGTGGGGGAGGCAGGGGAGGTGGGGAGGCTGGGGAGGTGGGGGAGGCTGGGGTTGCGTGGGAGGCTGGGGAGGCTGGGGTTGCGGGGGAGGCCGGGGAGGCTGGGGAGGCAGGAGAGGCTGGGGTTGCCGGGGAGGCGGGCGAGGCTGGGGGCCTGGACCAGCCCCAGTGTCCTCAGGCCAGGGCAGCTGTCACCGTATCCATGTCCACGGCTCCCTGAAGCCTCCACTTGGCCTGGTCCCGCAGCACTTGGAGCCAGAGCTTCACAGCAGGCAGGAATGGGGCGTGGATGCCAGCCAGGGCCAGAGAGCGGCTGTCCCTGTGGTGGGAGGGTCGTGAGGGCTCGGCCCTGACTCAGATACCTTAACCAGCAGGTTCCAGGCTCACAGCTCCAGGACAGTCCCCCTCACAGGTCCTGGGGCCCTGGTCCCAAAGTCTGTCTGCGAGAGATAGGGACGGGGCACCCACCGGCCAGGGATGCTATCCCAGAAGCGCTGGAGGTCAGCCAGGGTCAGGTAGAGCTCAAAGAGCCCCGAGGCCACCTCCAGGGTCATCTTGGGGCTCAGCTCCTCTGTCAGCACCCACGCCTCCTCAGCCACCTGTCCGGGACAGCAGAATCAGGCCTCCCGCAGTGAGGAATCCCAGGCCCCTCTTAGCCAAGGGCATCTGCCCACTTCCCCATGCCTGGCAGGCACCCGGGGTCAGGGACCCTCCTCACCAGACGCTCCAGCTGCCGGAAGGTCAGGGTGAAGATGTCCACACTGAGGATGCTGCAGAGCAAGGGACACACCTCATCCACCTGCGCCCTACCTGCAAGCCCTGTTGGCTCCAACTCCAGCCCCAGGACAGCACTGAGGGGCTAAGCCCACCTGTGGAAGAGGCTGGCGTAGACACTGTAGCAGGACTGGAGGTCGTCATAGATGGCATCGGCCAGCACAACCAGCCCAGGCAGGCGCTGTGGTCCTGGCTGCAAAGAAGCCTAGCTCGTACCCACCTCTCGGCTGCCCGTACCCACCTCTCGGCTGCCCGTACCCCTCACGGCCAGGGTCCCCCACAACCGTACCTGCTCTCGGGGACTCTTGGCATTCAGGATCCTGTCATACCACTCACGGTTGCCTCTCTGCAACAGACGCCACCAAGACAGCATGGTGGGTTGCAGGGAAGAGGGAGAGGTGGGCAAGAGACCGTGGTGCAGAGGTGCAGGGGACGGGAAGGCAGGGAAGGGGAGGGGAGGGCTTAGCAGCCAGCCCCTACTGGGCTTTGGAACACACCTTCAGGGCCGCAGCAATGTCCATGTTCAGCTCTGTCTCGAAGGGGCAGATCTCAAAGGAGGGCTGGAAGAGCTGCAGCTTGCCCAGACACCTGGGTGGGGGCAGCATGCTGACACGGGGCCTGCCCTGCCAGCCGCCCCCACCCACGCTGACACGCGGCGCTGCACCCACTTCAGCAGCAGCTCCAGGCGGTAGACAGCAGTGCTGTTGGTGGCAGGGAAGTAGTCTCGGAGCTGGCGCAGCAGCTGCAGCCCGAACTCAGAGAAGGCGGAAAGGCTATCAGCCAGGCTCTCCTCCTGTGGGGACAGGGCCCTTCAGTGCCAGCAGCCCCGACCCGTCACTGATAAGGAGAAACACCCTCCCTGCCTTGGCCTGCAACACCCTTCCCCTGGCATGGTCAGCCCAGCTCTGCCCTGAGCAGCACCCTCCACGGGCCCAGTCGGCCGGTCCCAGACGGCCTGTCCCAGCCTCGTTTCCACCCACGCAGCTCACGTAGGGCCTGTGCCGCTGCAGTTCCCACGTCCGTCCTGCCAGGGCCGCTCCCTCCTGTCGCTCAGATGGGTGCCACCTTGGCGGCTTTCCCCAGCCCTGTCCTAAGTCCTGGCCGCCCCCCGAGGTGACTCCCACGAGTCTCCCGTCTCCTTTCTGCAGAGCGCAGGCTCTCGCCCACGTCATACAGTTTGTCCGTTCGTCTTTGAACCCCACGCAGGCAGGACTCTGCCCCTCGCCGACCGGCAGTGAGCGGCCCCAGTCCTCAGCACTCCCTTCGCCATGGCTGGCAAGAACGCCCCGGCTGCACCCACCTGCTCCTGGGGCAGTGAGGGCGCCTCCTCCCAGTGTGCCTGCATGTCCTCCAGCAGCCCCAGCAGGTAGCTGTAGTCCAGCGTGCGGGTTTGATGGTGGCGGCTGCTGACCTGCCAATGCCTGTGGGGCCCGGCCCATGGTCAAAGGGTATGAACCTCGCCCCTGCCGTGCCCACTCAGCACCGCCTACAGCACTACCCCTTTCTCTGCCCCACCCAATCAGCACTGCCGCGCCCACTCATAGCACCGCCCCTTTCCCTGCCCTCCAATTAGCGCTGCCACACCTAATGGTACCGCCCCTTTCGCTGCCCCACCTACTCATAGCACCGCTTCTTTCCCTGCCCACCCAATCAGCGCAGCCCCACCAACTCATAGCACCGCCCCTTTCCCTGCCCCACCCTCCCAGCCACGACATCCACTCACCACGTGGCCCCCGATGCCCGATTCGCCCATGCCTCGCCCACATTCCCCGCCCACTCGTAGCTCCACCCACTCACAGCACAGCCAGCTGCAAGAGTGACAGGTTGCTCTGGGCGCCGTGCAGGCAGAGGATGGTGGCGGCTGGTGTGCTGAGCTCTCCTCGCCAGCTGCTGGATTTGGGCTGGGGGAGGAGGTCTGGCGTGGGTGGAGGCGGGACAGCCCCACATCCCCTCCTCAGGCCCCCTGCCGGGTGTTCCAATCCTAGGAGCACCCACTACCTCCTCTGCTGGGTGCTCGAACCGCAGCAGATGGCTGAGCAGCAGCAGGTGGGACAGGAAGCCGGATCGCCCGCGCTGGCTCATGGCTGTGTCCCTCTGCAAGGCAGAGCGCACCCAGTCACCAGCTCTGCCCCCGCCCCAAGGGTGGGGGTGGAGGACGGGGACGCCCACTTTCCCCACCTGCGTAGTGATCAGCTTGAGAACCAGGTGGCAGTCTCCCTGCACACGCGAGGCACTGGAGCGTGGCTCCAGCTTGAACCAGCGGTCGACGCCAGCCACAGGCACCTCCTGGGGGTAGCATGGGGGTCAGGCCCACCAGACTCCTCCCCCTCCCTCTCCTTCCACACTGACTGTGAGACCCGGGAAAGACCACATGGCCTGGGCTTCCCTTCTCCGGGGAACAAGGGTGACAAGCAACGGTGCGCACTCAGTGGAGGCCCAAAAGCAGGAGCTCCTCCAGGCAGTGCCCTGCCCCTTGAAGGCTGGGACACCCCCCAGGCCCTTCTCCAAGTGTCACCAGCCCCACCGCACACCCACTCACCCGGACAGGTATGTTGAGGCACCCCAGGAAGTCATCGGTGTGATCCTCAGTGGGTCCTGCTGTCCCGTTTGCGCGGGCTGACTTGACGATCTGTTTGAAGTACCTGGCCACCGCGGGTGGTGGGCATCACGGTGATGGCTTCTGGGGAGCCAATGCCCCCCAGGCCCTATGACCAAGCTGAGGGCGCGGGTGAGGGGTAGAAAGGTCCCAGCACTCATACCTGCCCATGCCCTTCAGGCCGATGACTTCATTCAGCTTCCTGCACGCTTCTACCAGGGACACATCGTCGTCATGATCCCTGGTGGGGAGAGGGGAGGACCTGGCTTGTCTGGAGCCCGCAACCCGGCGCTGAGTCCATCCTGCTCCCCCGCAAAAGGTGTGCATCTCCCCCGCCCTGCACGGCGCAGGGGCCTGTACCAGATGTCCAGGTGCAGCTGGTCCATGTTCACGTCCTCAATCTCACTACAAACAGAACAGAGATGCCCATGAAGGTCCCCGGCGAGGCTCTGCTCAGGCCTGGGTCAGGGAGTTCAGAAGCAGCAGGGACCAGGCCACAAGCACCCGCTCTCCAGACAGGCTGTTAAGGTCCAAATCCCGATCCCGCCACGTGTTGCCAGCCGTGTGGCCCTGGTGGCACAACACCCATCTCTGGGCCTCAGTTTTCTCCTCCGGAAAGTGGGCACATGGCCCCACAGAGACCGGGAGCTGCTGTGAGCCACCACCCTCCAGGCACAGCCCAGCTCTGGACCCCAGGCAGAGCCCCCCTCCCACACCCAGACGGGCGAGGGCCTCACAAGAGGAAGTGCTCCTTCCAGACGGGGTTCAGGGTGCTGCTCTTCACCTCGGTGACCTGGATGCACTTGGCGGGGAGGGGTCCGCCACGCTTGCTGCCCTTGCGGAAGCCGAAGCGCTGCTCCTTCTGCGCACGGGGCTCCCGCGCGGCGTCCGAGGCAGGCAGGATGCCCAGCATGCAGTACGGGTCGCTGAAGCCTGGGCACGGCAGGCACCTCAGCCCCGGCCCCACGCCCTCTGGCCCTCCACGGCCGCCGGGCCTGGGCACAGCCGAGGTCTGCTGGGTCCCCACTCACCGTTGGGGTCCTTGGCCAGAAGGTTCTTGGCACGCATGACAGAGACTTTCAGGGCGTACGTGGGAGCCTGTGGACAGAGGGACGTGGGGGGCCTGGTGAGGCTGAGCTGCTCCCCGGACGCCCTGCTTAGCATGGAGGTGACAGGGCCTTCCCCCGTGCCCCCGCCACGCAGGCACGTGCTGGGCAGCGCCTGCCCAGGCAGCGGCGGCCTCACCTTGGCCTTCCTCACTCGCTCGATGGCCTCGGTGTGCTCCTCAGGGCTCATGCCGAACACCTGTGGAGGGCACCTGGGTTGGCAGGGCCTAGGCAACCCCTGAAGCGAGGCTGGCCACTGTCCTGGGACCTCGGGCTCAGCCCGTCACAGACACCCAACCTCAGTCCTCACGGGTGCAGGGTTGGGGGAAGCCTGGGAGGGAGCAGCAGAGGGTTTGTGCCAACGGGCCCGGGCATGCCCAGAGATGGCATGATGAGGGGCACGCAAGTGCACACGCGGGAATGGGGGCCACGGGAGGACAGGGGAGTTGAGAGCACACGCAGGTGGAAGCCAGGTGCGTCCTTCGAGGTGCGTCTGTCAGCCTATGTGCATGTGTGTGTGTGTGTGTGTCTGTGTGCACCTGCAGCCTGTGTACATGTGTCTGCGTGCACCTGCAACCTGTGTGTGTTATCTGTGTGCACTTTACCTGTGTCATGTGTTACCTGCGTGTGTGCGTGTGTCGGTGTGCACCTGCAACCTGTGTGTGTTATCTGTGTGCACCTGCAACCTGTGTGCTTGTATCTGTGTGCACTTGTAGCCTGTGTGCATGTGTGTACACCTGCAGCCTGTGTGTGTACACCTGCAGCCTGTGTGTGTACACCTGCAGGTGTGTGCGTGTGTCGGTGTGCACCTGCAGCCTGTGTGGTCTGTGTGCACCTGCAGCCACCTGCGTGTGTGTGTACACCTGCAGCCTGTGTGTGTGTCTGTGTGCACCTGCAGCCACCTGCGTGTGTGTGTACACCTGCAGCCTGTGTGTGTGTCTGTGTGCACCTGCAGCCACCTGCGTGTGTGTGTACACCTGCAGCCTGTGTGCATGTGTGTGTGTGCACCTGCAGCCACCTCCGTCTGTGTGTGCACCTGCAGCCACCTGCGTGTGTGCACCTGCAGGCATCTGCGTGTGTGTGTACACCTGCAGCCTGTGTGTGTCTGTGTGCACCTGCAGCCTGTGTGCGTGTGTGTGCACCCGCAGCCTGTGTGGTGTGTGCACCTGCAGCCTGTGTGCGTGTGTGTGCACCTGCAGGCTGTGTGTGTGTGTACACCTGCAGCCTGTGTGCATGTGTGTGTGTGCACCTGCAGCCATCTCTGTGTGCTGTGCATGGATTGGGGAGATTCTGCATTCTGTTTGGGTGATGATGGTGTCAGTGGGTGGGGAAGGGTTTGAGGTGGGGAAGCTGTCAAGGTCTGGGTCGGGGCCAGGGTGGGCTGACCTGCTGGAGATAGCTGAGCAGGGCCTCCTCGTCGTCCACCTGGTCAGGGCCCATGGTCCCCGCGCGGTAAAGCACCGTGTACAGGGCCTCCTCGTAGAGCATCTCCACCTGCAGGTGGGGGAAGGGCCGCCACAGTGCCGCGTCCCAGGCCCCCAGCCCTCAGCAGCACCTCCTGTCTGCCGAGCCCAGGCCCCACCTCTGCCGCCTTGCACAAGGAGCTCCTCCGCTCCTCACTCACCCACCCACCCGGGCTCTCCGCCGTCACCAGACCCTGTGCACACAGTAGGTGCCTATAAACGGCTGAGGGAGCAGCCGCTGCAGACGACTGCCCCTGGTTCCGACCTCCACCTTTACCTCCTCTGGGGCCAGGGCTCTCAGGCCGCGGCTGGGATCCACAGGCTCCGGGGGTGCTGGTGAGCCACTGCGCAGGGGGACCTGTGTGTGGGGCCCAGGGTGAGGGCTCTGACAGCAGGGAGAGCCCCAGGCCTGCGGCGGGGAAGACAGGTGGTGCCCCAGGAGGTGGGAGCGAGGGAAGGAGGGAGGGGGGAGGAGCGAAGGGGGAGCCCCATGCTGGGCTGAGGTACTGGGCCCTGGGGGTGGCACCCTCACCTCGAAGCACGGCAAGCCCTGTCTGCCTTCCCCCTTCTTCAGCATGAGGCGCATGTGGGCAAAGAACTCCACACCATCCCCGGGTTTCCTGGAGAAAGGGCCGGGTCAGCTCACAGCTCTCAGCACGCTGGCCCCCGCCTGGGACCCTCGACTCCAGGGGCAGGCAGGGCCATGTGACATCCACAGTGTGGCACAGCTAAGTGCAGACCCTCCTTCCCGCCCAGGGGTGCTGGGGCCGGGGCGGCCATGTGTGAAGTCTGGTGGGAAATGGCCCTGTGGGCGTGTGGGGCTGGGCCCCTCGGCACCCACCAGGCCCCCGTGGCAGGCTCCTGCGGGTCGGCGCTGGCACTCCCTGGGTCCTGCTCAGTCCTGCGGCGGAAGGACGGGCACACCTGCACCTGCCTGAGCACGCTGCTCTTAATGTCCAGCAAGGTCGACATGGCGGGCGACCTACAGCAGAGAGCACAGCCCGCAGCCTCACGTCGTCCACTCAATCCTCCGTGCACCACAGACGCCACAGCAGGTGGGGGGGTGGGGCAGAGCCCTGGGAGCTCACCCACGGCCTGGATGGCACTGGGCACCTGGTCAGGCGGTGAGGGCTCCTGTCCCCACACCTGCTGGGTGACCGGCTAAGTCCCTGCGTCCCCTGCAGGGCGGCTTCAGGGAGGAGGCAGCAAATGCTGTTAAAGGCGGGGCTGGTGGCCACCCAGAGCCGGGGGTCCATCAGGGGCTTATGGGGTCTCACTGGAGAGGGAGGTGGTTGCCACACTCGCCCCCCAACACCCCTCCCCGCGACAGCACAGCAGGAGCCGCCTGTTTCCTGGGGCTGCATCAAGAGGACCAAGATCTGGGCCAGAGCACTCGGCTCCCCCAGCCCCCGTGCCTACTCGGGCCAGGACGGATGCCAGGTACCCAGCTCTCCTATGCAGGAGGTAAAAACTACTGCCAGAACCCTGACATCCTGGGTGGAGGATGCTCACGTGGCCAGGAGGCCCTGGAGGGGACTGCCTGGGGGTCCTCGCTCGTCGAGCACAGCGGGGGTCAATGCCCCCTCCTCACCCCAGGAGCAGGTCAGCAAACCTGAAGTGGACAGTGGAAGGTGGGGGGCAGTGCCCCCACAAAGCAGGGCCTGCTCCCCATAGTTGGTACAAACGAGAACATGAAGCGAACCGGGCCCCGCTGGAAAATGCCGGGCATGGGGGCTACAGTTCCCTCCCAGTCCATCCAGCGTCAGTTCCCCTCATGTTGCCATGACAACTGAGCCACCCTGTCAGCCTCCTGCTTGGAGCAGCAGCAGCAGCAGCAGCCCAGATGTCACCACTGGGACAGAGCTGCCCTCTGCCGATGCCCGGAGCCTCGCCCAGGCAGACCCGGAAGCCCCCTGGAAGGCCCCACCCATTTTTTGTTTTGTTTTGTTGAGATGGAGTCTCCGTCCAGGCTGGAGAGCAGTGGCATGATCTCAGCTCACTGCAACCTCCACCTCCAGATTCAAGTGAGTTGCAGTGGCGCAGTCTCGGCTCACCGCAACCTCTGCCTCCCAGGTTCAAGCGATTCTCCTGCCTCAGCCTCCCAAGTAACTGGGATTATAGGCGCCCGCCACCACGCCCAGCTGATTTTTTTGTACTTTCAGTGGAGATGGGGTTTCACCATGTTGGCCAGGCTGGTCTTGAACTCCTGACCTCAGGTGTTCCACTCGCCTCGGCCTCCCGAAGTGCTGGGATTACAGGCATGAGCCACCACCGCCCAGCCGTGTCAGGGAGGAAGGCTGGGTGGTACCGCCCTGCATACCCCCTTCAACAGGGGTAGGATGATGGCTAAGACACCGCAGCCTCCTGAGACCCTCTTCCTCCGCACGGGTGCGGGTGCAGACCCTCCACCTCTGCACTGCCTCTGCCTTCCACCCGTGTCAGGGAGGAAGGCTGGGTGGTACCGCCCTGCATACCCCCTTCAACAGGGGTAGGATGATGGCTAAGACACCGCAGCCTCCTGAGACCCTCTTCCTCCGCACGGGTGCGGGTGCAGACCCTCCACCTCTGCACTGCCTCTGCCTGCATGGCCCCCCAGCAGCCCCAGGGAGGTCTCCTCCCCGCTCCATGAAAACTGTCCCAGAGCCAGGCAACCTCTGCCCCACCACAGAAGAGGTACCCACTCTTGGGCTCTTGTCCCAGACTTGCCGGCCACACTCCCCCAGCCCCCCGGGGTCCTGGCCTCGCTGTCTGGGTCCCCTTCCCTTGCCAGTGCTCTCTCGTCCACCTGCGGAGGGCGCCTCCGGGCTGGGCACACTGGCCCTCGCAAGGGGCATAGACATTCTCACGGGACAGGAGAGGAAACGAAGACCAGCAGGTTCTACCTCCCACCCAGGCTCTCACGGATAGTTGGTGGTGAGAGCCAGTTTAGCCCGCCCCTCCCCTGCATGCCAGGCCAGCTCCCCATGGTGGCACTAGACTGATAAGCTCAATGGGCAGTGTAGGCGCCTGGGCACACTGTGCCAGTGGTGGGTTCCAAACGGACTTGGTCGAGCCAGCTCCCGGGCCCCTGCTGTGTCTGTGGGGGTTGAGGGTCACCAGCCCCAATCTACACCCACACCAGCTCAGACACCATTCCTGGACATCTCATCCCGATTCCAGGGTCCCTGCCAGGCCACGAGCCCTGGGTGCAGGCTCTTACGGGACCAGACCCTAGAGCTGAGGACAGGAAGGAGGGTTTGCGGCTCCCACCCTATGAAAGGCAATGCTTGGGGCGGGGGGGCTCACCTCCTTCAAACCTATCAGTGCCTTCCCCTGTGAGCCTCCCTCCCAAAAGATAGGGGGCTTAGTGGGCTGGGTACAGTGCTTCTGGAAGCTGTCACCCCCACAGCCAGTCATGAAATCCCCAGGGGCCTGGGAATCACAAGCCCCCTTCCCCTCCCTTGCTGGGTGGAAGAGGCTGCTCCCCCTGCCGCCCCCCGAAGCCAGTGGAGCAGCCGCTGCTGGAGCTGTTGCCAGGGCAACCGCCGGCGGCATGTGCGTGTGACAGGGGCGATGGGGGCTCGCAGTCCTGGAGACAAATGTGACGCAGGAGCTAAGTGGCCTGAGCTGCGGGGTTGGGGAGGGGGTGTCTTTGTGATAACAAGATGTTCCAGGCAGAATGAGGGGGCTTGGTGCCCTCCCTGCATTTTCCCCTCCACACTCACCTCCTCATCCCCAGAGCAGCCCGAGAGGGGTGCCCTTTGCTCCCTGCATCTCAGATGGGCAAACGGAGACACAGGGTTGGGAGCCCGTCCAAGGTCCCAGAGCCAGCAAGTGGGCCGGGGACGGCCATCCAGGTCTCTCTGGTGTCCCCAGTGCTAAGCTCCTGGGACAGTCAGCTAGGCCAGCCACCCTGACCCCAACCGCAGCTCCTGCCCCTCCCGCTGCCCGTTGCTAGGATGGGTGCAATAATGGCGTCTTGGCACAGGTGTACAGAAGACTTGGCACATTCTGGATGCGCAGAAACCCCTTTGGTTCCCCCTGGAAACCCCAGGCTGTCTGGGCAGCTGATAGCCTGGCTGCAGCCAACTGCGTGGGCCCTGGGAACCACCTGCCACAGAGGCCAGAGCTGCTGTCAATGGTGGGCATATGCATGTGTCTGTGACCAGTACAGGAAGTACTGGCTGCCTGGGTGGCTCTCAGCACTTACGGGGCAGGAGTGAGCCAGGTGCAGGGGACCCCCCCTCCCGCCGTCTTTCCCATGGACCCAGATGTGATGTGACTCCTTCCCAGGCTCTCACCCTGGGACAGTAGCATGAGGCAGGATGAACCCCCCCCAGACTCCGCTCATGCCTGATGCCAGGACCAGGACCCCACTCCCACCTGTCCAGTGAGCAGAGGGAAGACCACCAAGGAGCTCCTGCCTTGTGGCACTGGGGCTGAGCCACACCTGCCCACCCCACCTTGCTCCCTGGCTGTCCCCCAGGCCTGGGCTGAATGGGGAATGACACTTTGCAAGGAGGATGGCACGTCTCATTTCACAGCCCGGGGTGGGGGCGACTTGCCCAGAGCCCAGATGTGAACCTGGTACTCTCAAGCCAAGCCGTCTCCTGCCAGGCCATTTGGGGGCTCGGGGTTGGGGGCAGTGAGCCAGCTGAGTCTGGGGGCAGCGGAGCAGAGGCTGGGTCAGCCTTCCTCCCCAGTGCAGGCTGTCTAGGAACAAACGCCTTCAACGTGCTGGGGGCGCCCTTCTTACCACATTTGGGGTAGGGGGTTAGCTGATGGTGCCCTGGGTGTGTGCCTGGGGCGGGAGATGGCAGGACATCTGCCCCACAGGCTGGCTCTCCACGCTGCCCTCTTGGTCTTCTCTCCACCTTCCCCGCTCTTCCTCCCTCAGCCCCCGAGTCCCCTTCACCAGGCCCTGGGGGTTTCCCGCAGGAACCTCTCCCTGGTCTCACCGACTCCTCCAGACAGCCCCTGCGAAGCCGATGGCAGTGCCCAGGTGCAGGTCACCTGGCGGGCCCGCTACAAACGCTGCTCCCCGGGGTCTCATTCCAGTCGAACCCCGGGAATCTGCATTCTAACAAGCGCTGCCGGTGGCCTTGGGCTCCCTGAAGCCTGAGACCGCTGCCAAGGTCCAGCCGCTGGCGCCCAGCAGGAGCGCAGGAGACCGGAGTCCGCGGCGCCTTCTTCCTTCCCTCGCCTGTGTCTGCGCAGCGCTCCCTCCTCCCTCTGCTCACCGACCCCCTCCCTGCCCCGCCTCGCGGCACCCCCTTTCCCGGGGCCCCGGGCGCCCTCAGGAGCCACACCCCCAGTTCTATGGGGGTCTCTCCCCTTGGAGGCGGCGGCCGGTCCGGGGGGAGTCTGGGGGCGGGTCTAGTGCGTCACTTTAAACTCCTCCCCCGGAGACCCCGGCCCAGGCAAGAGCCCACAGCCCTTTGCGGAGTGGGGCTGAAGGAGGGGCCGCTTTGCACTCTCAGGGATTTCGCGGGGACTAAAGGGCCCTACGAGGACCTGCGGGAGGACGGAAGGGACGAGGACGCTGGGGGCTGCAGCCCGCCCGGGAGGGGAACCGGGAGGCCCCGGGCCCGTCTGCTCCCCTGGGGAGGGAGGCGCGGGGGTCGAACCCTCGCTTGGCGGCCCAAGTGCGGGGGAGGTCGTCGCCAGCGCCCCGATACCCTCCCCGTCCGCTCCGCAGTGCGGACCCCACCGCCGCACCCGCTCCTGCGCGTTCGGAGGGGAAATGCCCCCGAGACCCCGCCCCTCCGAGCATGCGCGGCCTCAGTTTCCCCAGGGCCGAGGGGGCGTCGAGACCTTTCCACCGCCTCCCGCCTCGGAGGCCACCCCCGTGCCTCCTGGTGAACCCGGACCAAGGGGGCGGCGGCCGTCGGTCCGTCCGGGTTGGGGTGCGGGGCCGAGCCCAGACGGCGGCCCAACAGCACCGGCTGCAGCCCGCGGCACTCACCGTGGGCCGGCGCGGGGAGGGGAGGCTCCTGGGGCGCTGCGCTCGGGCACCAGCTCGGGGACGCCGAGGCACAGCGACCGCTCCCAGCCGCGCGCGCCGACGACTGAGCAACTGCTGGGCGGACGCCGCTGCGGGGGCGGGGTCTGACTGGGGGCGCGGCCGGGCCTGACCGGGGCGGGGCCTGACCGCACTCGCCCCGCCCACGGTCCCGGGCTCGCCCCTCCCCCTGCATCCACTGCGCCTTAAGGGGACCCGGCCGGAGTCTCCGTGCCCTGAGCCGGGCCGGAGCCCCCTCCCCCGGGATGCTGGGCTGTCAGTCAACCCACAGGTGGCTGCGGGACGGGGAGCGGGTTTGGCTGCCTCGGGACCCCGCCAGGCCGCGCGCGCCCTCCCCGTGGCGCGTGGCGTCTAGAAGGGGGTCGTCGGCGGGGTCTCCTCCGCGGACCCCAGGGAAGCCACAGTCACGAATACCAGCAGCGGTACAGACCTTTATGGAAGGGTCTGACTCAGGGACCCCTCGCGGGCCCCGCCGCTCTCTTCTCGGGGCGGGGATGCGTCCTGCAGGGATCCACTCGGGACGCCCCACGCCCACGCGGACGGCCTCTGGGGCGATCGTCCCTGGGGCTCTGGGAGGGCCCAGTTGGCGCTTGTCGGGTCACAGCCGGCCGGAGCCCCTGGAGGCCTTTGGGGTCTGCACTGGACCCCGCCAGCCCCTCCCGGGTAGCTCCCCACTCTCCCTCCGCCGCGCTGTCCTGGAACCCCAGCGGGCCCGCGGTCTCCTGCAGGGTTTGTTAAGGCATTGATGGGTCCTGTCCCCAACCCGCTGGTCCCAAAGTCTGGGCGGGGGCGCGATCTGCATTTTTTCCCTTTTTTTTTTGAGACAGGGTCTCAAAAAAGCTCTCAAAAATAGCTCTCAACCAGGCTGGAGCGCAGTGGTGCCATCTCCACTCACTACAGACTCGAACTCTCCGGCTCAAGTGATCCTCCCGCTTCAGCCTCCCCAGTAGCTGGGACCACCCGCCGGCTAACGTTTTTTGGTTTATTTTGTGAAGATGGGGGTCTCCCTATGTTGCCCAGCTGGTCTCACCCAGGCTGAAGGGATCCCCCTTCCCCGGCCTCCTAAGGCGCTGAGATCACAGGTGTGGCCCCCGCGCCAGCCAGCGCCTGCACTTGCCAGCTCCAGTCGGCTGCTGCCAATCCAGGGACCACACTTTGAGAAGTCCATGCTAGGCACGGTCCTGGCGGGGGCCTGAGGCTCTCGGACTTGCCGAGGGTGCAGCGGCCCCCCGGCCCCACCTGCGCTTCGCCGAATACAGCTGGACACTGGCAGCCCTTTGGGGACGGGGGGTGGGGGATGGTCGGACTTTGGAGTTTTCACCCGAAAGGGCACCGGGGCAGTCCCAGGCCAGACGGGCTTCCAGAACACAGCTCTTCAAAGGGAGGAGGCCCGTCTGCCAACAACTGTCTTGGCTTCTGGATCCCAACTCACTCACATCCATGCCCGCCCCACACCTGTCCGTGCAGGATGGGGGGCAGGACCCGTGCGTGGGCTCTCCTTCGGGACGCTCGGCCCAGGCTCTGCCGGATCCTGACCCAGCACAGGCAGGCCGGTGGGGGAGGGCAGGGAGCTTGCAGGAAATGCAGGGACTGGCTGGGACAGGGACGCGGCGGGGGAAGCAGGGGAGGGGGCCTGGGCCCTCATCCGCCCTCTGCAGCAGCGTCCCTCCTGAGGGGCTGGTGGGTCTCGAGACCGGGTCTGGGAGTGACGCCTCTGCCTCTGCTGTCTTGCACCAGGTTCTGCCCACCTGTTGGAACAAACACGGGCCGGTTGCCATGGTGATCACACTGGCTTTGAGTGAAGGGACAGGCTCTGCAGCCACGGTAAACAGGAAGTTGGGAGGGGCAGCCGCTGCTCGGCCCCTACGAGAGCACCAACCGTGAAACCAACACTGCAGTCCGTCGGGGGCGGGAGCGCCCTTGGGGACCTCTCCCCACTCTTTTCTAGGTAGGGAGACTGGAGTCCGGAGATGGGAAAGGGCTTTTCCAGGGCCACATAGCGACAGGCTGAGTCCCAAACCAGCCCTGGGCCTCCGTTTCCCCAGGACAGAATGGTCACTAGGACTGTCCCCTCCACAAACGTTCGGTGCGGAGTCACGGAATGAACGAGCCGAGCGACGCCCCGCTCAGTGACCGAGGCCTTCATTCTCCAACTTGTTCTGAGGCTGACGACAGGCTGACCTGGATCAAAGTCCCGGCACCCTGCTCACCCCTACCCCAAGGCGACCCTCCACTGCCCGGGCCTCAGTTTCCCTCTTCTGTAAAATGGGGACAACAGCAGCGCCCACGTTGGGTGCAGCTGGGGGACCTCAGTGAGCCAATCTCAACTCACAGCAGGTCACCCTCAGTCCCAGTTGGTGGGGGTAGGAACTGCAGCCACCCAGCCAGAGCTCCGGCCCCTCCAGTGACCCAATTTACCTTTCCATAGCTTGGGGCTGGAAGCCCATCCTCGTGTGAGTCCCCTCCCACTAAGAGAGAGGGCAGGAGAGTGGGCCACCCACCCTCCCCACTCTGAGCCCCAGGCCTCACTCTGAAGGGGCTACCCTGGCGTCTCTGCCCTCTGACCCGAGTACAGACAGTTGCCATGCCCCGGGGACAGTAAGGGGATGGCGTCGGTGCAGGAATACCTCCCAGCGATGTGTCGGGACACGAGACCCCCTGCCCAGATGGGGTCAGAGCTTGAGGAGGCTGCTGGGGCACTGGGGCTGCTTGTGCAAAGCTGAGAAAAGCCATTTTTCAAGCCTGGCTCTTTTCACATTCTCAGGACTTTGTGCTGGAAAGGGTCTGGCGGGCAGGGAGAGTAGCTTTTCCTCCTTAGGGCCGGGCCGGGGGCGGGGGTGGGGGGTTGGTAAAAACACCAGGCTCTGGATACGCAGGCACCAAAGCCTCTGAAGCACACAGGTGAGGCCATGGCAGAGTTAAGACACCCCCTCCTGTTCCATGCTCATGAGCACAGCGCAGGGCCCAGTGCTACCACCCTCTGGTGGCAGCCCTAGAAATTGCAGGCACAGGCTAGGCACGGTGGCTCACGCTTGTAATCCCAGCACTTTGGGAGGCCGAGGCGGGCGGATCACGAGGTCAGGAGATCGAGACCATGGTGAAACCCCGTCTCTACTAAAAATACAAAAAAATTAGCCGGGCGTGGTGGCGGGCGCCTGTAGTCCCAGCTACTCGGAGAGGCTGAGGCAGGAGAATGGCGTGAACCCGGGAGGCGGAACTTGCAGTGAGCCGAGATTGCGTCACTGCACTCCAGCCTGGGCGACAGAGTGAGACTCCATCTCAAAAAAAAGAAAAAAAAAAAAAAAGAAATTGCAGGCACAGCCTCCCAGAATCTGCCCCCAACTTCCCTCTGAGGACCCAAGCAAGGAAAGGCAGGGACCTTGGAGAGCTTGTGGGGTCAGAGCCCAGGGACTCCGGCCAGGGACCCTGCCTGCCCCAGAGCTGGAGGACCCTGAAGACTGCCAGAACCTGTTCCTTGCCCACACTGGCCCTGGGATAAAAGTGCCCCATCAAGAGAGCCCTCTTGGGGCACTTCTTGGGTGGGAGGGCCCCAGCCCAGGTCTGGCCTCATGCCTGAGATGCTGGTCTCCAGAGCCCACACCAGAAGCTCCGGGAGTCCTGCTGCCGCACGTGCACAGGTGGAGCCGGCTGCAGGTGACCACCCAGTGTCATGCTGGAGTTCTCTCAGGCCTCCGTGCTACTGCAGCATCTGTGAGGGGTACAGGGCAGGGTGGGGACAAAGAAGTGGGCCCAAGACAGGGTCCTACCAAGCCCCCAAAGGCCATTGGTGTGCCAGAGCCCTGCAGGCACGACAGCCCCTGCTGTGGTGAGGCTTGGAAGGCAGGGAGGATGGCACCCTGTGCCCTGGCCAGGCCTCCCAGCAGCCTGAGGGTGGGGGTGTCAGAGGCCCCTTCCCAGCGAGGTGGGCTTCTGTGCTCACTGTGGTTAGGGGCCCAGCAGGGAGAGGCCAGGCTCTCAGTGTGCATCCTTCTGTGCAGAGCTGGGGGTGGGAGGCGACTCCTCCCAGCTCTGGGGGCTTCAGAGTCCCTCCTTTTCTTTCTTTCTTTTTGTTTTTTTGAGACGGAGTTTCGCCCTGTTGCCCAGGCTGGAGTGCAGTGTTGCGATTTCGGCTATAACCTCTGCCTCCTGGGTTCAAGCGATTCTCCTGCCTCAGCCTCCCGAGTAGCTGGGACTACAGGCCCCCGCCACCATGCCCGGCTGATTTTTGTATTTTTTTTTTTGTTTTTTTTTTTCAACTGGTAATCAATTTATTAAAATAGTTGACTTAAGCATCTGCAATGGTGACTTCCACTTCAACTCCTGGCTCAATACTGATGGAAGTAATCTGCTTAACAATCTCAGAAGGACTGTGCACGTCAATGAGTCGCTTGTGGATTCTCATCTGGAGTTTTTTTTTTTTTTTTTTTTTTTTTTTTTTTGAGATGGAGTCTTGCTCTGTCACCCAGGCTGGAGTGCAGTGGCGCGATACCGGCTCACTGCAAGCTCCACCTCCCAGGTTCATGCCATTCTCCTGCCTCAGCCTCCGGAGTAGCTGGGACTACGGGCGCCCACCACCACGCCCGGCTAATTTTTGTGTATCTTTAGTTGAGACGGGGTTTCATTGTGTTAGCCAGGATGGTCTCGATCTCCTGACCTCGTGATCTGCCTGCCTCGGCCTCTCAAAGTGCTGGGATTACAGGCATGAGCTGCCGCCCCTGGCCTCATCTGGAATTTTTCTTGTAGTGATTCTCAAAATGTTGGTAGGATTCAAACCAGTCCTTTCACTTTGAGATTCTTTTCCTTTGTGCCTCTGATCAAGTCAGCACACACCTTTTGCAGGGATTTTACGCTATAGCTCGTTAGAGTGATTTGAATTTGGTGAATTTTGGTGAATTTGGTGAATTTGGCGAATTTGGTGAATTTTGGTGAATTTGGTGAATTGCCATCTCCGGCTCCTTGGGTGTTTTTCTGGTATCCTTAAATGCCAAAAAAAATTTTTTAGGCTGGGCGCGGTGGCCTGTAATCCCAGCACTTTGGGAGGCCGAGGTGGGCGGATCACAAGGTCAGGAGTTCGAGACCATCCTGGCCAACACAGTGAAACCCCGTCTCCACTAAAAATACAAAAGTTAGCCAGGCGTGATGGCGCATGCCTGTAGTCCCAGCTACTCGGGAGGCTGAGGCAGGAGAATCGCTGGAACCCGGGAGGTGGACGCTGCAGCAAGCCGAGATCGCCCCACCACACACCAGCCCGGGCGACAGCGTAAGACTTCATCTCAAAAAAATAATAATAAATAAATAAATAAATAATTAAATAATAATAAAGCCATAGCTGCTGGCGCCGCTTCCTGACCAATTTGTTCCTTGGCGACAGCGAACAGTGGTGAGTCCGGAGCAGCAGCGTGCAGATCAGCGATCCACAGCACCTACCACCACATCTTCCTCAAAGAGCTAATTTTTGTATTTTTAGTAGAGATGGGGTTTCACGATATTGGTCAGGCTGGTCTTGAACTCCTGACCTTGTGATCCATCCACCTCAGCCTCCCAAAGTGCTGGGATTACAGGCGTGAGCCACCGCGCCCGGCCTAATTTTTGTATTTTTAATGGAGATGGGCATTTGCCATGTTGGCCAGGCTGGTCTTGAACTCCTGACCTCAGGTGATCCTCCCACCTCGGCCTCCCAAAGTGCTGAGATTACAGGCGTGAGCCACCGCGCTCAGCCTCAGAGTCCCTCCTTAAAGGTACAGCACAGGCTCGGGAGGCTGAGGCAGGAGAACTGCTTGAACCCAGGAGGCGGAGGTTGCAGTGAGCCGAGATCATGCCACTGCACTGCAGCCTGGGTGACAGTGAGACTCCATCTCTGAATAAATAAATAAATAAGGCACAGCCCACATCGAGGAGTGAGAACTTGCCTTCTTTGGCAGTGGGCATCCTGGAGGAAGGGCAGAGGCCTGGGGAAGGAAGAGCCCAAGCCACATGTGCCCGGTGCTTTTCTTGTGCCTGTTCCTATTTCTTCCTAAGAGCCGGATAAGCCGACCCTCTGGCAGGTGCAGGAGCCTTTGGACCAGGCTGGGCTGGAGACAGGCAGGGTGGATGGGACCAGTTGCCCCAGCCCCTTCCCACCCAATGGGCCAAAGCCAGGAGCCCCCACCCCAACTGGGCCCAACGGCTTCCTCGGACCAGGTGGTGCCTGGGGATCTCAGGCTGCGTCTCCTGAGCAGGTGCTTCAGGACACGCCCAGACCCAGAATGAGGGTTGGCTGGGGATGGATCCCAAACCCAGCACTGCCGGGCCCCTGCCTCCTGGAGCTGGCTCAAACCGGCTCCAGCCAGTCCGAACCAGTGCAAGGCCCTCCCACCTGACAACTTGTCGTCATGGTAATCATGAGGAAGGCTTCCCATCAGCGGCTCCCAGTGAGTGATGGCGGGGCCTGGCCTCAGGCCCGGGAAGGTGAGGGGACCTGGGGACCAGCAGCCTGCATTCCTGGGGGCAGTGGCCAGCATGGTGGCCAAGTCTCCTAGCCTCCTCCGGCCCAGCCAGACCCAAGTCCCAAGGGACCTGAGAGACAAAGGGCACCTGTGGCCAGCCTGACCGCCAAAGCCAAGGGAGGGCTCCCCCGACTCCAGCTCAGGCCAGGCTAGCCCGTCCCACAGGGGGCTGGGGTCCCTGCACCTGTGCACCAGACTCCTACCTGGTGGCTCTAGCCAGCCCTGGATGGGCCCTGTGATGAGAACTCTCTGGACACCTGGGGTCCCTGCTCCCCAAGGAGGTCCCCTGCCAGGGGCAGCAAAAGCAGCCTCGAGTCCCAGGGAGGAGACCCCTAGAACAGGCCAGGGAGGTGCAGGCAAAGAGACCCCGAGGCTGGGAGTCACCTTGACTAGAGGGGATGTCACCCGGAGGGGCGGACGAGGGGCTGGAGGCAGGATCAGAACAAAGCCCTGGGGGGTAAGGCTGGGCCTTGAGGTTGGGGGGCCGCCATGTGGCCTCAGTGGGCTCCCACCCCCACAGCCCAGGGGAGCCAGGGACAGGGCAGGAAAGGACACACCCGGCAGGCCGCAGTCTGTGCAAATGCTTTAATTGGTGGATGCTTACATACAGTGGTTAATCCATTGCCCACAATTCTTCACTAATTCCGAGGCACCTCATGCCGGGAACGCACTTTTCCTTCCACTAAACAAAGGTGACCGCGTTTCAGAGCTCTCCTCTTACAAGGTTCACGTCCTTCGTGAGGCCGAGGACTATAGTACTACAAAAGGAACATTTCGTTAGCTGAAGTCACTACGATTGGCTAGAAACATCCGTTACTTCAGAATACGTTAACTACAAAATATATTGAATTTCCATATGTATTAACCATACAGGTGTAACTATTACTAAATGTAGTTCAGTCATTACAAAATAAGACATTCTGGGAGCGGGCTACAAATATTCAAACCAGCTGAATTCCCCAGGTAAGGCCCCCTGTGTTATAAACAAACCACAAACATCAGACTTCAGACAGATCTCAGTGACTGCAGGGTGCGTAGCCGGAAAAGCCAAGGCACTGGCACCGCAGAGTCGCTGGGGGGGAGGGCGGGGGGCATTGCCGGCTCCGGGGGTCTTTGGAAGTCACCTCTAACTTCTATTCGCAGGCAACAAGGCACTGCCGGCTCCGGGCGGCCTTTGGAAGTCACCTTTAACTTCGATTCCCAGCCAACAGCGGCTGGGGTCCCACACAGACCCGAAGGGTGCCAAGCTCCCCTTCCCAGGGCCCTGGGCCGCCCTGCCTGCATTCTTTGCTCCTTTGGGGAGCACCCGCTCTGCCCCCTCGGGACCCTGCACTTGGGCCACGGGGACCCAGCTCCAGCCGCCAGGGTGTGCCAGGGCAGCAGGGCCAGCTCCAGCCCCAAGGCTTGAAACGAAACTGAGGGCCAAGCTCGCTAGGATGGGGAGACTGGGTTGGGGGTCGGAGGTCGGAGGGCTGGGAGTACCGGGGCTGGGAGTGCCTGGCTGTGTCCCCCAGGGCTTTCCATCTCTGTCCACTGCGCCTTCCTGCTGGGAGGTGACCGGCACCCAACTTCCCAGCCAGGCCACTTCCTGCAGTGGCTTGGCCACGGCTCAGGCAGCCCCAAGAGGCCTGGCTGGTCCAACCTTTGCAGAGGGCTCAGCGTCAGGGCGGCTTCTGAGGGGCACAGCCTCCCCAGGACAGACCACGCTCAGGCGGCGTCAGGACAAAGAATTCCAGACACAGGCTGCCCAGGGCCCTCCACCTGGCGCTAAGGGTCGGGGAAGCCCTGGAGGAGCCACGGCTGTGGGCTCTCCCGGAAAAAGCACCTGGCGTTTGCCAAGGGTGGTAGCAAGGCTGCCTCCCGAGGACACGAGGGACAGACACCTGAGGTGGCACCCTATGCACAGCGTGGCTCCATCCCCTTGACCTGGCCACTGAAGAGGGGCACCCCCGCCAGCAGGCTGCCTGGATGGAGTCCTCAGGCAGCCTCCAGCCCTGGTCTGGACCTGGCCTTGTGGCCCCCTGGTCTGGACCTGGCCTTGTGGCCCCCAAGACAGCCGGCACCGGTGCACCGCTGCCAAGGTCTCCACGCCAATCCTGACCTATGCAGATCTTAGCTGCCCAGCGCTCTACAGCCCGAAGATCCGGGAGCACAGAAACCTCAGCAGCACTTGGTGTACACAGCCCTGTTTACAAAGATCCAGGGCAAGACAGAGCCACGCAGCCTAGGAGCATCTGAAGCAGATGGGAGAGCCTGGTCCTGGCCCACAGTGGGGCTGCAGGCGGGTGCGGAGGGCCGGGCACGGGGAGGCTGCCTCCTCACACTTTCAATGATAATAATGCAACCAAAACCTTTATATAAACAGTTTATTTACTCTAAACAGCAACACAGACAAAACGCCATATAAACACAAAGGAAGTGGCGCAGAACCGAGATGCTGACCTGGGGTCTGAGGCTCAAAAGCAGCACAGCCCAGGTTCTAGAAGGTTCTAGAGAGGAGCGGCAGGAGGGAGGGTGCATTTCCATACAGCCAGCTGAGGCCAAGTGCAGCTCTGCACGGTGAGAAGCATGCCTGCATCCCAGAGCGAGGAACTCGCTCCTGGGGGACTTACCCAAGTATAAAAGTTTATCATTTTACAGCAGTTGAAATACTGACATCAATATTAAAATAAAAGCGAGTTTTACATAACAATCAAAAATACAAAAGACCGAAGGAAGAGACCCTGTATGGAAACGGGCAATTCAGCGAATCGAGACCGCGCACCCGCGGCGGCAATGGAAGATGGCGCCCGCCCAACCCCCCAGGTGACTAGTCATTGTACGGAGCAACTTTAGATTTGCAAAAATGTTGTAAACAAGTTCTTGCCAAACCAATCCCTTCCTTTTGACGATGCCACAAGGTCGCTGCTTATGAGGGCGCAAACTTCTTGGCTTGTGCTCGGACCCTTTTCTCGTACTCCACTCTGTTTTGGCTGAGGAGGTCAAAAGAGAAGAGACGCGTTAGAGGGCTCAGCAGCCTGGCCCTCACGCTCGCCCCGGAGCCGGCTCGGCAGACCAGGCTGCAGGACGGGACCTCCTGGGCAAGGGCAGTGTGGAGCTTGTCATAATAACAGAAGCAGGAAGCCTGGAGAAGCAGGGAGGCCTGCGTGGTGGGGAGCCCAGGCTGGCTCTGACGTGGCTGGGACTGACCTGTGGTCTGAGGGGGGGGCAGAAGGGCAGGGAGGAGAGGAACCCATGCTGGGTGGATGTGGCGTGCGAGGGGGACAGAGGGGCACCGCAGGGCTGCGAGGAGGGCTCAGGCCCTGGTGTTCGAGGGGGACAGAAGGGCCCCGCAGCGCTGCGAGGAGGGCTCAGGCCCCAGGGGGCCCACGCCAGGGGCCTGCAACATCATTGCCGGTGCCAAAAGTCTGGTCCTAACTAGTAATCAGCAGCTTCTCTTTTCTGTAGGTCTGGGGACAGTGCTAATAAACTGAAAACACTGACTGCTTGCTACTGTTTTTGTTAGTTCCCAAAAACAGACACAAACATCTGGAGGGTTTTTCCATGAGGCTCTCAGCCCCAGGGGCAAAGGTGTGGGAAGCCAGGCCTGGTTCAGAAGGGGCTGTGCCAGAGCTGGGCAGTGCACGGGCATCAGGGAACAGGTCTGGAGCTGGGCAGCGTGAGGCTCAGCCTGCAAACAGCTGCACAGGAGAGTGGCATGGCACACACTGCCCGGGCAAAACAGGTGAGCGGGAGGGCGGCCGAGGCTGCACCTAGGGACTGATGGGTCACAGGGGGCAGCGTGACCTTGAGGACGGGGGAACACCGTGACATTTATGGAAGTGCCTCCTGGGGTAGCAGTCCTGGCAGGCTCGCCAGGATTGGACCTGGTCTGAGACACTGAGCTTCACTCTACATGGTGCAGAGTGAAGGCCCAACAGCCCAGGACGGCAGCAGCGCAGGTGCCACCTCCACCCAGGCCAAAGGCCTGGACCGCAGCCCAGACCCCAGCGCCCTCCTTGGGCCACCAGCCAGCCCCAGGGCAGAGCAGCTCAGCTGGGTGGGCGTGGAAGGAACCAGAGGCGGTGGCCACAGGTCCCAGCTCTTCCTTGACCAAGCAGGGACCCTGAGAAAAGGCACCTGCCAGGGCAGGAACACGGTCCAAGTCCTCCAGGAAATCCAGGAAAAAGGATCTGAAACCCACAAACATGCTTCACAAAGGGTGCTTTTCAAGTGGATGGTTGTAGGAGAAAGAACGTTTACGTGCACGCAAGTGTACAGTGCAGCCCAGCAGACACCAAGCCCAGGAGACACGGGCGGAGTGACACGGGGGGAGTCACACGGGGCGGGGGACTGCCGCAGATGGGAGCCACAGCCCAGCTCTGGAGATGGTCGGCAACGGGGGTGCAGGCCAGACAGAGCTCACGCCCACACCATGCCGGGAATGGCAGACCATCTAAGGGCTAGGCAGGAAAACATTTGCCTTTTTTTTTTTTTCCTTTTTTGAGACAGAGTCTCACCCTGTCGCCCAGGTTGGAATGCAGTGGCGTGATCTCGCCTCACTGTAAGCTCCGCCTTCCGGGTTCACGCCATTCTCCTGCCTCAGCCTCCCAAGGAGCTGGGACTACAGGCGCCCGCCACCATGCCTGGCTAATTTTTTGTATTTTTACTAGAGATGGAGTTTCACCATGTTAGCCAGGATGGTCTTGATCTCATGACCTCATGATCTGCCCGCCTTGGCCTCCCAAAGTGCTGGGATTACAGGCATGAGCCACCACGCCCAGCGTGCTTTTTTTTTTTTTTTTTTTCCCTAGACAAGGTCTCGCTTTGTCACCCAGGCTGGATTGCAGTGCTGCAATCTGGCTCACTGCGGCATCAACCTCCTGGACTCCAGCAGTCCTCCCACCTCAGCCTCCCAAATAGCTGGGACTACAGGTGTGCACCACCATGCAGGGGAGCCAGGCTGAGCCTGGGGTGGCTGCTGTGATACTTGCTCCCTGCCTGGGGCCTCTGTGCCACCCTCAGCCACCAGGGAGGGCACCTTGCAGACACCCGGGCTGGGCCCGCATTCAGGGAGAAACACATCTCTCCAAAACCACGTGCTTTTTTTTTTTTTTTTTTTTTGAGATGGCATCCCGCTGTTGCCAGGCTGGAGAGCAGTGGCAGGATCTCAGCTCACTGCAACTTCCACTTCCTTGGTTCAAGTGATTCTCCTGCCTCAGCCTCCCGAGTAGCTGGGATTACAGGGGCCCACCACTATGCCCAACTAATTTTTTATATTTTTAGTAGGGACGGGGCTTCACCATGTTGGCCAGGCTGGTCTCGAACTCCTGACCGCATGATTTGCCCACCTCGGACTCCCAAAGTGCTGGCATTACAGGCGTGAGCCACCACGCCCGGCCAAAACCAGGTGCTTTTCCTCATGACCTGTGCGGGCTGGGCCTAGAGCAACCGGGACCCCTCAGCCTCCCCCCTCCTGACCAGGAGACACACCCTGGAGGCAGAGGGCCTCCGATGCCCACGGTGGCAGGGATGTGACGGGTGGCTTCAGGGTGAGCCTTCTGGGTCCCTGGCCACTGGGGCCCCCCAAGACCCCCTCAGAGGTGTGGGACCCGTGGGGAGATGGGGCTGGGTTTCTCAAAGCTGCAGGTGGAGCAGTGGGGGTCGGGGCCCCCAACCCACCTTCTTATGGACCTGCCCGGAGCAGCTGCAGAGGGAACAGGACAGGCAGGCGCGTGGCCTCTGCTCAGGGCAGGGTCCTCCCTGCTGTCCCCAGCACTGTTTGGCTGTCGTCTGCATCCTAACTCACACCAGACTCTCCTTGGTGCAGACAGTGACCCCACGCCCAAGGGACCCTTCTAGCCACAGCAGCACCTTACAGGGACAGGGAGAAGCCCAGGGCCTGTGTGACAGCATCACATCGCTGAGCCCTGCTGGGCTGGGCCCCCCCACAGGAGGAATCAAGTTGTAGAGGGGATGGGGACAAGCAGCAGGAGTGGTGCAGGAGGCTGGGGTCCACGGGAGGCTGAGCTGGTGGACAGGCCTCTCAGCATGGCCTCCTCTGGCACCCATGCCCAGGGTCCTTCCCCTCCTAGCTGGCCACAACTCACTGGGGCAGTGGCCCAAGACAGCCCCCATCACCTGGCCTGTTCCCTCCCTAGGACAGGGCTCCGGCGCCATCCATGCCCACCACAGACCGTGTGCAACGGTGCCTGCTGCCCACAGGGTTTATGCCCCCCGACCTTCCCCCTGGAGGCACGGACCCTGGTGGTCCCTAGGGTGAGCCTGTGTGCTCCACTCCCCTCCTGCCAGGCGGCCTTGGCTGGGATGGGGAGGAGGTGCCACCAGCGGGGCCAGGGCTGCTACTAACCAGTAAATCGTGTAGGCCTCTGCTTGAGCTGGGTCTTGGATATTTGGTTCATTTAGAAGTTCCTGTATTCCTAATAGGATCTGTGCCAGAGACAAAAACACAAGACGGGTATGAGCAGTTTGAAAGGGAGACACCGTGAGACTGGGCTTCAGCCATGGAGAATGACCACAGACCCACACGTCCGGAGGGGAGACTGAGGCAGCCCTGCCCATGCCGGCGGCGGAGGCCCCATACCTGTTTGATTGTGATGGCTGGCCTCCAGTCCTTGTCCTCCTCTAAGATGGACAGGCACACTGTCCCCGAAGGGTACACATTTGGGTGAAATAATGGTGGTTCGAATTTACCTGGAGGAAGAGGAAGGAAGGAAGCACTTTTTGGAGGCAGGCACTGTCCCAGAGTCACGTCTTTCCCCACGTCACCCTCCTCCCAACACTGGGGCCCCAGGTTGGTAGCCAGGTTATTTGGCCAAAAACTTTTCAAAAAAATTAAATTGTGGCCATGAGGAGACAAAAGGAAGACATATCCACCTTTGCACGCAGGGAACAGAGCCTTGGGGACACGGCCGCAGCCGAGACGAAGCTGTGTCTCCCGGGACAGAACTCCCGGCACAGCCAAGCAGTCTGGGAACACAGGCCCGAGGGTGGCCACTTAACCTGTGGCCCCCACATCCTTCCCAGCTGGGCCAGACTCAGGGGAGACGGGAGGAGCTGCAGGAGACGTCCAAGGACATAGGCAAGGCCCTTCCAGAGTCAGCTGTTCTGACGCAGACCCTCTGCTTCCAGGACACACGGGCTTTTAGGACCCTGTGTTCTTTCTTTATAAAAAAGCAGAAAAGTTTGCCACCATTAGCCCCACCAGGGACCGTCACAGTTGAATTCTAGGCTGTTTCCCATCTTTTACCTGGGTATCCGCCCTCTTCTCTCTCAATGCTACGGAAGGACACACAGTGCGGCATGTCTAGTGCAGCCGGAGGAATTATCAGAAAGCCAACGCGCCACGAACACCTACAGCTTCCCAGAACACTTGCTCCTACCGCCCACTGCACCTGCCCCGTAATCCCAACTCCAGCGTCCGCGGGCAGCTTCCTGAACTTCAGGTACCATGGAGACGCACAGGGCACACTCCCTGGGGAACGCGAGGACACCACTGCAGACCGTCCCACGCTGCGACCGTCCCACACGGCGGACCATCCCACACCGCAGGAGCTCGTGGGCGACACCAGCAGCTCCGTGGCAGCCCTGAGTGCGAACACTGGCGTGAGCGCGCTGCTGTGGAATGTGGGGTCACGGCGTCAGCCCTCAAGCCGTGCTGGTTCCAGGCTGCTCACGCAGGCTGAGTCGCTGGTGGATTCTAGCCACTGGGTGAGGTGCACGGCGGCCACTCTGTGGTGCTACGCTGCATCTCCTGGTGACCGCTGAGCGCCCCTTTCAGCCCGGGCTGCTTCCTGCCGACGGCTTCGGAGAAGCTCAAGTGACACGTCTTCCAGGGCTCTTCTGCCTGGGGCTTGACTTTTTGCTTTTTTGAGGTGGAGTTTCACCGTGTTGCCCAGGCTGGATCTCGGCTCACTGCGGCCTTCACCTCCCGGGGCTCAAGTGATTCTCCTGCCTCACCTTAGCCTCCAGAGTAACTGAGATGACAGGCACCCGCCATCAAGCTTGGCCAATTTTTCTATTTTATTAGAACCGGGGTTCCTCCATTGTTGGTCAGGCTGGTCTCAAACTCCTGACCTTAAGTGATTCACCTGCCTCGGCCTCCCAAAGTGCTGGGATCACAGGTGTGAGCCATCGCGCCAGGCCCGACTTTTGCTCTTCTAAGGGAATCTTTTGGCAAACACAAAAATTGCCTAATTTCAATTTAATCTGATTTCTCAATCTTGTTTCTTCCGCCAGTCACAACTTACCCACAGAAAGGCACAGATGCTGGACACCAGCACTGCCAGGCCCACCTGTCCCTCCCAAGGTAGATGCTGCCTCCTACTTCCTCACGGCCTCAGGCTTGGCCGCTCCCACGCTTCGCAGAAGGAACACAAACGGGGTGCCCTCCCGTCTGCACTGTCTGCCAGGCATCATGTGGCCTCTTCACTCTTCCCTACCTGTCATCCTAGGATGTCTGGGCTGTGGCAAATGGGGGTGACACCGGCACCCATCTGTGCCTCTGGTGGACACACGCGTGCGCGTCTGTGAATCTCGACTGACTCCAGTGAACAGCCAGGTCCTACAGCATGAGCTCGGCTTCCACTGGTGTGGCAGGCAGCGTCCAGGGAAAACGTTCAGAACATCCGCTCTCTCCAGCGGTGGCTGAGGCTCCTGCTGCCCCGCGCTGCGGCTCCGTCTGCTCCCCTGCGCGGTACGGCAGATCCCACTGGGGAGGCTTCCACTCTTTGGCAAAGCCAGGCATCCCTGCCGCATTTGCTGGCTGGGTGGAGGCCTTTCCTGTGAGGGACACGCTGGACCTCATGGCTGCCTTCTGATTCCCAGGAGCTCTTGGTAGATTCAGGGTGAGGGCTGAGGTATGTACATACACTGCAGTGTGCCCTCCTGCCTGGCGCCAACTGCAGTCTTTATGATAAAGAGAGAGTCTTAATTTCAACTCGGTCAACTCGTCAATCTCCCCCCGGCCAGCACTTCAGCGCATCCCTGGTGAAGAGATCCCTGCCTGCCCAGGGCTCATGGACACCATCCTGGGTCTTCCTCTCCGCGCTGTTCTGCTTGGGCACCACAATCCATCTGGAAGCTGCTTCTCTATGGTGGCAGGCAGAGCTCGTCTCTCCTGCTGGAATATCCCTCAGGGTGTCACAGCCCAAACCACCACACGCGCGGCCTCTGGACTCCTCGCTCTGTCCGCGGGTCTGCCTTCTTCTCAGCAATCCCGCAGTCTTCATCATCGCGTCCCGTGGCAGGTCTGGCAGGGGGTGGGCGGGTGTGCTGTGCACCCACGGAGCCTCAGCCTGGGGCTCGCCACCCCTACCGAGAAGCCAAGGCCTCCGCATTTCTGCATTTCCTGAGTCCGTGGGACAGTTTCCAACAAGATGTGTTGGACTCCAACTGGGATCACATGGAATCTGCAGACGAGCCTGGAGAGAAGGGCTGTCTGTACGTCATGTCTTCCCCTCCACACGCAGAGCAGAGCTCAGCTACCGCCCAGGCCGGCCTTGGTTTCCCTTGGAATAGTCTACAGTTTTCAGTACAGAGGTCCTGAACTAATCTTTTGTTGCATTTATTCCAACGTATTTCATGCTACCATAAATGGCAGTTTTAAAACCCTGCTCATTGAAATGATACAAAAGCAGATTTGTGTACCTCAATCTCTACTTCATTTTTATATTTATTATTTAGTTTTGTTTCCTTTACCATGTCCTGTGCTATTTTTTTTTTTTTTTTGAGACAGGGTCTTGCTCTGCTGCCCAGGCTGGAGTGCAATGGCGTGATCTTGGCTCACTGCACCTGCCTCCTGGGTTCAAGCGCTTCTCCTGCCCCAGCCTCCCAAGCAGCTGGGATTACAGGCACCCACGACCACACCTGCTAATTTCTGTATTTTTTTTTTCTAGTAGAGACAGGGTTTCACCATGTTGTGCAGGCTGCTCTTCACCTCAGGTGATCCTCCCACCTCGGCCTCTGAAAGTGCTGGGATTCCAGGCGTGAGCCACCGCGCCCAGCCTTGCACCTCAGTTTTACTGAGCTGTTGTCCTGGCGTTCCTCCCCACCTCTTCCGTTGTGACTTCTTTTTCTTGTCTTGCTGCATTTGCTTGGAATTCCAATAAACGGTTGAACAGAATCAATGAAAGCAGCTACTTTATCTCACTCTTATATTTTTCTTAATTAAAATAAGTCATCTCAAGTAATACCTGCTCATGGTTTAAAAAAAAAAATCAAACAGCAAAAGACAATCCAAAATGAAGCAAGTCTCGGCCAGGTGGTGCTGTCAGCAGTCCTCAAGCTCCTCTGGTCGCTGCCACTGTGGAAAACACTCGTGTGTCTTGACTGACAATCGCAGGGGAAGCTTTTACACACAGCTCTTGCCTCACCGTGGCCAGGCACTCTCTAGGTGCTGGGCACGTGTTGACGTGTAGAACTCACCACAGAAAGGCCCTGCCGATTGCCAGCTATGGGACGGCAGGGACGCGGCGGCCCTCTCCTCCCTTTCCCGAGTTTTGCTGAACTGAGATCATTAATTTAGCTGCAGGCTCGATTTCGAACCTGGCCTCAGCCCTTTCTTCTCGTGCCTTCTCTGCTGTTCACCTGCTCTATGCCTGCCCAGGCTGCAGACACAGCCACGGGAGGGAGAGACTGTGAGATCACAGGAAGAGCAGTAAGAAGGTGGAGCAAGATAGATCCTCAGGGTGAGACTCTGAGTGGTGGTCCTTCTGCACGTCCATCCTATCCAGGGCTGGGGTCCTGTGGGCACCAAATCCTCTGTCTTCATCGCCAGCAACCACTGAGGGTCCAGGCACTCCTAGCCCAGAGCTCCAGCCTGGATCTCACAGCCCCTCCCTCCACAGGACTCTGGGGCTTCCCAGCCAATTAGCTGGGATGAGAGACTAAAGTCTATTACATGCACTGCCCACCCCTGGAGCTGGAAACAGACTCGAATCTGCAGCCTGAGGAAGGGATCAGGGATCAAAGCCGACCTACGCATCTGTGACCTCCCTTCCTCCCAGCTCCGTGGATCGCCCGGACCAGGGCGCCACGGCCACAGCCAGGGGCCTCTTTGGAGAGGACTCCAATCCCCGCAGGAACAGGCCGACTTCCAGGACACTCAACAGTGAGTTACTTACATTTTGGTGGCGAAGATGGATAATCATCTTTGAAAAGCATCCGTAGTTTAAACAAGCCTCCTTCCCACGGAGTCTGTGGGGAAATAAACCGTGGTGAGATGGGCTGCTTGCCTGCCACAGGCTGGCCCAGGAGGAAGGGGCTTGCTTCTAGGACACAACCTCCAGGACTGCCAGGACAGCGGGGGCCAGAGGCCCGACAGAGGCGGCTCCCAAACCAGCCTGAAGCCTGGACCAGCTCCACCAAGGGGGCTGTGAGGACCTCTGCCACGCCCAGAGAGTGAGGCGCAAAGGCCCTCCTGGAAAGGAGAGGAGGAGACGGGGGTCGGGAGCTGGGCTGGGGGCGACGAGTGCCGCACACTGGGGCCGGCAGCACCAAGAGTACACCCGTGCCCTCGCCCCGGAGTGTTCTGCAAGCCCCTGCCCCAGGTCCCGCCTGGATGAGGCGCCTTTGCCACCCCACAACCCAACACCACTCCCGTCTTCCTTGGGGCCGCGCACCTGCCTCGCCGTAACGTGAAGGACAAGGGACGTTCTCAGCAGAGCCTCGGACAAGTGACAAATCCAAGCCACATCATGTCTCGGGCAAAGCTCATTCCTGCTGGGACTGCTCAGCTCAGGGGGACCGGAGCTGCTTTGAGTTTCAGAGCGAAACCCAGAGGCTGGCATGGGCCGGAGGGAACAAGGCCTTGGACAGGACCAACACCTCAGAGATCTCTCCTTCCTTTAGAGTCCACGAGCATGAACCTTATGTGCACGCTGGCCTGGAGTCCCTGGCCAAGCGCTTCATGTGAGCCGGGCAAAGAGGACAGGCACATGGGCCGCCCTGCTTGCCACAGACACACAGGGGGCCCCAAGCAGGCATCCTAGGTGGCTGCCGCCAGTCCCTGTGCCCCAGGAGGTTCTCCAGTAGGCGGTTTTACGCCGGGTTGACTCTCCTGCAAACCCAGCTCCCGCGGCCTGAGCCACACCTGGAAGAACACAGCAGAATCCCGGGTTCCAGCACACAAAGGCTACCCGCCCCTCGGGCCTGCTCCCAACACACACCAGAGCCCCTTCCCCTCTGCCACAGCTCAGCCCTGTGCCCAGCCAGGCCCAGCCTGCTTCCTTCTCAACCAAAAATGCCCTCGGTAGGGACACAGCTGTCACCCCAACCTTGCCAGCACCACCTTCTGAGCTCAAGTCCTCACGGGGCGGGGGCCAGGCCACAGCTGGGGATGTGACCTGTTGACCGCAGCCTGTGACGAGGGTGGTCGTCACGGACGGCAGGGATCTCAGCAGAGTTTCCCCGTGGCACTGCCGCACGCATCTGCTGAGCCCCGACAGGCAGGAGGCCAGCAGCGCCCCTTACCCCTTTCTTTCCTGGAATGGCGCACTCCCAGTTCATGAGGTTCATCGTGCCATCGGGATTTTTTGTTGGGACAGCCACGAAACCCTGAGAGAAAAGAAAATAACCACAAAAGCACATCAGCGTGGCGGCATCCAGTTTGACCAAAACCACCAAGAACGGGCCTGCGAGCCCCACCAGCCCGGCCCAGGCACGCGACCAGCTCCCTCCCAGCAGGGAGGGCGTGGTTTCAGCCAAGGGCAGCGCCGCGCACAGAAACGAAGCCCTCCTTACAAACGGATGGTCCTTCCTCCACGCTTTCCTCTCCTGGGCGAGTCTGCTGAGGGCGATGCCCGACATGTTCAGAGTCCCTGGAACACAGGAGGCAGAGCACAGGGTCAGGAGAGGTGAGCAGGCTCCTGCCACCCCAGCACGCACACAAGGACCGCAGCAGGCACTCTCTCCTCTTGCAAGCCGCCGTCTGACCCCGGGGGTCTACCAGGGGCGGCCCCGTGAGCGACGCCAGATCACCAGGAGGCCATGGCCCCCACCCAGCCCCGCTCTGCGACACATGCTGTGGCTTCTGCTCCACGGCGAGGAGACAGATGTTCAGAGGCTGGGCCGCTGCGGCTGGGCGGTAGCTGCCACCCTGCGGTGGCTGACGTGGCAGGGTCCTCACCGTACCATCAGGTGGGGACTAGGCAGGGCTGGGGCTCCAGATGGATGTGGGGTGCTGGGTCCCTGCCTTAGTATCAGGCGCACAGAAGTGAGACTCAGGCTGGGCCAGGGGACACCTGTTATTTTCTTTTCTTTTCTTTTTTTTTTTTTTTTTTTTGAGACAGGGTCTCATTCTATTGCTCAGGCTGGAGTGCAGTGGCGTGATCTCGGCTCACTGCAACCTTCGCCTCCCGAGTTCAAGTAATTGTCCTGCCTCAGTCTCCTGAGTAGCTGGGACCACAGGCGTGCGCCACGATGCCCAACTAATTTTTGTATTTTTAGTAGAGATGGGGTTTCACCATGTTAAAGACAGAGCAGAACAAGTACCACAGGGCAGAGGCTCAGCCTGAGAGAGCAGCCCTCCACGGGGCCACCCTTCCCAGACCTTGCAGCCACTACCATGTCCCTGTGGCTTCAGGGGACAGATGGGTCCTGCAGGGCAGGGCAGGAGCATGGGGTAGGGAACCAGGTCCCTGATCAGAGGCAGCAGCACACACGCCAGATTCCAGCTCCACACATCTGCACGGGACCTCGGGGGCTTGGCACCTTCGCCTTTGGGTTCTCTGCTGGAGCCTGTCGGCCAGCACTGTCACTGGGAATACCAGACAGACAGGGCCAGCAGCCTCAGTGCCACCCTCAACTGTCACCCTACTGGTGGCCACCTTTACCCATGAAAAACAGCATTCAGGGTACAAAACTTGCCCAAGAATTCAAACCTAAGTGTGTGCTGGTTTTCAAAGTCCATGGGAACACTGAAGCTACCCCCAAGTCTGATATCTCAACACCAAACAAGGGTCACCTCTACAAAGCTCGGGGACTGAGCTAGTTCTTCTAAGCCGTGGGGGGCCGTCCCTACTACGGCTTGGGCTGTCCTAGAATAGCCACAAGGGCCCTGGTGACCTGGATGGTGCCCGCACCTGTGGAGGCCCACGAACCTCACACACCTCACAGCTGCAGGAAGGGGCCAGGTCAGCAGCTCCACGTGCGTCGGAGCCGCCGCAGCCTCACCTGGCACTCGTTAGGGAGACAAGGCCCAGTCCCCAGCAGACGCACGAGAGAGGAGCTCTGAGAGGCCCGCACTCAGGTTCTGGGCGGCACGACGACTTCCCGAGTCAGCAAAGCACAAATCGGGGGTGGGGTTGGGATCAAAGAAGCCCAGGCAGGTCCAGTGTCGCCAGGGCACCAGGCTTCTGAGGCTGCTACAGCCGCCTGCCCTGCAGGTGGATTTGCCTCCTTTTCACCAAACACGGATCCTCAGGGCAGCCTAAGAAAAAGCAGGCAAAGGAACCTGGGTCCTCCAGTCAGCAGGCGCTAGCGTCACAGCGAGAGGGTGACAGGGGCCACCCGGGCACTGGCCTCCAGGTTCACGACTAAGTCCAAGACAGGCAGCCTGGGCTGGAGGCAGCCCCAGACCGGGCCCCACCGGGATGTCCTTCCCCACGCCCTCCTCACGGCGATGCAGAGGAGCCCACAGGCCGCCTGCCCTCTGGACCGTTTGCCCTTCCCCATGCCCTCCTCTAAGTGGGGTCGGGGGTGGGGGGGAAGCCAGGGGCCAGACAGGGAGACGGGGGGTGGGGGGGAGGGCACAGCTGGGCCGAGCTGGGGGCAGGCAGGGTTCGAGCCCACAGCGGAGTGGAGCGCCCGCCAACCACGGTTTCAAGGCTCTCTCCGTGCCGGGCTGGGCTCTGAAACTCCACGTTTCTCCACCCTCCACTTCCACGTGGAGCAGCCCAGCTGCGACTTGAGGACTCACAGCTCTCGCTTCCCCAGCCCCAGGGTGGGCTCCCTGAGTGGCCGCAGCCTGTGCCCAGTGCAGTGCAAAGCAGCCTGGCGAGTGGCCGTTTCCAGGAGGCACGACCTCCCAGGTGCCTGGGGTCTGAGCGAGGCCAGGAATCAGGCAGGTCTCTGAAGCCCCAGGCCAGTGCTCCAGACACTGAAGGACCATGGGCAACGCTATCCTCACAGCCAGGCAAGGCCAGGCCGCAGAGAGGCCAGCCAGGCCTGGGACCCTGCCACAGGCAGCTCTCCTGCTGAGGACTGGACAGAGCCGCCTAGAGGCCCCCGTCCCAGCACCTAGCTATTGCTGTCTCAGGTGTGAGAAGTCGTGAGGGGTGGTCCTGCAAGACCTCCTGCCAAGGCCTGGCTGCTGCTGCTGTGTCCCCTGCCCCAAAGTACTCAGCACCACGGGGTGGTCTCACAGGCACTGCACTGTCAGGGTAAGGAGCCACAAGTGCACATCCACCCCGTCCCAGACAGAAGCCAGGCCCCTCCCCCTGCACCCCCTCCTACTGGCCTTCTGGAGAAAGTGGCCAATCTGTTACAATGTAATCACAACACAGACCAAGCATTCAAAATTCCGCTGAAAATCGAATCTGCCCTTCCAAATTCACAGATAGGCACTTAGTGAACGGCTAGTAGTTACTAGACGCTTCAGAGCAAGAAACTTTTATGATGCAAAGACAAAACAACCCTCATCTATTAAAGCCAGGCAAGGCCCAGGCACTGCAGCAACGGGGACAGGGCCGGGCACTCCAGGAACGGCCCGAAAGTCTGCCTTCTGTCCTCCTGCTGGGCGCCCGCAACCGGCTGAGCTTCAGCTTCTCGGATCACCGCCTTGCTCTGCTGGTTGACAGCACCGACTTCAGAGCAACTTCCTGGCTGAAGGTGAGCAAAGCACTCACCTCCCACAACTCCACCGCACTCATCTCCACAACGGGTGGTCGCCACGACAGGCTGGCACAAGAAGCCTTTAAAGGCCCTCCTGCACCCAAATGCAAACTCTCCCAGGCTTAGGGAGGTATTCCCTTCTGCAAGACCCAAGCACCTGCAGTCGGGAGACGCTCACCTGGCCACACCTGATCTGCCCCAGGCCCCGAGGATGTTTCTGAAGCAAGACCCCAAACCCTGAGACACCACACAAGCGCACACCAGCGACCACCCAGTGGCCTAGGGAAGGGACCTCTCTGAATGAGCAATCGGCAAACTTAGGATCCGTCCCGTCTTCCGTTGCATAGATTCTCTACCCAAAGGCAACGTTTCTTGAAGAGCGAGAAACATTTGAGGTAGGTCCTATAAAAGGAAACAAACCGAACTCCCCAAAGACAGGCACTTTCCAAACAGAGAAACTAAGCGTAACTTCCAATTATACAAACGAAACCACTTCATTCCGCGATTCAAGCGTGACTACAGGCCACGATCACAGGCCCAACTAATCATTCCCTTACATTCCTCCTACGCACGTTAACTACCAGAACCAACTACTATTCAACCGATAAAAAGAGATACCCAAAACAGAATAAAACTCCCCCTCCAGCGAGGCGCTCACGTTCAGGGCCCCAGCAAGCGCCAGCGGAGCATCTTCAGAGGCACAAGAAAACTTAGACTTGTTTTGGTTTTAAGGCACCGAAAACAAGCCCGCTCGCCGGCCCCCACCCCCGCGAGCCAGCGATGTTGCAATCCAACACTCTCCCCCCGCGGCCCATCCTCTCAGTCCGCGGGGCGACCGTGACCCCGGAAGCCGCTCCCCGCGCAGAAGGAAGGCGCGGCCTCGCGGGGCCCCGGCTGCAGGTGGCTGCCCCAGCCCCGCGCCAAGCGCACCTCGGGGGCGAAGTGGGGGAGCCCCGGCCCCGAAGGCCTGCGGCGACCCGAGCGGCGCCAGAAACGCGGACCGGGCCGGCGCCGAGCGCGGGGCCTCTCGGGCTCCCCGGGAAGCTCGGCCGCGGCGCGGGGCCCGGCTCGGCGGGGCGGGGCGCGGGGCAGTCGGGGGCCCGGGCCCGACAGGAGTAGAGGCCTCGGCCCGACCCCCGCCCCGCGGCCCCGGCCCGGCCCCCGCACGCGCTCACCTCGGGCGGCCGCGGCCCCGGCGAGCGTAGCGGACAGGTGGAGGACCGAGCCGGGCGGCGGCGGCGGCGCTTCCCTTTGTCTCGGGACTTCCCTCCGGAGCCCGCTCCGCGCGCAGCCAGAGCAGCTCCGAGGACCCTGGCGCGGGCGGGGCGCGCGGGGCGGGGCCTGGCGCGGGGCTGCCCTCTGCCCGCCTGCCTCGCTCGCCGCTGCCGCCGCCCGGCCCCGAGCGCCGCCCGCGCCGCCGCGCGCCCCCCGTTGCCCGCGCCCCGCCGCCGCGCGCCCGCGCCCCGGGTCTGCCCCAGGAGCCCGGCCGGGGGGCGACTTTCTAGTCAGGCAGCGCCCTGGACACCTACGCCCTTAAAGGAGCCGCGTCCCCGATGTGAGGGAGCGTCTGTAAACTCTCCTTCGGGGTGCCCGCGTCCACCCGAGGACTCGCCGGCAAGCAGCGGGGGAAAAAGGAGGCCGAGATCTCCAAAGGATCCCCGGATGCCTGGCGGTCACCTCTCCAGCCACAGGTCCCGGAGGTTTCCTTGGGATCAGGGCCTGGGGCCGGGGGCCAAAGACCACTGAGGCCTAAGGATCCTCTGAAGCGTCGCAGGACGGTGACGCTCCCGCGAGTTCAGCGCCCTGTGAAACCCCTTGCAATTGGCCAGTTCGGGGCGGTAGGCGGGGAGACCTTCTCATCCGCCCAATGAGCTGACCCCGTACAAAAGGCCGAATGCGAGCATGACCGACGGGAGGAGAAGTGTGGATGCTCCCTAATCCGGGGGCTGGCCCTGGGCGGGGGCGCGGGCGGGTCGTGGGGACTGAGGGCAGTGGGGGCGGGGCGGGGGCGGGGGCGGGGCGAGCCCGTGGGGGAGGGGCGCTTCCGGACCCCCCGCCGCCCGCCCACGCAACACCCGGGACCGGGTCGGGAGGCCCCCAGACCCGCAGCGCGCGGGACATTCCGTTAGCCAACGGGCGGCCGTGCTGGGCCCCGGGCTCTCCCGCCCCCCACCCCGCCCCCATTTCGCCGACGGTGGGGCCGCAGCCAAGGTCACGGTGTCCGGGTGCTTGGGGACCGCGGAGAGTGACCACATTCATTCATTCCCTCCCTCACTCATTCATTCATTCCCTCCCTCACTCATTCATTCATTCCCTCCCCCACTCCCTCATTCCCTCCCTCACTCACTCATTCCCTACCTCATTCATTCATTCAATCCCTCCATCACTCAATCATTCCTTCCCTCCCTCACTCATTCCCTCCCTCACTTATTCATTCCCACCCTCACTCATTCCCTCCCTCACTCACTCATTCCCACCCTCATTCATTCCTTCCCACCCTCATTCATTCCTTCCCTCCCTCACTCGTTCCCTCCCTCACTCATTCATTCGCTCCCTCACTCACTCATTCCCTCCCTCATTCATTCCCTTCCTCATTCATTCACTCCCTCCCACATTCATTCATTCCCTCCCTCCCTCATTCATTCATTCCCTCCCCTACTCCCTCATTCCCTCCCTCACTCACTCATTCCCTCCCGCATTCATTCATTCAATCCCTCATCACTCAATCATTCCTTCCATCCCTCACTCATTCATTCCCACCCTCACTCATTCCCTCCCTCACTCGCCCCTTCCCTCCCTCACTCATTTCCTCCTTCACTCATTCATTCATTCCCTCCCTCCCTCACTCATTCTCACTCTCACTCACTCATTCCCGCCCTCATTCATTCCCACCCTCATTCATTCCCTCCCTCACTTATTCATTCCCACCCTCACTCACTCATTCCCTCCCTCACTCATTTCCTCCCTCATTCATTCATTCCCTCCCTCCCTCACTCATTATCACTCACTCATTCCCGCCCTCATTCATTCATTCCCACCCTCATTCATTCCTTCCCTCCCTCACTCATTCCCTCCCTCCCTCACTCATTCCCTCCCTCCCTCACTCATTCCCTCCCTGCCTCACTCATTCCCATTCTCACAAACTCATTCCATCCCTCACTCATTCCCTCCTCATTTATTCATTCCCTCCCTCATTCATTCCCTCCCTCATTCATTCATTCCCTCTCTCATTCATTCATTCCCTCCCTCATTATCACTCTAAATCATTCCCGCCCTCATTCATTCATTCCCTCTCTCATTCATTAATTCCCTCCCTCATTATCACTCTCACTCATTCCCGCCCTCATTCATTCCCTCCCACCCTCATTCATTCCTTCCCTCCCTCACTCATTCCCTCCCTCACTCATTCATTCCCTCCCTCACTCACTCATTCCCTCCCTTATTCATTCCATCCCTCATTCATTCCCTTCCTCAGTTGTTCATTTACTCCTTCCCTCATTCATTCATTCCCTCCCTCCCTCACTCATTCCCTCCCTTACTCATTCATTCCATCCCTCACTCATTGCCTCCCTCCCTCATTCATTCCCTCCCTCCCTCATTCCCTCTCTCCCTCATTCATTCCCTCCCTCACTCATTCCCTCCCTTACTCATTCATTCCATCCCTCACTCATTGCCTCCCTCCCTCATTCATTCCCTCCCTCCCTCATTCCCTCTCTCCCTCATTCATTCCCTCCCTCACTCATTCCCTCCCTTATTCATTCCCTCCCTCACTCATTTCTTCCCTCCTTCATTCCCTCCCTCACTCATGCATTAATTCCCTCCCTCGCTCACTCATTCCCTCCCTGACTCATTCACTCCCTCCCTCCCTCACTCATTCCCCCACCACCTCCCACAGGGTCCCCAGCGGGCACTTCCCTGGCAGGCACCTGCAGCAGGAGGGGCGGCCACACACTCTGGGTCTGCCTGCCTGGGAGGCGCAGCCACGGGGATGTGGGTCCAGGGCAGCAGGGGCGGCCTCCCCCAGAATCCAGTCCCTGGGAGCCGCACACAGCCCTGTCCCACCAAGACCAGTGCGGGCCTGGCCTGGCTGCAACTCCCGGGCTCAGAGCCTCTGTGGCCTGTTTAGACACCTGCTCTCCCGGCCCCCAGCCTTGAGGTCCTGGGAATCTGCTTTTTTTTTTTTCCTTTTTTTTGTGAGATGGAGTCTCGCTCTGTCGCCCAGGCTAGAGTGCAGTGGCGCCATCTTGGCTCACTGCAACCTCCACCTCCTGGGTTCAAGCGATCCTCCTGCCTTAGCCTCCCGAGTAGCTGGGATTACAGGCGTGCGCCACCACACCCGGCTAATGTTTGTATTTTTAATAGAGACGGGATTTCACCATGTTGGCCAGGCTGGTCTCAAACTCCTGACTTCAAGTGATCCGCCCACCTCGGCCTCCCAAAGTGCTGGGATTACAGGTGTGGACCACCACGCCCAGCTGAAATCTGGCATTCTTAACCAGCCCCCTGGGCAAGCCTGGCAGAGGGATATGGCCCTTTGGCTTCCTGGCATGGGCTAAGGTTCCAGCGCCATCTTTCTGGCAAAGATGCCAGCACAGGGCTGTGTGGGGAGGCGTCAGCCAGTAAAGGCCGTGGCTGAAGAAAAGCAAGGAGAGCCACGGGCCTGGGTGGATCCTGCTGCAGCCTCAGGCACAGAGAGGGCAGGGCTGGTGAGGTGGGGGGCTTGTCATGAGTGGGGCTTGGGGAGACCGACTGGATGTGGTGTGTGGCTGGGGAGGGCCTGGGCCTGAACCTGTGGGCCATGGGAGCCATAGAAGGTTGTGGAACGGGAGAAGCAAGAAAAGGCCCTGGTTCCCTGTGTGTGTGTGGTGAGGGATTGAGGAGACATGGCTCAGGCACTCAGAGAATTCCTGTCCTGGTGGGAAGTAGTGCCCGGAGGGGCTGGGGTTTGGGGAGGCTGTGGCAGGTGGGGGTGAGGGGCATGGAGCAGGTGAGGGAGGGAAGAGCCTCCCTCAGTGGTGCATCCTCAGCCCAGAAGTGTGCTTTGAGCAGCCTGCACCTGGCACACGTTTTCAAGGAGGGGGGACTTGTTGGGTCCAACTCCCTGGGTACAAAGGAGAAACTGGGGCTTGGAGAGGGTGGGGGGTTTGAATCAGTAACTATAAGATCCTGGGCAAGGCTTGTGGCCGACTGTGCCAGGCACGCGCCCACCTTTGCCCCGATCCCCTTGGGAGGGGAGCAGGAAGTGTGATGCGGAGCTGCCTGTGGTAGGGCTGGACCTCCAGTACCCTGGGTGCCCCCTCCGGGGCCTGCTGGGGCAAAGCTCCGCACAGGGGTTTGAGAGCAGAGGCCACTTCACCGAGGGCCGATTCCCCCAGAGGAAGAAGGGCCTCTGCAGTACAGTGAAGGTGGACCCTTACTCTGGAGCACGCACAAAAACCAGCTCAAAAGTCAGCCTCGGGCCAGGCGCGGTGGCTCACGCCTGTAATCCCAGGACTTTGGGAGGCTGAGTAGGGCGGATCGCTTGAGCTCAGGAGTTTGAGACCAGCCTGGCCAACATGGTGAAACCCTGTCTCTACTAAAAATGCAAAAATTAGCTGGGTGTGGTGGTGCACGCCTGTAATTCCAGCTAGTTGGAAGGCTGAGGCAGGAGAATCTCCTGAACACGGGAGGCAGAGGTTGCAATGAGCCCATATGGCGCCACTGCACTCCAGCTAGGGCGACAGAGCGAGACTCTGTTTAAAAAATAAAAATAAAAAAAAAAATTCACATATCTGAGAAGGAGTTAATATCCAGGATAATAGTCTGCGCGCGGTGGCTCACGCCTGTAATCCCAGCATTTTGGGAGACTGAGGTGGGCAGATCACTTGAGGTCAGGATTTCGAGACCAGCCTGGACAACATGGCGAAACCCCGTCTCTACTAAAAAATACAAAAGTTAGCTGGGTATGGTGGTGCACACCACCCCAGCTCCTGGGGAGGCTGAGGCACGAGAATCGCTTGAACCCGGGAGGCGAAGGTTGCAGTGAGCTGAGATTGCGCCACTGCACTCCAGCCTGGGCGACAGAATGAGTTCCGTCTCAAAAAAAAAAAACAAAAAAACTGGGATATAGAAAATCCCTACATCAATAAGAAAATGGCTCTGGAGGGCCGGGCATGGTGGCTCACGCCTGTAATCCCAGCACTTCGGGAGACTGAGGCGGGTGGATCACCTGAGGTCAAGAGTTCAAGACCAGCCTGGCCAACATGGTGGAACCCCCATCTCTACTAAAAATACAAAAATTAGCTGAGCATGGTGGCAGGCGTCTGTAATCCCAGCTCCTGGGGAGGCTGAGGCAGGAGAATCGCTTGAACCCAGGAGGCAGAGGTTGCAGTGAGCTGAGATCATGCCATTGCACTCTAGTGACAGGGCAAGACACCGTCTCAAAAAAAACAAAACAAGGCCGGGCGCTGTGGTTCACGCCTGTAACCCCAGCACTTTGGGAGGCCGAGGCAGGCAGACCACAAGGTCAGGAGATCGAGACCATCCTGGCTAACACGGTGAAACCCCATCTCTACCAAAAATACAAAAAATTAGCCGGGTGTGGTGGCGGGCGCCAGTTGTCCCAGCTACTCAGGAGGCTGAGGCAGGAGAATGGTGTGAACTCGGGAGGCGGAGCTTGCAGTGAGCTGAGATCATGCCACGGCACTCCAGCCTGGGCTACAGAGCGAGACTTGTCTCAGAAAAAAAAAAAAAAACAAGCAAACAAAAAATGACTTTGGTTCCTGCACCTCCAGCCCAGATGTACCCCACTTCCTCCTCCAATCGAGGGCATGCCCTCGACTCTCTGGGGGTCTCCCCTGCAGCTCAACCAGCCAGGATGAGGGTTTCAGAAGATACTGCTCAGAGGCTGTGACCCAGCTGTGCCCCGATCCCTCTGTGCTCTGCAGGGCTCCTCCCGAGCTCCCTGAGGGAACCCCCTAACCGCAGAGGCCTGGGCCCTCAGCCTCTGGCTGGCCCCAGAGAGTGCAGGGGGTGTCTTCTAGTCTCAAATTCCCTAGGCTGGGAGGGTCGGTGGGGTGAAGGTGCAAAGCCGGCTCCCTTGCTCCTGACTGTGGCTTCCTTGGTGGTGGTCACCGGCTCACAGGTCTCCATCCACTAGAAGAATGCTGGGGGGAGGAGCAAAGTCTGGGGCCGTTTCTGTTTCCCTGTGCCGTGACCTACAGCTTTGATTTTCTGCGCTCCCAAAGAGGTGGGCCTCATTGGATGCCTGTCACTGCCAATCCCCAAATTGATCACCTCTGTCACGGAAGAGAGAGGCCGGGACCAGATTGGGGTGAGGGATGGGTCTCCAGTCCTGCTCATGGCGGGCACAGTTGGAATGACCGTCGTGAGCACTGCAGAGAATAAAGAGAGCGCCCGGTGGAGTCGTGGCAGCCCCTGGAAACCCGCGCAGGGAGAGTCCAGCCGGGAGCTGGGGTGTTTTGGCCCCCAACCCTCTGAAACAGACGGAAAAGCCCACAGACCAGGGTGCGTGGGGCGTGACCTTCCCTCCTCCCACCTGGCCCTGCGTGCAGCATTCTTGTCCTGGTACATGTGGGCGGGTCAGGTACCCTCCTTTCTCTCCCCGACTGCAGCCTGTTCTGCCTCTGGTAGATGCTGCTAAGACCAGGAGCCCTTGGATGGGGCAGAAGTGGCCTGCCCATGCCGTGTTCCCTCCACGTCATCCCTCTGCCCCAGCCTGGCTCCTGCACACCTGTGCTGCTTCCTGCCTCCATGCCTTTCCCTGAACAGTGCCCCACCCGCATGCCCCGTCCTCCCACCCCAGCCGCCCGGTGGCGCTTTCCGGCCTCCTCTAAATCGCAGCCCTTGGCCGGGCACAGTGACTCACCGCCTGTAATCCCAGCACTTTGGGAAGCCGAGGTGGGTGGATCACTTGAGGTCAGGAGTTCAAGACCAGCCTGACCAACATGGTGAAAACCCATCTCTACTAAAAATACAAAAATTAGCCGGGTGTGGTGGCAGGCGCCTCTAATCCCAGCTACTCAGGAGGCTGAGGCAGGAGAACTGCTTGAACGGGGGGGGGTGGGGGGTGGCGGTGGGGGTGGAGGTTGCAGTAAGCTGAGATCACACCATTGCACCCCAGCCTGGGTGACAGAGAGAGACTCCGTCTCAATAATAAATAATAAATTTAGGGACAGGGTCTCCCTGTGTTGTCCCGGCTGGTCTCAAATTCCTGGGCCCAAGGGACCCTCCTGCCTCGGCCTCCCAAAGTGCTGGCATTACAGGTGTGAGCCACCATGCACGGCTAATTTAATATCATTTGATTTAATTTTGAGACAGAGTCTCACGCTGCCACCCAGGCTGGAGTGCAGTGGTGCAACCCTGTCCCACTGGAACCTTGACATCCCCAGTCTAGGGCGATCCTCCCACCACAGCCTCCCAAGTAGCTGGGACTACAGGTGTGAACCATCACACCCCACTAATCCACCCCCTGCTAATTTTTGTACCTTTTGTAGAGACTGGGTTTGACCACGTTGTCCAGGCTGGTCTCTAACTCCTGGGCTCAAGTGATCGTCCCACCTCAGCTTCCCAAAGTGCTGGGATTGCAGCGTGAGCCACTGTGCCCCACCCACTCTATAATTCAACATTTTTATTATTGTTTGTTTTAGTTTTTTTTTTTTTTTTTTTTCGAGACAAAGTCTCACTGTGTTGCCCAGGCTGGAGTGCGGTGGTGCAATCTCGGCCCACTGCAACCTCCGCCTCCCGGGTACAATCAATTCTCCTGCCTCAGCCTCCTGAGTGGCTGGGATTACAGGCGCATGCCACCACGCCTGGCTAGTTTTGTATTTTTACCATGTTGGCCAGGCTGGTCTCGAACTCCTAACCTCAGGTGATCCGCCCGCCTCGGCCTCCCAAAGTGCTGGAATTACAGACATGAGCCACTGTGCCTGACCCAACTTCATATTTACTCTCTGTTGTTTTCAAGACAGCAGAAGCTCCCCGAATGTGTGTTCATACTGGGCCAGCACCGTGCTAGGGTAAAGGAGGATCCATTCCTGCCACCACCTCCCTCCCGAGCTGACAGCCCGCTGGGGAGATGGTCAGCAAGATGGGGTTGCTGCAAAGCCAGAGCCACACTATTGTGAGGACGGTGAAAAAGGCCCTGACACCCTCACTGGTCAGGGCAGCCTTCCTGGGGGAGGTGGCGTTGAGGTGGGCATGGAGTTTGCGGGATGCAGCAGTGAAGGGTGCGGTCAGAGAGAGTGGGCCAGGGCGTGGTTCAGAATGGCCAGGCTGAGGGCTCAGGGGTGGGGCTGCCTGAATCGAGCCCAGCAAGGAATTCGGACTCTCCCCTGCCGGCAGAGGGGCACCAGAGTAGGGTCTTCATAACACAAGCGATTCACATTCTGCTTGGATCAGAGCTGTGGAGCAGCTGGGAGGGGCAGGACCCTCCGGGGAAACCTGTCAGCCCAACTCCTGCAGAAATCTGGGGTGTGGGGGCTCGGTGGTGTGGACAGGGCAGCGCAGAGAGGTGGATGGAGGGGTACCTGGGACTCAGACTTGCAGGGAGTGGGAGGGCAGGGGGAGTCCAGGGTGACCCCCTGGCCTAGCGTTTGGGTGGCTGGGGGATGCCGGGTCTGCAGGTCTGGGTGGCCGGGGGTCGAGGGGGGAGCTCAGGTTGGGTCCTGCTGGACTCCAGGAGCCTGGGACCCGGTGGAGTGTAGACCTGGCTGTCCCGGCTGTGCAGGTGCGTGAAGCCCCATGGGGAGGCAGCCCGGGAGGGGGTGGGCAGAGGCAAGAGGGCTGTGCCGGGACCCAAGCGACACGGCAGCACGGCTCAGCAGAGGGGCCTGCGGCGGGGTGGACGTTGGAGCAGGAGACCAGGGGAGGTTTGTCAACAGGGCTCAACAGACGGCCAGCAGGGCAGAGCTGCCGGGAGGTCAGGAGGGACGGCGCAGCGGCGCAGCGCATCACAACCACCCAGGCAGCGCGCCGAGTCCGTCCGCCTCCTGGGCTGCCTGCCGCCCCCTGCCGGCCCTGCCGTGAAACGCTGGTGCCTCAGGGGACACGGCCAGGGATGGCCCTGGAGTGGGTGTTACTGTGGGGCCGCCCCCGGGAGGGGGCTCTGCCTGAACCTGTGGGGACCCCTCCAGGGACACCGGATGCCTGAGCCCAGAGCCGCGCCTGCAGAGTGGGCTGTGCTTGTGTTGGTGCACAAAGGACACGCGTTGGCCAGGACAGTGGGGCACTGACTGGTGTCTAAGGTGCTTGAGGCAGGGCAGACAGACCTGCAGTCACTCCTCTGCAGAGTCACACACCGGGGCGTGTGGGCTCTCAGCCCTCACCCCACCCAGCAGGAGGGGCGTGGGGAGGCGGGACATCAGGTTGGACCAGGTCTCCTGACACGGGGCTGCAGCCAGGTGGGGTTGGGCTCCTCGGATTCCCACGCGCGTGGACGGTGGGTCGGACGCTGTAGCCGCCATCTGAAGCCGACTTGTGAAACTTCAGCTTCTTAGCAAGGTAGCCTGACACTTTTTTTTTTTTTTTAAGACCGAATTTCGCTCTTGTGGCCCAGGCTGGAGTGCAATGGCATGATCTCGGCTCACTGCAATCTGCCTCCTGGGTTCAAGTGATTCTTGTGCCTCAGCCTCCCACGTAGCTGGGATTACAGGCGCCCACCATGCCTGGCTCATCTTTTGTATTTTTAGTAGAGATGGGGTTTTGCCATATTGGCCAGGGCTGGTCTCCATCTCTTGACCTCAGGTGATCCGCCTGCCTCAGCCTCCCAAAGTGTTGGGATTACGGGCGTGAGCCACCACACCCGGCCCCCCCGCCCCGACCCCGACCCTGGCACTGTTAAAAAAAAATTTTTTTTTTAAACAAACTTCAGCTTCTTAGATGGGCTTTCAGGGCTACAGAAATCGCTCACATTTTACACCCGCTTACGTAAGTTTGTGCGCTGGAGCGGGTGTCCACAGGCATCCTCACTTGGCGCAGGCATTTCGGGGGGTATTAGCTACACAGCATTTCTCAACCTTTTGGAGGCTGGGGTAATTTGGCTCTGAAACCTGTTCCCTGGGTCGTGCCCTCTTGTGGATCCAGGAGAGCAGGGAGATTTGCCTGTGCGTTCACTGCCGTATTCTTGGTGTCTGGAGCAGTGCCTGACCTGTGGTGGGTACTTAGTGAGTTATCCGTGGAATGAATGAACGAACGAATGAACCAGCCAGAACCGTGCTGGCCGTTGACTGAAAATGTCTGGATTCAGTTGGCTAAATCAAACAGACTTAGAGCTTGAGAGGGAAAAATTATTTCACTTAGAAAATGAAAGTTCTCTCTGCAGGACTAGACATGAAAGGAAAAAAAAAGACAAAAGAAAAAAGTTCTACCTTTGCCCCCGCGGTTCTCAGGTTTCACCTGCTGTGGTGAAATATGCTGTAGGTCACATGCGTAGGTTTGGCCGCTGGCCGTCCAGTGATCCTCCCCCCCGGGGGGACGGGTGTGGGGGGGTGACCTGGTGAAGAGGGCAGGGAGCTGGGGCAGCCTGCTGTGCAGAGCAGGGGGAGGAGGAGGGAGCCCTGGAGGACAGACAGAAGGACCATCGAAGGAGAAACCCTGCTGGCCTCGGAACCTGGAGGAAAGAACCAGGGCTGGTGCTCCTTGGACTGGGATCCGGCGACCGGACGGAACCTCTCGGATTCCCAGGGCTGTGAAATCCACTTGGGGCCATCACACCCTTCGTTGCCGTGCTCCCTGGCAGAACTCAAATGCAGTGTGACCTTTCCCAGGGTTTGCTCGAGGTCTGGGTCTCCCATCAGCTCCCCCGGAGCAGAGCCTGAGGCAAGGATTCTTGTTTGGGGGCGTCTTCCTCTCAGCACTGTGCTTTGGGAATCGAGTGACGGTGCTGAGTGAACCCCTGAGTGAACATCTGTGGCTTCCTCCCACCTCATCTCTGGATGCACTCCTGTTCGAATGGTACCTGATCTTCTTCTGTGGGAGAATTTTCTCTGGGCACAGTCTGTCCAGGAGGGGACACAAGTACCCCTAATTTCACTAAGTGTGGCTAAATTATCTTCCATCGTGTCTGTACATGCTTGTCCCCTCCCCACTGTGGCGCACTCAACGGTAGCTCCCCACAGATATGTCCGTGTCCTAATTCCCGGAACCTTTGGGTCTTGTGTAGCAAATGATGTGATTAAGTTAAGGATGCTGAGAGGAGATTATCCAGGTGGGCTCTGAATGGGATCCTATGCATCTTTCTAATAAGGGGTTCGCTGGGTGCCGGGGCTCACGCCTGTCATCCCAGCACTTTGGGAAGCCAAGACGGGCAAATCACGTGAGGTCTGGAGTTTGGGACTAGCCTGGGCATCATGGTGAAACCCTGTCTCTACTAAAACTACAAAAATGAGTCGGGCGTGGTGGCCTGTAATCCCAGCTACTCGGGAGGCTGAGGCTCGAGAATCGCTTGAACCTAGGAGGCAGAGATCACGCCATTGCACTCCAGCCTGGGTGACAGAGTGAAACTTCATCTGAAAAAAAAAAAAAGAGGGTTCCACAGAGGGGATGCAAACAGGAGGGGACGGTGTGGCCATGGAAGCAGCAGGGAGTGGCACAGCCATCATGACAATAAGAAAAGACAGGACTTAAACACATAAATAATTTCCATTGTTTTAAGCTACCATGTTTGTGGTAATTTGTTACAGCAGTGGCAGGTAATTAATGCACCCATCTTTAGGACACAAGCGTTCCCCTTTCTCAGGCTAGACACGATGGCTCCCACCTATAATTCCAGCACTTTGGGAGGGCCACGTGGGAGGATCATTTGCACCCAGGAGTTTGAGACCAGCCTGGGAAACACAGTGAGATCCATCTCTACAAAAAACTAAAAAGACACAGACATGAGCCACTGTGCCTGGCCTCGAAATTATGTTTCTTTGCTATATTTTGAAATGGCCGGCAAAGCCATCTTTTGTGGGGGGAGATATGCATCTATAAAGAATTTCAGGCCGGGCACACTGGCTCACGCCTGTAATCCCAGCACTTTGGGGGGCCGAAGTGGGTGGATCACGAGGTCAAGAGATTGAGACCATCCTGGCCAACATGGTGAAACCCCATCTCTACTAAATATACAAAAATTAGCCGGGCGTGATGGCAGGCACCTGTCATCCCAGCTACTCAGGAGGCTGAGGTAGGAGAATCACTTGAACCCGGGAGGTGGAGGTTGCAGTCAGCCGAGATCATGCCACTGTACTCCAGCCTGGGCAACAGAGCAAGACTGTCTTAAAAAAATAATAATAAAAATAAAACCCTTCTCTGCTACAGCCCTTGGCATTGGTATGCTGACCTGCCAGGCACTGGACTGTGGTTACCCACGGGTTACCCACGATTTCTGTCTGACCTGGCTACAAATAGGCCATTCCTAGGACCCACTTCTTGAGCCCAACAATTTGCTAGAGTGGCTCACAGGACTCAGGGAAATGCTTTATTTACTATTACAGATTTATTACAAAGGATATGTAAGCCAAAAAGTATTTGAGATACGTCTCAGTCAATTTAGAAGCTTATTTTGCCAGGGTTAAGGATTTGGCCATGACACAGCCTTGGGGGGTCCTGAGAATGTGTGAAGGTGAAGGTGGCTGGGCTACGGCTGGGTTTTGTTTTCTTTTCTGGAGAGAGAGTCTTGCTCTGTCGCCAGCTGGAGTGCAGTGGCGTGATCTCAGCTCACTGTGTTAAATACGGTGAACTCCGAGTTTCTCTTCAAAGAATCAGCATGTCAGTTTGTTCAGCTATCTTGTTCTTTGATTCTCCATTTTAAAGCTTAACTTCCTGGTTCTCTTTGCCCCCTTGCCTCTAGTTTCAGTAAACAACTTTCCCACCAGTTCTAATCAGTAGCTCACATCTCTTCCCCCGTCATCTGCTCTGCCCTGAGTCACCCCTGTCACCTGCTGTGCCCTGACACATCCTGAGTCACCTGTTCTGTAACTGTCCTTCCCGCCAAACTACTCACTCTGCCACTCCGACTTGTACCCCTGCTCTCTTTAAAATAGCCAACTGGAATTAGCTTAGACTGTGTGGTCCAACCCTAGCCAATAGGGGAACGACACAGCAGGAGGGGCTGCCTGTGTCAGGGATAAGAACCCCCTCCCCTCCCCTGTCCAGGTGTGCTCTCGCCATTGCTCCATCAGTGAGATGCACCCTTCTATAGAAGTAAATTGTCTTGGGGCTGGGCACGGTGGCTCACACCTGTAATCCCAGCACTTTGGGAGGCCGAGGCGGGCGGATCACGAGGTCAGGAGTTCGAGACCAGCCTCACCAACATGGTGAAAACCCGTCTGTAATAAAAATACAAAATTTAGCCGGGCGTGGTGGTGGGCACCTGTAATCCCAGCTACTCAGGAGGCTGAGGCAGGAGAATCACTTCAACCCGGGAGGTGGAGACTGCAGTGAGCCGAGATCGCACCACTGCACTCCAGCCTGGATGACAGAGCGAGACACTGTCTCAAAAAAAAAAAAAAAAAAAAGTAAATTGTCTTGGTGAGGAAATTTTTGGTCTGAGTGTTAGTTCTTCTTTTTGGCATGAAGGAACAAGCATTTGTTTCTAACAGCTGCAACCTTTGCCTTCCATGTTCAAGCGATTCTCCTGCCTGAGTCTCCCAAGTAGCTGGGATTACAAGCACCCACCACCATGCTTGGCAATTTTTTTATTTTATTTTATTTTATTTTATTTTATTTTTTCAGATGGAGCCTGGCTCTCTGTTGCCCAGGCTGCAGTGCAGTGGTGCGATCTCGGCTCACTGCAATGTCCGCCTTCCAGGTCTAAGCGATTCTCCTGCCTCAGCCTCCCAAGCAGCTGAGATTACCTGCACCTGCCGCCACATCTGGCTAATTTTTGTATTTTTAGTGGAGACGGGGTTTTGCCACATTGGCCAGGCTGGTCTTGAACTCCTGACCTCAAGTGATCCACCCTCCTCAGCCTCCCAAAGTGCTGGGATTACCGGCGTGAGCCACTGTGCCCAGCTTTTTTTGTATTTTTAATAGAGACGGGGTTTCACCTTGTTGGCCAGGCTGGTCTCAAACTCCTGACCTCAAGTGATCTGCCTGCCTTGGCCTCTAAAAGTGCTGGGATACAGGCGTGAGCCACTCATCTGGCCTCCAGCTTGGTTTTATACGTTTTAGGGTGACCAAGGTTATAGGCAGACATCAGTCAATACATGCAAGGTGCACGCTGGTTCAGTCTGGAAAGGTGGGATGTCTGAGGGGAGCTTCCTGGTCATAGGTGGATTCAAAGATTTCCAGGCTGGTAGTTGGTTCAAAGAGTTAAGTTTTGCCCAAAGAGTTGAAGTCTGCAGAAAAAAATGGGGCTAAGTTCAGGGGGGATTGTGGAAGCCAAGGTTCTTGTTATGTAGATGAAGCCTCCAGGTAGCAGGCTTCAGAGAAAATAGATGGCAAACGTCTCTTACCAGAGCTTAAAAGGTGCTAGACTCTCCTGAAAATACTTAGTAAAGGCCGGGCACGGTGGCTCACACCTGTAATCCCAGCACTTTGGCAGGCTGAGGCAGGCGGATCACCTGAGGTTGGGAGTTAGAGACCAGCCTGATAAACATGGATAAACCCCATCTCTACCAAAAATACAAAATCAGCTGGGCATGATGGCACATGCCTGTAATCCCAGCTACGTGGGAGGCTGAGGCAGGAGAATTGCTTGAACTCGGGAGGCAGAGGCTGCGGTGAGCCAAGATCGCGCCATTGCATTCCAGCCTGGGCAACAAGAGTGAAACTCCGTCTCAAAAAAAAAAAAAAAAAAAAAGATCTAGTAAGGGAAGACGATTCTCTGCAGAGTGTAAATTTCCCCCACAAGAGGCAGCTTTGCAGGGCCATTTAAAAATATATCAAATAGGGCCGGGCGCAGTGGCTGACGCTTGTAATTCCAGCACTTTGGGAGGCCGAGGCGGGTGGATCACAAGGTCAGGAGATGGAGACCACGGTGAAACCCCGTCTCTACTAAAAATACAAAAAAATTAGCCGGGCGTGGTGGCGGGCGCCTGTAGTCCCAGCTACTAGGAGAGGCTGAGGCAGGAGACTGGCGTGAACCCGGGAGGCGGAGCTTGCAGTGAGCCGAGATCACACCACTGCACTCCAGCCTGGGCGACAGAGCGAGACTCCGTCTCAAAAAAAAAAAAAAAAAAAAAAAAAAAAAAAAATATATATATATATATATATATATATATATATACATATATCAAATAAATATATGTTGGGGCTGGACACAGTGGCTCACGCCTATAATCTCAGCACTTTGGGAGGCCAAGGTGGGCAGATCATTTGAAGTCAGGAGTTCGAGACCAGCCCGGGCAACATGGCGAGACCCCATATCTACTAAAAATACAAAAATTAGCCAGGCATGATGGTGGGCACGTGTAATCCCAGCTACTCAGGAGGCTGAGGCATGAGAATCACTTGAACCTGGGAGGTGGAGGTTACAGTGAGCCGAGATCACGTGACTGCACTCCAGCCCGGGCAACAGAGCGAGACTCCCTCTCAAAAAAAAAAAAAAAAAATAAAAATAAAAATCTCTGTTTTAATGTTAAGGCTGGTCAGTGGTGCCTGAATCCCAAAGGGAGGAGGGTGTAATGAGGCGTGTCCAATCCCCCTTCCCAGCGTGGCCTGAACTAGTGTTTTGAGCCACTTTCGAATCCCCTTGGAGGAGAGGAGGGGTCTGATTCGTCAGTTGGCGGCTTATAATTTTATTTTTGTTTTGCAGATGTCTTAGAGGATAAAAATGAGCGGGCAGATGAAGAGATACTCAGGGTGAGGTTCGGAAAGGTGCACCAGGCCCACCCCATGGATGTGCGAAAGAAAAGTGGCTCAGAGCAGCCTGGGAAACGTGAGGTCTGTGACCTGGATCAGGCCCAGAGAGACCTGAGCAGGAGACGTGTGAAGCCCCTGCGCCTGTACGAGGAGGGAAACTGTTTCAGGGAATTGGCCTTTCTTTCCCTGTAGTTTCAGGCTAGTTGATAAATTACCTAAAATGTTGCCACAAGATGCACAATGTAACCGTCACTCATTGTCTTCATGTTCCTGGAGTTTTTTTTTTTTTTTTTTTTTTGAGATACAGTGTAGCCTCATGGCAGCCTCAGCCTCGTGGGCTCAAGCTGTCAGATCTGTGTGAACCAGAGAACTCCATCTTGAATGGGGCTGGGTAAAATGAAGCTGAGACCTGTGGGGCTGCATTCCCAGACAGCTATGGCATTCTTTTTTTTTTTTTTTTTTTTTTTTTTTTGAGATGGAGTCTCACTCTGTCACCCAGGCTGGAGTGCAGTGGCGCGATCTCGGCTCACTGCAACCTCCGCCCCCCAGGTTCAAGCAATTCTCCTGCCTCAGCCTCCTGAGTAGTTGGGATTACAGGCGCCCTGTAATTTTTGTACTTTCAGTAGAGATGGGGTTTCACCATCTTGCCCAGGCTGGTCTTGAACTCCTGAGCTCATGATCCACCCACCTCGGCCTCCCAAAGTGCTGGGATTACAGGCGTGAGCCACCACGTCCGGCCAGCTATGGCATTCTAAGTCACAGGATGAGACTGGAGGCCAGCACAAGATACAGGTCATAAAGACCTTGCTGATAAAACATTGCAGCAAAGGAGCCGTCCAAATCCCTCCAACACCAAGATGGTGACAAGAGTGACCTCTGGCTGTCCTTACTGCCACACTCCCACCAGTTTACAGATGCCATGGCAACGTCAGGAAGTCACCATATATGGTTTTAAAAGGGGAGGTATGAATAACCCACCCCTCGTTTTAGCATATCGTCAAGAAATAACCACAAAAACAGAGAACCAGCGGTCCTCGGGGCTGCTTTGTCTATGGAGTAGCCATTCGTTTTTTTTTTTTTTGGAGATGGAGTCTCACTCTGTCGCCCAGGCTGGAGTGCAGTGGCATGATCTCGGCTCACTGCAACCTCTGCCTCCCGGGTTTAAGCGATTCTCCTGCCTCAGCCTAGCTGAGTAGCTGGGCTTACAGGCACCCACCACCACGCTCAGCTAATTTTTTGTATTTTTAGTAGAGCCAGGGTTTCACTATGCTAGCCAGGCTGGTCTCCAACTCCTGACCTCATGACCTGCCTGCCTCGGCTTCCCAAAGTGCTGGGATTACAGGGGTGAGCCACCGCGCCCAGCCAGAGTAGCCGTTCTTTACTCCTTTACTTTCCTAATAAACTTGCTTTCACTTTACTCTGTGGACTTGCCCTGAATTCTTTCTTGTGAGAGATCCAAGAATCCTCTCCTGGGGTGTAGATTGGGACCCCTTTCCTGTAACAAAGCCATTCTCCCGCCTCAGCCTCCCAAATAGCTAAGACCACGGGTGTGTGCCACCGTGCCTGGCTAATTTTTAATTTTTTTTAAAGAGATAGGGTCTCCAGCCTGACCAACATGGTGAAACCTCGTCTCTGCTAAAAATACAAACAAATGAGCCAGGCATGGGGGCGGACGCTTGTAGTCCCAGCTATTTGGGAGGCTGAGGCAGGAGAATTGATTGAACTCGGGAGGCAGAGGTTGCAGTGAGCTGAGATCGCACCATTGCACTCCAGCCTGGGCACAATGAGACTCCGTGTCAAAAAAAAAAAAAAAAAAAAAAAGATCGGGGGGGGGTCTCACTGTGTAGCCCAGGCTGGTCTCGAACTCCTGACCTCAAGTGATCCTCTCGCTATAGCCTTCCAAAGTGCTATGATTACAGGCATGAGCCACCACACCCGGCCCACCGTGCAGGCAGTGACTCACACCTGTAATCCCAGTACTTTGGGAGGCTGAGGTGGGAGAATCGCTTGAGCTGAGGAGTTCAAGACCAGCCTGGGTGACACAGTGAAACCCTGTCTTTGCTAAAAATAAGAAAATTAGCTGGGCATGATAGCGTGCGCCTATAGTCCCAGCTATTCTGGAGGCTGAGGACAGGATGGCTTGAGCCTGGGAGGTGGAGGTTGAGTGAGCGGAAATCGTACCACTGGGCGACAGAGCGATAGCCTGGGAAAATGAGAGGGGAGAGAGGAGAGGAGAAAGGAAAGGCAGGCTGAGCGCGGAGGCTCACCCCTGTAATCCCAGCACTTTGGGAGGCCGAGTCGGGCAGATCATTTGAGGTCAGGAGTTTGAGACCAGCCTGACCAACATGGTGAATCCCTCGTTTCTACTAAAAATACAAAATTAGCCAGGCGTGGTGGCGTGCGCCTGTAATCCCAACTACTTGGGAGGCTGAGGCAGGAGAATCACTTGAACCCAGTAGGCAGAGGTTGCAGTGAGCTGAGATCGCAGCACTGCACTCCGGCATGGGTGACAGGGCGAGACTCCATCTGAAAAAAAAAAAAAAGAGGAAAGGAGAGGGAAAAGAGGCTTGTAGTTCTGCAGCTGTACGGGCACGGCGTCAGTATCTGCTTGGCTTCTGGGGAGGCCTCGGGAGCTTCCCGTGGTGGTGGAAGGCCAAGGGGGAGCCAGGGCATCCCACGGTGAGGGAGGAAGCAAGAGAGAGGGACCGAGAGAGACCAAGAGCCAGACCAGGTGGGCTGAGTGACGCCCACCCAGGTTGCCCGAGGAAGGAGATTTCGGGGGAAACCAACTCATCGGGTGTGGCTGTTCATCACAGGAACGTGTCCTGCTGGTCACTTACGATTGCTGGGCCTGTGACAGCAGCAGCTGGTCAGGCATGGGCAGGGCAGGAGAGGGCTCCCCTCCCACAGACCAGGAGCGTCGGGCGTCCTTCAGGCGATGGTCGGGCGGTTGTTAACTGCCTCTCTAACATAATACTCGTTGCAGCTGGCACCAGGGAAAGGCAGGCTCCCTGTAGAGAGCGAACACCTGAAACTGGTGATCAGCCACTTCCCAGTAAGATCTTAGGAGCTGGGCGAGGGGGCCGGAGCAGGTACACTAAGAGGCAAAATGGCAGAGTTTAATTGGTCTATGGCCTTCAAGGGACCTGCGGCTGGTCACGAAGAGCACCTCAAGTGAGCACACACACGACTGCGGCAAACGCACCACACACGCTCCCCTCCCGAGCGCCAGCAGGCCGTGGCACACGCAGACAGCCCACCCACGGGAGGAATCTCGGGAGAAGGGACGCGAGAGCCCGGAAGCATGCCAACCTATAAGAACCCAAGTCAGGCTGGGCGCGAGGGCTCACGCCTGGAATCCCAGCACTTTGGGAGGCCGAGGTGGGCGGATCACGAGGTCAGGAGTTTGAGACCAGCCTGGCCAACATGGTGAAACCCAGTCTCTACTATAAATACAAAAAATAGCCGGGCCCACGCCCGTGGCGCGTGCCTGAATCGTTTGAACCCGGCAGGTGGAGGTTTCATTGAGCCGAGATTGCACCATTGCACTCCAGCCTGGGTGACAGAGCAAGACTCCGTCTCAAAAAACAAACAGCCCCAAGTCAAAGGTCAAATTGCACACTTGTCTTTCGAGTTGCCTGCTTGGGCCCTTTCCAAGTGTACTTGCCTTCATTTTGTTCCCGCTCTAAAGCTGCTTATTTTTATTTCTTTATTATTATCATTTTGAGACGGGTTCTCACTCTGTTCCCCAGGCTGGAGTGCAGTGGCGCAATCTCGGCTCACTGCAACCTCCGCCTCCCGGGTTCAAGCAATTCTCCTGCCTCAGCCTCCCGAGTAGCTGGGATTACAGGCATGCGCCACCACGCCCGGCTAATTTTTGTATTTTTTAGTAGAGACAGGATTTTACCACGTTGGCCAGGCTGGTCTTGAACTCCTGGCCTCAAGTGGTCTTCCCGCCTTGGCCTCTCACAGTGCTGGGATTACAGGCATGAACCACTGCACCCGGCCTCTAAAGCTTTTTAATAAACGTTCACTCCTGCTCTAAAACTTGCCTCAGTCTCTCCTTCTGCCTTCTGCCCTCTGCCCCTCAGCTGAATTTTTCTTCTGAGGAGGCAAGAATTGAGGTTGCTGCAGATCCGCGTGCATTTGCTGTCGCTCACAGACCTGGAGGACGCTACCCTGGCCATGGGACGCAGAGAGCTGGACCAGCCTTCTGGCTGTGCAGGCAGGGGAGGAGAGAGAGTGGTGACAGGGCTGTGGACAGCGCTGCACCCTCTCTCTGCGTTTCTGGGGCTGGTCTCTAACTGAGCTCAAACTCCCCATGTACACATATGCTCACACATGCACACTCACATGCTTACACGCACACACTCATACTCACATATGCACACACACGTACATACACACACAGGCATGTGCACACCCCATGCCCACATACGTATGCACACACACACAGGCACACTGCCCCACCCATTCACAGTGCTCCCTTGTGTTCCCACACCCCCGCCATCATCCCAGTTACAATCTCATGGCAAAGCAAGGCTCCTGGAGGAGAGGCTGTAGGGTTGGGCCTCAGCCTGTGCCACCCCTGTCAGCCCCAGAACGTGTCAGCCCCCTGGGCTGAAACAGGCATTTGCTGCCAGAGCCCCGAGGCACAGCAGTGGGCAGCTGGGGCCTGGAGGGCTGGGCCCTGGCCTGAGAATGCAGCTCCCCACCCTCCGAGACTCCCAGCAGGTGACGGCCCCTGTCCCAGAGCAGGGTGCACCCCTCCTGCAACCTGAGGTTTGCATATGATTAAAATAGGTTCCTGGAGCCCATCCAGACGATCTGCCTGTGTGGGCTCCGCAAACTCCCTCTAAGGGCTGGAGCCTGGGCCTGGGGCGGCCACCATGGAGCAGGAGGGTCCCCTGGCCCTGGCTCCAAGCGCCTCTGACGGGCCCTCTGGATGATGCTTTTGCACCCATGGAGGTGGGTACAGGTGCCCGTCCCGTCCCGGGTGGCAGGAGAGGCTGCGGGAGAGCCGGTTACCAGGCCGTTTCTCCACCGAGGCCCAGGTGCTTCCTTGGCCTCTCTGGCACTGGCCAGGAGAATGGGCGGCATGGTGACAAAATGAGCACCGTGGCCATTTGGGGCTGGGGGTCCTCTACAGTGGGGCCGTCCTGTGCACCGTGGACATTTAGCCCCCCAACCCCGGCCTCTTCCCACTAGATGTGGGTGGAGTCCCCATATCCCTGACGAGCATAAACGTCCCCTGGGGGGCACAGTCACCAGTGGGAGCCACTGGCGTAGACAGGGAACCCGGGTAGGGGACCTCTGTTGGCCCAGCAGAGGGGATGCGAGGGGTTGGGGTGGCCCCTGTCCTCATGGTCACCCTGGTCACAGCCTGGGCTAGGAGCTATTGCCCCACCCCGGGGGGAGGAATGTCTGGCTGAGCCCCACCCACTTCCTTTGCAAGGAAGATAAAACAGCTCCGGGCGGGTCCAGGAGTGCAGCTGTGGCCACAGACCACGGTGAGGACACTGAGCACCGGCAGCCACCTGTGGCCTCTAGACCCAGGTCCCGCCCGGCTCTTTCCAGCCAGCCCTCTCCTCCCAGCGCAGAAGCTGTGGCTGCTGTTCCTGACCCTCCCCTGCCTGGGGGGCTCCATGCCCAAGACCCCAGGTGACTCCTGGTCCCATCCCACACTGGACCCTCAGGGACTGGGCTAGGACGGAGAGCTGACCCCCTCATCGAGCAGGGCCTGGAAGCTCCTGGCATTGCAGGAGGGTGGGGCCCGGCTCCCTGACCTCCTTCGGTTGTTCCCAGCACCCGTCCCCGAGAATGACCTGGTGGGCATCATGGGGGGCCACAGCGCGTCTCAGGGGAAGTGGCCGTGGCAGGTCAGCCTGAGGGTCTACAGCTACTGCTGGGCCTCCTGGGTGCACATCTGCGGGGGCTCCCTCTGCCGCCCACTGCATTTTCCGGTGAGTCCCGGGCCAGGGACCCCACCGAGGGGAGGTGGGAGTGGGGCCGCCCCAGACCAGGGCCCCTGAGCAGCCCGGGTCCATCCTCCCCCAGGAAGGACACCAACCCATCCACCTACCGGATCCACGCCGGGGACGCGTATCTCTATGGGGGCCGGGGGCTGCTGAATGTCAGCCGGATCATTGTCCGCCCCAACTATGCTTCTGCCCACCTCGGATTCGACCTGGCCGCGCTGAGGCCCACGTGGGCGCAGCAAGCAATGTTCAGCCAGTCACCCTGCCGCCCGAGGCCCTGAACTTCACCCCGGAGGACAAGTGCTGGCTGACCGGCTGGGGCAGGACGTCCTACTACGGTGAGAATGGCTAGAGGGCGAGGCTCGTGGAGAGGCTTGGGGAAGCTCCCCAGTTTTCCCCTCCATGCCCATTCCTGGGGGCAGGTCCCTCGGGGGCTGGTTCACAAGCTCGGAAATAAATGGGACAGGGAAGGAAAGGAGCCCCCCACAGGTCCCAGCAGTCCCCCCGGCTCGGCCTCTCAGCGCCCCGTGGCCGCCCCGATGCTCTGATACTCGTTTTGCATTAAAGATGGTGAAGGGCGATTCACAGCTCTGCGGGTCTGCCAGCAGCGGGGGCAGAATCAGCCAAGTCCCCTGCGTCCACAGCCTGCTGCCCTCACACTCTGCTCTCTGTGGGTTTTTTGGGGTATGGGGGGTGGGAGGAAGAATCTAGTTAAGTTTTTTGATGGGGGAAGTCACGCTTCTTCATATGTTCTGGCGACCTTTGGGCTGCAGGCCCCCAGGCGCCCCCCGTGTCTGTGTCCTGGGGCTGCTGTGACAAGACCCACACCCTGGGGGCTTCACACCACAGAGATGTGTTCTCCCAAGGTCCAGGTGGGGGCAGGGCCCTGCTCCCACTCAGGCCCCAAGGGAGGGTCCCTCCTGGCCTCTCCCAGCCCCTGGTGGCCCTGGTGTCCCAGGGCTCATGGCTGCATGGCTCCCATCTCCGCCTGGGTTTTCACATCACCTTCTCCCCCGGGCCTGGGGCTGCTCCTGTTCGGCCTCTCATTAGGGCACCTGTCTTGGAATTAGGGCCCTTCCTAACCCAGCATGGCCTCATCCCACCTTAATCTGCCAATAATCTATTTCCAAATAAGATCCCATCCTGAAGTTTTGGAGGGACTTGAATGCCAGTGACACCGCCTAGCCTGGGTCTGTCTGCGAAATCTGAGACCGTCTATCACGGCTTGGGCTGAGGTCACACTCCCACCCAGGACAGATGGGGAAACTGAGGCTCAGGCTGGCTCTAGGTCAGAGTCGCGAGAGCAGGACCAGAGCTCCAGGCCCGGGCGTCACAGGCGGTTCGGGACCCCTCCCCGTGGCCGCCTTGGCCGTGGCGTGTGTGAGCGAATCCACCGTGTCGGGGGCACAGCCCCCTGCTGCTTCCTGACTCCCCTCCTCCACCCCCAGCGCCACTACACCCACCCTACTGCCTGCAGCAGGTGCACATCGCACTGGAAGACCACGAGGCCTGTGAGAAGGGCTACAAGGAGTACCTGCAGGCCAGCGCCAACGGGAAGGTCATCCTGGAAGACATGCTGTGTGCCGGCAGCCTGGGCCGGGGCCCTGCATGGGAAGACGTCCGGGCTCCGCCTTGCCCCAGGGGGGCTCCTCCTGGCCTGGGCCTCTCGAGGCTGGACAAGGAGTCCCGTTGTACCAAGCCCCTGGCGAGACGTGTGACTGTGCCTTCTCCCTGCAGGTGGACTCCGGAGGGCCCCTGGTCTGCAGGAAAGGAGGCTCCTGGGTCCAGGTGGGCGTGATCAGCTGGGGGATCGGCTGCTCCACGATCCAGCTGCCAGCCGTCTTCACAAGCGTCCAGAGCCATGTCGCCTGGATCTGCCGGGAAATCAGGAAGTGTGGGTGAGCCCCGGGTGGGCGCAAGGATCAGCGGAGGAGGCGGCAGCTTTGTCCCAACTTTCCCTGGTGGAGCTTTCCGATCCCCTCCACCCACACCTCCCGCCCACTTCCCCGTGCTTCAGTCCTGCTCCCATCCCCCTCTTCCTCCCCTCTCCTTCCCTGCCAGTCCCGAGGGGAGGGTGGAGGCCCCCACGGAGCTGGGGTGCATGCGGCTGTGATCATCTCATTAAACTGAGTCAACAGGCTGGTGGTCAGAGTGGTCTTTGTGGCTGCAGAGTGGGTGGCCCAGCTCTCCCGTTTGGAATCCCTGAATGCTGGGGGAATGGGGCAGGCCTGGCTTGGGCAGGTGGAGTCTGGGTGGGTGAGAGGCTCAGAGTCTCTTCCCCAACCTTGTGGCCATCACTCCTTATTATGGCTTTTTATTGTTGTCGTTGTTGTTTTACAGAGTCTGGCCATGTTGCCCAGGCTGGAGTGCAGTGCCTCCTGAGTATCTGGGATTACAGGCGCCCAACACCACCCCCAGCTGATTTTTGTATTGTTAGTAGAGACGGGGTTTCACCATGTTGGCCAGGCTGGTCTCGAACTCCTGACCTCAGGTGATTCACCCACCTTGGCCTCCCAAAGTGCTGGGATTACGGGCCACTGCACCCCACCCCTACTGCGTTTTACATGCTGTGTACCCCGCCACCAAGCGAGGGTGTTGGCAGCTTCACACACAATTCGGAGTCATTTTCAAGATCTCATTCATTCATGCCATTCATTTATTCATTCGTTCTACCGATGTCGCTAGGTGGCATGTCCTGGGCTATAGGGGAATAAACTTGTCCTACCCCGATCTCAGGGCCTGGAGGGTGGTGGGTGTGTGACGGGGATTTGAAATGCAGCGGAAGGTCGTGTCATAGACAGAAGAGTCCACAAAAGAACAAGAGGCTGCTTCCCTGGATGTCAGGGAGGTTTAGCCGGGAAGGGAAGCCTCAGTGGTCCCCGGAGGTGCCAGGTGTGGCTTCGTTGCAAGGATGAGCCTGCAGGCTGGACAGAGGGCGGTGCCAGTCGGAAGAACCGCCTGCACCTGCGGAAGAAGCCCTGACACCCAGGCATCTCGCTGCATCATTAGAGCAGTGAGAGCAAACTTGCCCTGTGCACATAAAGGGAACAATAAAGCTATTTCCATTGTGAGGAAAGAATGTTAATGACTTTAGACTCTGCTGTTGGGCAGGGTTAATCCTTCTAAATCACCAGGCCCCAGCTCTGTCCCCAGGGAATTTAGGTAGGATGGGGCTGAGCAAGACTGCCCTGCACACACTTGGAGAAGTCCTCCCCCAGCTCTGGACCCACACCTCTCCCCTTAACTCACCCCAAGAGAAGCACAGCTGGGAAGGGCTGGGGTGGTGTGTCTCATCCAGATAATTGGAATAGATGGTAAAGTACATGGATAAGTCATAATGAGTGGCTGGTTGGAGGAGAGAGGGAGGGATGAGAAGATGGGAGAATGGATGGATGGGTGGGTTCGTGGGTGGATGGAACAGATGGATGGAGGCCGGGCACGGTGGCTGGCGCCTGCAATCCCAGCACTTTGGGAGGCAAGGTGGGCAGATCACTTGAGGTCAGGAGTTCGAGACCAGCCTGGTCAACATGGTGAAACCTCGACTCTACTAAAATTACAAAAATTAGCTGGGTGCAGTGGCACACATCTGTTGTCCCAGCTACTTGGGAGGCTGAGGGATGAAAATCGCTTGAACCCAGGAGGCGAAGTTTGCAGTAAGCTGAGATCGCACTGCTGCACTCCAGCCTGAGCCACAGAGTGAGACTCTGTCTCAAAAAACAAAAAATGGATGGATGAGTAGGTGAGTGAATGAATGTGTGGATGGGTGAATGGATGAGTGAGTGGGTGGATCAGTGAGTGAGTGGATTGATGGGTGGGTAGATGGGTGGGTGGGTGAGTGGGTGTGTGGTTGAGAGCATGGGTGACCAGATGGGTGAGTTGGTGGATGGGTGCATGGTTGAGTGGATGGATGGATGGGTGGATGGGTGAATGGGTGAATGAGTGTGTGGTTGAGAGGATGGGTGAATGGATGGATGAGTTGGTGGATAGATGGATGAGTGGATGGCTGGATGCGTGAGTGGATGGATGGGTGCCTGGTTGAGTGGATAGATGAGTGGGTGTGTGGTTGAGAGGATGGGTGAATGGATGGGTGAGGTGGTGGATGGATGGATGAGTGTATGGGAGGATGGTTGAATGGATGGGCAGGTTGGATGGATGGATGAGTGGACAGCTGGATGGGTGAGTGGATGGATGAGTGAGTGATGAGTGAGTGAGTGAGTGATGAGTGAGGATGAGTGAGTGAGTGATGAGTGAGGGATGAGTGAGTGAGTGAGTGAGTGATGAGTGAGGGATGAGTGAGTGATGAGTGAGTGATGAGTGAGTGAGTGATGAGTGAGTGAGTGATGAGTGATGAGTGAGTGAGTGATGAGTGGTGATGAGTGAGTGAGTGAGAGTGATGAGTGAGTGATGAGTGAGTGATGAGTGAGTGATGAGTGAGTGAGTGATGAGTGAGTGAGTGATGAGTGATGAGTGATGAGTGAGTGATGAGTGAGTGAGTGATGAGTGATGAGTGATGAGTGAGTGGTGAGTGATGAGTGATGAGTGATGAGTGAGTGATGAGTGAGTGAGTGATGAGTGAGTGAGTGATGAGTGAGTGATGAGTGAGTGAATGATTGAGTGAGTGAGTGATGAGTGAGTGAGTGCCAGCCGGGTTTCCTGGCCCCCGTGGAGGTTTCTAGCTGGGGGCCCAGGATCCAGTGGGAAGGACCCTGTCCGAGACCCACGTGCTGTCCAGCCCTGGTCAGGGGGCAGGGAGCTGTGTTCTGGGTCCTGTTCTGCCGTGGCTGTGGCGGAACCCAGGCACCGGGGTCACTTCTTCATGGCACTGCAGGTCACTGTCCTGGAGCAGGACCCCGAATGAGAAGGATCAGGGGACCTCTGAGATGCCCAGCGGAGGGGCCCTGGTGATGTCCAGAGAGCCTCTGCCAGGCAGAGCCAGCCACCAGTGGAGCACCGGGTGGAGAGTGGGGCTGGCCGCCCCCGGTGGGTGGGCTGCCCTGAAGGAAAGGCGGGACCAGAGGGTGGGCCTCTGGGACGTCCTGCACGTACAGGTTTCTGGTTGCCATCTCCTGGTGGGTGGTCAGGCGACTCCCCCACCCGTGCCTCAGTTTCTCCACACCAAAGAGGGGATCCCTGACCTAGAGGGTCTCAACCGGACCCTCCAGCCTGGCCTGTGATTTGGATCTGGGGAGGGGGGGCAGGAAATTCCTGGGCACTGCCCAGGGCCCCTAATCAGCTGGGTCATCAGGCTGGGGCAGCCAGGATGGTTAGGAAGGGCCAACCCAGGCTGGGCCGGGAGACGGTCCCCATCTGATCTGCTGCGCGAGCACGGGACCTGCTGCCGGATGTGGGGACAGGGACTTCTCGAAGGTGGTCTCACGGGAGCCTGAGCTGCCTCCAAAGGGCTGCTGGGCCTGGAAGTATTTCTGTGTCTTTTCTATATTTTAAATACACTAATTATTTTAGAACAGGTTTAGATTTACGGAAAAGTTTCGAAGATAGTATAATAGAACCATCCGTGTGCCCCGGGCCCACTTCCCGTTCTTCCTCAGGAAAGGCTCATTGGCCATAATGGACGAACAGTAGCGGGACGAGTCACAGACAAAACTCCTCAGACACCGGATTAAAAAAGGAAAAGGTTTTTTATTCGGCCGGGAGCGTCAGCAGACTCGTGTCTTAAGAGCCGAGCTCTCCGAAAAAGAAATTCCTAGCCCTTTTAAGGGCTTAACTCTAAGGGGTCCACGTGAAAGGGTCATAATAGCTGAAGCAAGCGTGAGGAACGTGACAGGGGGCTACATACATCAGCTAACAGAACAAAAAGTTTTACAGTGCTTTCTCATACAATGTCTACAATCTACAGATAACACCAGTAGTTTTGGTCAGGGGTTAATATTATTATTATTATTATTTTAACCACCAGGGCCAGGTGGTGGCACCAAGGTCGTCTAGCTATTTATCTTACTTCTGTTTCTTTCCAACTTTTTGCTTTCTCCCTTTTCTCCTGTCTTGTAAACTAGGGAAAAGGGGAGGTTGGGGAGAAACTGGGAAGGACAACAGGAGAAATGGTGGTCTCATTCCAGAACCAGCACGATTCGTTACATTAACTAAAGCCCAGAGCTGACTTGGATTTCCTTACTCTCCGTAACCTCCCGTTCCTGCCCCAGGACCTCACCCCGGATCCTCCTGTCTCCTCCGACTCCTCTTGGCTGTGACCGTTTCTCTGGCTTCCCTTGCTTTTGATGACCTTGACCCTGTTGAGGAGGGTTGGTCAGCGGGTTTGTAGAGTGCCAGTCAATGGGGATTTGTCTGACGTTGTTCTCATGCTTCTCCTGAGGCCGTGGGTTTTGAGAGGAAGAGCACAGAGGTGAAGTGCCTGCCCGCCCGTGTGGTGGGGTCGCGTGGGGTTGCGGGCCGTCAACCTGATTTACCGCCGGCTCAGGCGTAGCTGGTTCCTCACCGTGCAGCCCCTCCCTGCCGGCCTCAGTGCCGCAGTGGTTGGAAGGAAGGTCCCCTGAACAGCCAGGTGGGGGGTGGGGGCTCCGCTGTGCTCTGCCTCCATGAGATGGGAGGGCTGTGACATCATTTCAAATTCTGCATGGAGATTTGTCTCTTCTCCCTACTTATTTTATTTATTTATTTATTTATTTATTTATTTATTTATTTATTTTTGAGACAGAGTCTTGCTCTGTTGCCCAGGCTGGAGTGCAATGGTGCGGTCTCGGCTGACTGCAAGCTCCACCTCCCAGGTTCAAGCGATTCTCCTCTCTCGGCCTCCTGAGTAACTGGGATTACAGGCACCTGCCACCACGCCCGGCTAATTTTTGTATTTTTAGTAGAGATGGGGTTTCACCATGTTGGCCAGGCTGGTCTCGAACTCCTGACCTCCAATGATCCACCTGCCTCAGCCTACAAAGTGCTGGGATTACAGGTGTGACGCCGGCCGGCTCATGGATATTTATCTTATACTTTGGTTATAATCCAGTAATATTTTATTTACTTATTTAGAGACAGAGTCTCACTCTCTCGCCCAGGCTGGAGTGCAGTGGCGCGGTCTCGGTTCACAGCAACCTCCACCTTCTGGGCTCAAGCCATCCTCCTCCTTCAGCCCCCCAAGTAGGTGGGAGTAGAGGCATGAGCCAACATGCCCAGCTAATTTTTGTATTTTTTGTAGAGATGCGGTTTCACCACGTTGGCCAGGCTGGTCTTGAACTCCCGACCTCAGGTGACCCACCCGCCTCAGCCTCCCAAAGTGCTGGGATTACAGGCGTGAGCCACTGTGCCCAGCCATAATCCAGTAATATTTTATTTTTATTTTTCTTAGAGACAGGGTCTCGCTCTGTCGCCCAGGCTGGAGTGCAGTGGCGCAATCTCGGCTCACTGCAGCTTCAACCTCTTGGGTGAGAGGATTGCTTGAGCCCAGGGCGCCAAGGCTACAGTGAGCCCTTGACTCACAGCCAAGGCTGCAGTGAGTATAGATCCTGTCAAAAAAAAAAAAAAAGAAAGGAAGAAAGGAAGGAAGGAAGGAAGGAAGGAGGGAGGGAGGGAAAGAAGGAAGGAAAGAAGGAGAGAAAGGAAGGAAAGAAGGAGAGAAAGAGGAAGGAAGGAAGGAAGGAAGAAAGGAAGAAAGGAAGAAAGAAAGAAAGAAAGAAAGAAAGAAAGAAAGAAAGAAAGAGAAAGGAAGAAAGGGCATTTTCCCGTAGCTCTGCCGTATAGCCAGCCAGCCCTGAAGCAGCTGTGGGCATCCTACTGACATGTAATTCTCAATCGCTAATCCAAGTCCATCAACTCTCCCAACAATGTCCTTGTGCCCATCGCTCTTGGGTGTTACTGCTCGCAGCCCTTCTCAGGGGACAGAGCACACACATGCACACACTTGATCCATGCACTCACACACATGCACTCACACACATGCACATGCACGCACACACTTGATCCATGCACTCAACATCACATGCATGCACACACTTGATCCATGCACTCACACATGCACTCACACACATGCACATGCATGCACACACTTGATCCATGCACTCACACATGCACTCACACACATGCACATGCATGCACACACTTGATCCATGCACCTCACACATGCACACCACCCCCCCCCACCCCCACACATGCATGCACACACTTGATCCATGCACTCACACATGCACACAGATGCACCGTCACACATGCACACATGCACTCACACATACACAGACCTGCAACACTCGATCCATGCACACTCACAATGCACTCACACGCACACACACGTGTGCATACACACGCACACTCACATATACATGCACACACGAATGTTCACATGCACACACAGACACACATGCACACTCACACATTTACACACACGTGTGTGCACACACGCACACGTACGCACGCACATTCATGTACTTGATACACACACATGCACTCACACATGCACATTTGTGCACACTCATGCACATGCACACACACGAATGTTCACATGCACACACGAATACACATGCACACACATGCACACTCACACATGCACACACACACACATACGCACACACTCCCACGTGCACATCTACACGGCCATATCTATAATGAAAACCATGAGCTCTCACAGTGCCTGTGGTTCCACCCCACAGGGCTTACTCTGCGTTTCTCCTCTCCCATCGGGCTGCCTTCTCCAGCAGTGGGGAGCTGGTTCCACCCCCAAATCAGTGATCTCAATCCCCCGTGTGCCCCCCACTCTGGGCCAGTGTGGCTGTGGCGCCCCAGGTCCACCCTGGGACCTGCCCCACGCTAGGCTTTAGGACAGAATCTATTGGAGGGAAAGGGAAGGGGTGGGGTGGAGATGCGAGCAGAGCTTGACTGTTTAAAAAGCTTCTGGCCGTTTCTGCGGGTGTGTAGTGGGTGCTCCCTGCGGTTTCACTCTGCGGTTCCCCAACCAAAGCAACCTGGTGAGCCAGGCTGGGCACGGAGCGTGGGGGTGCCGGAGCCCAGAAACGGGACCCCCCACCTCCTAGTCCTTGCCTTCTCTGCCCTCAGGGTGACTCGGGAGGGCCTCTGGTCTGCCAGGCGCATGGTTCCTGAGGGCACGTTGGCGTCACGAGCTGGGTCAAGAGCTGTAGCTGCGGGGACTGGCCAGGGGTCTACACCCTCCTCTCTGCCAGTGTGAGCCGGTCCCACCGCCGCATCCCCGCACCGGGGGCTCAGGGGGCTCCCCAGGCTCCCTCCCGGGGGACTTCTTCCTCCTCCTCCAACTCATCCTCCTCTTGGCTGTCTCCTGCGTCTGGCGGCTAAGTGACCTCTGGGCCAGCCTCAGCGGCGCTTCCTCCCCCGACCTCTGACCCTTGGCCCCTGACCTGCATGACCCCCTCCCGCTCCCTCCTCCCAGAGGAGTGGAGGGCGATGGCCGCAGCCTAGGCCTGCAGGGAGACCCCGCTCCAGGCCTGCACAGCCCCGGCTCGAACCCCAGTGCAGCCTCTTCTCCCCGTGGGGAAACTGAGGCGGAGGGGGCGCCGTTACCTGCTACGGTCACACGCAAGGCTTATCCCAGCCCTGGAAGTTCCAGGGCTCTGAGACCCGACCCAGCGGGCAGGTGGGGTGGGCGGGGCAGCTGGCTCCTCTCCGCCCCTCCCTCTACCCGCCCCGCACCTGCCCTGCCCCCTCCCCGCCCCCGCACCGCCCTCCAGCAAACGCCCGGGCTTCCTCCCAGCGCCTTCCTCGGCCGCGCCCGGGATCCGCTTTGCATGGTCAGGGGCCCCCTCTGCTGGAGACGCAGGGAAGTGCAGCGCTCTGGAGGGAGAGAAAAGTTTGTGATCGCTGCATAGAAAATCCAGGAATAATGGACCCTGAAATAATGGACTTAGCAGGGCTGAGAGACACAAAACCAATATGCAAAAGTATTATTGTATTTCTAAATGCCAGCCATGAATATTGGAAGATGAACACGAACATCAATACTCTTTGCTACAGAATAAAAAAATCAAACACCAGGAATACATTTAATGGAAGGCATGCAAGATCTCTATACCAAAACGTACAAACATTGATGGGAGGAGATTTCAAAGCCCTACGTAGGTGGAGAGACAGGAACACGGGCCATTTTCATCACCCCAAAGGTTTCCTCACCTCTCGGTCACCTGCCTGAAGGGGCGGAGAGCAGACACCCTCGGGTGATACGTGTTGCTTTGGGCCATGGTTATACAGGTTTGGCAATCATCACAATTCATTGGACTGGACATTTCAGGTCTGTGCATTCTGTTTATTTAATTTTCTCTCAATAAAAATATATATCTATACATTCAGTTCCCACTCGGACATACAAAGGGACTGGAAGTCAACTTCACAACCACATCAGAAATGCTGGGCGAGTTGAAACACAGCTGAACAGCCATCTGAGAACCGAGCTCACAGGGCAAAGCACTGCCCCCAAACCGGACAGAACGGTGGCTACTTGGGAGGCTGAGGTGGGAGGATTGCTTGAGCCTGGAAGATTGAAGCTTCAGCGAGCTAGGATTGCACCGCTGCATTCCAGCCTGGGCAACAGAGCAAGAGCCCATCTCAAAAAAAATTTTTTTTAAAACTCTGCTCTACAAGAGACATTAAGAGAATGAAAAGACAAGCCACAGACTGGGAGAATAGCTTTGCAAAACTCATGTGATAAAGGATGATTATCCAAAATAGAGCAAGAACTCTTATCGTCAACATTAAAGAGAACAAGCAACCCGGCCAGGCATGGAGTCACGCCTGTCATCCCAGCACAAGCAACCCGGCCGGGCGCGGTGGCTCACGCCTGTCATCCCAGCACAAGCAACCCGGCCGGGCGCGGTGGCTCACGCCTGTCATCCCAGGACTGTGGGAGGCCAAGGTGGGCGGATCACGAGGTCAGGAGATCAAGACCATCCTGGCCCACATGGTGAAACCCTGTCTCTGCTAAAAATATAAAAATTAGCTAGGCGTGGTGGCACATGCCTGTAATCCCAGCTACTCGGGAGGCTGAGGCAAGAGAATCACTTGAACCAGGGAGTTGGAGGTTGTGGTGAGGCGAGCTCAGGCCACTGCACTGCAGCCTGGTGACAGAGCGAGACTCCGTCTCAAAAAAAAAAAAAAGAAAAAAGAAAACAAGCAACACAATTAAAAAGTGGGCATATCAGATAAATCTAACAAAGAGATTGAAAGAATTAAAAAGAAAAAAAAAGTGGGCAAAAGAGCTGAACAGACACTTCACCACTTCACCAAAGAAGATACACAGATGTCAAATAAGCACCTGAAAAGATGCTCAGCATCAAACGTTATTAATTAAATTAAAATAACAATGAGATACCACTACACACTCGTTAGGATGGCTAAAGTCCCCAAGACAGACAATACCAAGTGCTGACAAGGAGATGGAGCAATGGGAACTCTCATCCACTGCTGATGAGAAGGCAAAACGGCACAGCCACTTTGGAAGACAGTTTGGCAGTTTCTTACAAAGCTAAACATACCCTTACTATATGATCTAGCAATTGTGCTCCGAGGTATTTATTTACCCAAGGAGTTGAAAGCTTATGCCCACACAAAAACCTGCACGTAATGTTGATAGCATCTTTATCCAGAATTGCCAAAAAGTTGAAGGAACCAAAATGTCCTTCAAAAGGTGAATGGGTAGAACAGCTGTGGTACATCCAGACAATGGAATATCATTCAGAGATAAAAAGCAATGAGCTGGCCAGGTGGGTGTCTCAGGCCTGTAATCCCAGCACTTTGGGAGGCCGAGGCGGGCGGATCATGAGATCAGGAGATCGAGACCATCCTGGCTAACACGGTAAAACCCCGTCTCTACAAAAAAAAAAAAAAAGGCCGGGCGCGGTGGCTCACACCTGTAATCCCAGCACTTTGGGAGACTGAGGCGGGTGGATCATGAGGTCAGGAGATCGAGACCATCCTGGCTAACGTGGTGAAACCCCGTCTCTACTAAAAATACAAAAAAAAAAAATTAGCCGGACAAGGTGGCGGGCGCCTGTAGTCCCAGCTACTTGGGAGGCTGAGGCAGGAGAATGGCGTGAACCCCGGGGGGCGGAGCTTGCAGTGAGCCGAGATCATGCCACTGCACTCCAGCCTGGGAGACACAGTGAGACTCCGTCTCAAAATAAATAAATAAATAAATAAGTAAATAAATAAATAAATAAAAGCAAGCAGCTATCAAGCCTTAAAAGACATAAAGGGGCCATAACTGCCTACTACTCAGTGCGAGGGGCCAGTCGGAAAAAGTTAATAGTGTATCGTCGATAGTGGATAAGTCAAAGCTTCAGAGACAATGAAGATATCCGTGGTTTCCAGGCGATGGGGAGAGGGAGAGTCAGCGGAACACCGGATTTGGAGGGCAGGGGATGTATTCCGCATACTACGGCAACGGTGGACACGTGACTTGTGCACTTGCCACGACCCACAGAATGTACAACAGAGAGAGTGAACCCTCCCGTAAACTGTGGGCGTTAGTTAGTAATAATGTATCAATATTGTTCATCAGCTGTAACAATGCACCCACAGTAATGCAAAATGCTCGTAACAGGAAACTCTGTGTGTGGGGGTGTGTGTGTGGGGGGATGCGATCTGTACTATCTGCCCAGTTGTCTGTAAACTTAAAACTGCTCTAAAAAATAAAGTGCTTTAATTCCAAAACCCCATACAACTTCACGTGCAATTTCACCTTGCAACAGCCTGCTTTTAATCTCCCCTGGATCCTTCTGTTACTGTAGCACATGTTGCACCCGTGTGTATTCCATAAACCACACAATACCTGCACGCGCTTTGCTGTTGTTGCTTCAAACTGTCAATTCTCTTTCAAATATTTTTTGAGAGAGAAAACTGTCTTACACAGCTGTTTCCATTTCCAGAGCTGGTCTAGATTTTCATCTCTTATCATCTTGTTCCTGCAGAACTTCCTTTCACATTTCTTTCTTTTCTTTTTTTTTTTTTTTGAGACAGAGTCTCGCTCTGTCGCCCAGACAGGCGCCCGCCACCACGCCCGTCTAATTTTTTGTATTTTTAGTAGAGACGGGGTTTCACTCTGTTAGCCAGGATGGTCTCGTTCTCCCGACCTCGTGATCCGCCCTCCTTGGCCTCCCAAAGCACTGGGATTACAGGCATGAGCCACCGCGCCCGGCTAATTTTTGTATTTTTAGTAGAGATGGGGTTTCATCACGTTGGCCAGGCTGGTCTTGAACTCCTGATCTCAGGTGATCCATCTGCCTCTGCCTCCCAAAGTGCTAGGATTACAGGCGTGAGCCATTGCGCCCGGACATAATTGATTTTTTTTATTGGGAGGTCATCCTTTTTCATGCCTGCTTTTTCTTTCTTTTTTTTTTTTTTTTTTAGACAGGGTATTGCTTTGTCGCCAGACTGGAGTGCAGTGGCACCATCTCGGCTCATTGCAACCTCTGACTCCCTGGTTCAAGTGATTCTCCTGCCTCAGCCTCCCGAGTAGCTGGGATTACAGGCACGTGCCACCACGCCTGGCTGATTTTTATATTTGTAGTAGAGACGGGGTTTCACCATGTGGGCCAGGCTGGTCTCGTTCGCCTGATCTCATGATCCGCCCACCTCGGCCTCCCACAGTGCTGGGATTACAGGTGTGAGCCACGGCGCCCGGCCACCTGCTCGTTTTTGCCTAGCCCCGGACCTCGTGAATACTCTCTGGAGTGTTTTGTTGTGTGCTGGGTTGTGTTATATTCCTTGACATCGTTTTGAGATGTGCTCTCACGGGCAGTTAAGTTACTTGCAATCATTTGGATCCATCTGTGGTTTGCTTTTCAGCGTTGTGAGGGTGGGTCCAGAGAAGTCTTCCGTTTCGGAATAATTTTCTCCCCTAGTACCTTCCATACCCTTCTGAGGACTCTCCAATGCCTGCCTCTGACAAGGTTTCTCCGCTCAGCTGGTGGGAACATGCGATATTCCCAGCCCTGCGTGCACTCCCGGACTCCTCTGCCCATCTTACCTGGTGGTTCTTGTTTCTGACGTGGCTCCTACCTCTCTCTGCATCTCCGGCTCTCGGCCAAGGACGCCGGGGGACCCCCCTGTGGATGCCCGGAGCTCTCCGTGCAGTTCTCTCCTCTCCGGTTTTCTGCCTCCTGAGTCCTGGCTGTCTGGGCCTCTCCACACGCCGGTGTCCGTCTCGCCAGCCCAGCAAGCTCCTGGGGCTGGGTTTCCCATTGCTGCCCTGAGTCCGGACACGGTCACTTCGTCTCACCCGGCTCCCCACCCTTCTCTCGGGGACACTGCCCCACGTGGCCTCTTGCCCAATGTCTGCCAAGGGCCTGGGACCCCAGCACCTGCAGCACCCCCAGGGGAGGGGCCGGGGATCGAGGCAGGGTGCCCAGGACTCGCCCTGATTGGCCCAGTGTTAGCCAATCAAAGCACTCGCATCCCCATGGCGCTGATTGGTCCGCCTCCCAGGCCTGACCCAATTGGAGCATTCCTAAGAGAAGTGGTCCCAGAGCCCCTGCTTCTGGGGTGCCAGAGACCTCTGCACACCACAGCCCTGGTGTCCCTGTGCGTCCCTGGGTTCTCCCACCCCTGGTGTCCCCTGAGTCTCTTCTTCACTGTCAGCCCTGGTGTCTCCCGTCACCTGATCCCCTCACCTCCTGGGCTCCTGAAGGTCCCATCTTGTGGGCTTCATTCATGGAACCAGGACGGGGCAAGTGGAGGCCTCTGGGGAGTTTGTCCAGAGAATGGAAGAGAAGCAGGATCATGAGCAGGAGCGGTCCGGGCCACCCCTGCCAGTCCCCCGGGGGATGCAGCCCGGAAGGAGTCCAGATGGATATGGCCCTGGTGTGCAGAGTCAGCCCCAAACCAGGCTGGTCCCAGGCAGGGTGGGGGCAGGAGGAGCCCTGGCGTGGCCCTGTGTTGGGGGTCGGGGGTAGGCGGGGGGTCCTGGGGCTCGGAAGGGCAGGAGGTGGGCTGGAGGCCCCAGTGACCAGCAGGCCCAGGGGGGTCGGGAGGTGGGGTGGACGGACCTGCAGGGACAGTGTCAGCGCCGGATGGGATGGAGAGCACAGGGAGCTGGGGCCAGGGGTGAGTCCATGGGGAGCTGGGCTGGGGCCGGGGATGTCCATGGGGAGCTGGGCTGGGGCTGGGGGTGAGTCCATAGGGAGCTGGGGCTGGGGCAGGGGTGAGTCCATGGGGAGCTGGGCTGGGTCTCCTGGGGTTGCACCTGCACTCCTGTCTGCTCTTCCCTCTGTGGATGAAGCTCAGATCCCATGAAAAGGAGGCACCTGCAGACCAGGGGGCCTGCACGGACAGCCCCAGAGATGGACACTGAGGACTCGTAGGAGGACTTGGGTCTCATACGGGGGGTGGGGAGCAGGGCCCCTTCCTGGCTGAGGACACATAGTGCTGTCCCCTCTCAAGGCTGTTTCCCCATCTGACAAAGGGGTCTCATGTGAGCCCCCAGCCAAGTGAGTTGAGGAGGGCTGGCCCCACCCCCGTCGTTTCGGAGTCCGTAGGAGGGGTGACACCCGTCATGTCCCCACCCCGTGGGCACCTTCCTGTCTCTTGGAGTGTGGCCCATGGGCATGAGTTCCTCGCCCCATGTTCCTCTTGGGGAAGCAGGTTTCGGGGGTGACTGGTCTTGTAGCATGGGGCAGCCAGGCCACCTGGGTGCAGCTATGCCTGAAGGCCTCCTGGCACCAAGACAGGGGCAGGAGAAGATCCCACCAGTGGGAAGGTGCTGCGTTCTGGTGCTGGGATCCACCAGCTGACAGATGGAGCTGCGAGCCTCCACTGCTCAACTCTCGGTGGGGCCCATCTGGCAGCCCCACACACAGAGGGCATCGGGGTGGCGGGGGCACGTGTTCCACGGGGGCCCTGGGTCTGAGTCATCCACTTCCTCAGCATCTGGATGGGAGGGCCTGGTGCCCTTCCTCCGCCCCATCCTGATCTGGAAGGATAAATGGGGAGGGGAGAGCCCACTGGGTAGAAGGAACAGGGAGCGGCTAGGGTAAGTCCCCACTCTCAGAGACCCTGACATCAGCGTCACCTGGAGCAGAGTGGCCCAGCCTGAGCCTCAGTGCACCAAGACCCACAAGCCTGGACCCACCCCGGTCCCCTCGTCCCAGCTCCATTCTTCACCCCACAATCTGTAGCCCCCAGCCCTGCCCCGTGAGGCCTGGCCAGCCCCACGATGCCCCTCCTTGCTCCGCAGATGCTGAGCCTGCTGCTTCTGGCGCTGCCCGTCCTGGCGAGCCCGGCCCACGCGGCCCCTGGTGAGTCCCAGCCCGGGTCCACCCTGCCCCTCACCACATTCCGCAGGTCAGGGCCTGGGTGGGTTCTGGGGAGGCCGGGCTGGCCCCCACACAGGGAAAGGCTGGGCCCAGGTGTGGGGCTGCTTCCTGGTCCTGACCCGGTTCCTGCCCCAGCCCCAGGCCAGGCGCTGCAGCGAGCGGGCATCGTTGGGGGGCAGGAGGCCCCCAGGAGCAAGTGGCCCTGGCAGGTGAGCCTGAGATTACACGACCAATACTGGATTCACTTCTGCGGGGGCTCCCTCGTCCACCCCCAGTGGGTGCTGACCGCGGCGCACTGCCTGGGACCGTGAGTCTCCCGGGGCCTGGAGGGGTGGGCGAGGGCCGGATGTGAGTCCTGGCTCCCGGGTGCTCCTGGGGGCTGCCCAGGGCCCTGAGTGGGAGCCTCCACTGCCCAGGGACGTCAAGGATCTGGCCGACCTCAGGGTGCAACTGCGGGAGCAGCACCTCTACTACCAGGACCAGCTGCTGCCCATCAGGAGGATCATTGTGCACCCCCAGTTCTACACCGTCCAGACCGGAGCGGACATCGCCCTGCTGGAGCTGGAAGAGCCTGTGAACGTCTCCAGCCACGTCTACACGGTCACCCTGCCCCCTGCCTCGGAGACCTTCCCCCCGGGGATGCCGTGCTGGGTCACTGGCTGGGGCAACGTGGACAATGATAGTGGGTCTGGGGACAGTGGGAGGTGGGGTGCAAAGTCTCAGCCACAGCCCAGCCCCTGGGCTCCCTCTGGGCTCCAGGTGGGGGTTGCTGGGCCCCCTCCTGAGGCTGCACCCTCTTCTCCACCTGCAGAGCCCCTCCCACCGCCATTTCCCCTGAAGCAGGTGAAGGTCCCCATAATGGAAAACCACGTTTGTGACGCAAATTACCACGTTGGCCTCTACACGGGAGACGACATCCGCATCGTCCGTGACGACATGCTGTGTGCGGGGAACAGCCGGAGGGACTCCTGCCAGGTGGGCCCCGCGTGTCCCCCTGCCCCCGCACCACAACCCCCCACTCCCGGGCCTGGTCGGCGAGCGCTGACCTCTGACCTTCCCAGGGCGACTCTGGAGGGCCCCTGGTGTGCAAGGTGAATGGCACCTGGCTGCAGGCGGGCGTGGTCAGCTGGGGCCAGGGCTGTGCCCTGCCTAACCGGCCTGGCATCTACACCCGTGTCACCTACTACTTGGACTGGATCCGCCGCTACGTCCCCAAGAAGCCCTGAGCCAGGCCTGGGGTGGCCACCTGGGTCATTGGAGGGCCAGCCCCTCCTGTCCAAAACACCACTGCTTCCTACCCAGGTGGCGACTGCCCCCTACACCTTCCCTGCCCCGTCCTGAGTGCCCCTTCCTGTCCTGAGCCCCCTGCTCTGTTCTGAGCCCCTTCCCCTGTCCTGAGGACCCTTCCCCATCCTGAGCCCCCTCCCCTGTCCTAAGCCTGACCCCTGCACTGGGCCCTCCAGCCCTCCCCTGCCCAGGTCGCTGGTGGTGGGCCCTAACCCTCCTGAGCGCTGGACCTCATTAAAGTGCATGGAAATCACTGGTGTGCATCGCTGTGTTTCTGGTTGTGGATGTCACTGGGGGAGAAGGGCTCCAGGTGTGCTGAGGACAGCTGCTGGAGTGTGAGGTCCTGGCCCTCAAGGCACAGCCAGTCACTGTGGGACGGGGCCTCCTGGGCAGCCCTGGTCCCCGGGGCTGGCTTCTCCCCACACGATGCATCCAGCATTCGGGTCACACAGAGTCACTCGAGCAATTTAGATGATTGTAAAGGACAGCCACGTCCCTGCAACCGGGTCAAGACAGAGCTTGGTCGACGTGAGCCCCGATCCCACGATTCCCACGAGGTCTTCTCCCGGCCCCTCCGTCCACTGCTTCTGCTTTGCCTAGTTGCTTCCTTTGAGATAGGATCTCACTCCGTCATCCAGGCTGAAGTGCAGTGGTGTGATCAGGGCTCCCTGCAGCCTTGAACTCCTGGGCTTCAGTGATCCTCCCATCTTGGCCTCTCATGTAGCTGGGCCACAGGAGTGAGCCACCACACCCAGTTAATTTTTGTATTTTTAGTACAGATGGGGTTTCGCCATGTTGGCCAGGCTGGTCTTGAACTCCTGACCCCAAGTGATCCGCCTGCCTCGGCCTCTCAAAGTGCTGGGATGACAGGCGTGAGCCACCGCACGCAGCCTGAGTTTCGGATTTTCAAATTCATTTTGAGGTCTTTCTCTTCATCAATACGTGAGCCCTTTGCATCTGGCGAGTGTTGCATTTTATCCCAGGTTCTTGCTTGCATTTTATATTTGAACATGATTACACTCATAAATGAAATGTGGGGCTATTCTGGTTGAAAAAAAACTCTCTAAAGAAACATTCACTCTTTCCTTCCAACTGTCAGATGCAGAGATGTGCATTTAATCTCCCGAATCTCTGCAAATGACCTCTGTCCTCGCAAGGGGTGGACTCGACTCCCAGCGCCCTCTCTAGCCCCACGTGACCTCTGCCTCTGCAGCCCCTGGAGGCCCATCCCCCGACTCCTGTTCTGCAGGCCCAGGGTCTTGTTTATGAAGATGGACCTGGAACTCGGGCCCTCCTTCCTCTCTCTGGCCCATCCCACCTTCTAGGGATCAGAGAGAGTGCGGGGTGACCCCCAGGGAACACTGGGCCCCCAGAAGCACTTCCACACGCCCAGCGGAGGTTTTGCGGGGTGGAAGTCGGAGGGATGAGACCCCGAAGGGAAGCAGCACGGCCCCTCAGGACAGGGCTTCCGGTATAAGGAAAGGTGGACAGCAGGGGCCGGTCACTGGGTGGACGGGGCGGGGCAGGCTCCAGCCCCAGAGCTTCCCAAATTAGATCCAAGATCCCTGGGAAGCTCAGTGAAGCTCAGCCCAGTCACACTGGCAGAAGTGAGCGTCAGCCTCAGCAAGAAGGGTCTCTCAGGACGTGGCAGGCAGGCTGCTGGCCAGGGCTGCAGCCACCTGCGTTTTGACTGGGACGGGGGGACCTGCTCCAAGATCACCCACGTGGCTGCCGGTAGGAGGCCCTGGTTCCCTGTCACAGGGGGTGTGAGGATGAGGACGAGTGGGGGGGGACAGGGTTCCTACTGAGGGGACAGTGCCCAGGTGGCCAGGTCACCGTGGACAGAAGCAACCCCAGGTCTCCCAGGGTCCTGGACTACAGGAGACCCCACCAAGCCGGGGGCCATCGCCAGGGCCAGGCCCCCCTCCCCGCTCCTCAGCTGGCTCTCCTGTCCAACGGTGGGGGGAATGGCGCCATGTCACAGGAGCGCTGGGGCTCAGGGGACGGTGCGTGGAGCTTCTTTCTCCCCAGTAGGCCTGGAATCTGGGTGGTGATGAGCACTCTGCGGGGAGCGGTGTGCTGGGGCACAGGCAGGAAGACAGGGTCCCCAGTGCTGGGGGTGAATTGAGTTGGGACAAGTGAGGGCCCTGAAGTCCCCGCCTGTGGGGACTTGGGGACCTGGTTCCATGAAGACGCTGCCCCTCAGGCTCCCTCCCCACTGGGTGACTTCGCCCTGTTGGGGGCACCCTGGGCCGGGGACTCGTGGCTCAGGCCCCTCTCCCTTGTGTGGGGTGGGACTGCCTTGCCTCCCCTGAGGCCGCCGTGAGGGAGGAGGGTGCCCTGTCGTGGGTGCACTGCTGGCCCCGCATGCTGGCGTTGTCCTTATTCATCACCAGGAAAAACACTGGACTCCAGTTCTGAGCCTTGGCTACCCCACGTGCTGGCGTGCAGGAGGCCAAGTCTGTGCCTGGGAGGGCAACTCCCCCTACCCGTGCCTCAGTTTCTCCACATCAAAGAGGGGATCCCTGACCTAGAGGGTCTCAGCCGGACCCTCCAGCCTGGCCTGTGATTTGGATCTGGGGAGGGCAGGAAAGTCCTGGGCACTGCCCAGGGCCCCTAATCAGCTGAGTCATCAGGCTGGGGCAGCCAGGACGGTTAGAAGGGCCAACTCAGGCTGGGCTGGGAGACGGTCCCCATCTGATCTGCCGCGCGAGCACGGGACCTGCTGCCGGATGTGGGGACAGGGACTTCTCGAAGGGTGGTTGTCACGAGGGCCTGAGCTGTCTCCATGGGGCTGCTGGGCCTTGAGTTGGGACCCTCCTGAGGAACCCCCAGGACTGGGCTCCCAGAGGATGAAGGAGAGGGGGCCGGTGTGCCCCGAGGGAACCAGGGAGGAATTCTCGGAGGGGGCGGCACTGACAGGAACACTCACCTCTCCCTCAGCCCTGGCCCTGGGGCAGAGATAGGGTGAGAAGTGCTTGCCTTCTGTCCTTCCCCGCTGTGCCCTTGACTGAGCCGGCCACTTGGTGCCAGGGCTGTGGCGTCCACATAGGGATGAATGGAGGTGACGACCCTTCTCTGCAGATGTGCAGAAGGAACAGGTGGGGCCGTCTGTGGAGCTCCGGCCTCCTCCTCTGTCCTCCCGCCCTGCCCGACAGCAGGTGTGTGGCCACCCCTACCCCCCACGCCCAGCAGGTCCAAGGGTCAGGCAGGCCCTCCTTCTCCGTACAGTGGGCAGACACCATGGCCCTTGGGGCCTGTGCCCTCCTGCTGCTCCTGGCTGTGCCCGGTGGGTGACCTGGCCTGGGTGTGGGGATGGGGGGGCATCTGCTTCCTGCCTGGACCCCTGATGGGGGTGAAGCTGGGGGCTGGCCTCAGAGGGAGAAACATGCTGAGCCCCCACTCTGTGGGGCCCCGTCTCCTCTGGAGACTGCACCCCTGGCTGGAGGCCCGGCTGTCTGTGCCTGGGGACAGAGGCAGGAGGGAGGCGCGGGTGGGAGTTGGGAGTGCAGGAGTTGGGGGTGCGGGTGGGAGTTGGGGGTGCCGGGAGTCCTAGGCCCCGGAACACTGGTGATTTCTCCCCTGAGCAGGACCTGGAGGGTGGGGAGGAGGCCCAGGCCTGAGGCCAAGCTCCCGGCCTCCAGCTGCTGTTTATGGCCTGTGGCTTGTCCCACCCAGCCCTGGGCCAGTGAGACAGCGGCTGATCCAGCCTCACCAGGCCGGGCCTCTCCACTCAGGGCCAGGCCCCACCCCAGTGTCGGCATGAGGCCTGGCAGGTGTCTGGCAAGGGCCTCTAGAGCCTGCACACCCCTCCCCTCGGCAGCCCCCTCCATCCTTGGCCCTCCGTCTCTTTCCCACAGGTGTGTCCCTCAGGGCTTTGCAGCCAGGTACGTCTCTGACAGGTGTGGGGTGTTGGGGAGGGTGCAGGCAAGGCCTGGCAGGAAGGCCTCGGAGGGTCCCTCTCCTTTCCTGGGGTCCCATTGGGGGCCCGAGGAGGTCACAGTTTGTCACTGTGGTTTCTGCTCGCATCTCTCGGTTGAGGGGGGCTGGCCGGGGTGTGCTGCAGGGCTGTGTCCCTCACCACCACTGCAGTCAGTCTGTACCTTGGGAGATGCTCTGAGGCCATGAAACAACCTGGCCCTCCTTGAACTTCCTCCGCAGCGTCCCCACCGTGGCCTGGGAACCCGCTGGGGGCTTTGCTGTGCGGGACAGCCCGTGCCCCACCCCAGACCCGCTCCCTATCTGTAAATATCTGCGTCTGTCTACATCCCAGCTTCCCTTCCATTCAGCCGAGGGGCCACACTCCATCGCCAGCAAAACTATCCAGCTCAGGCGGCCCCAGGTGTGGCCAGTGGGTCTCAACGTGACTTCCTCTTCCTCTTCATTTCTTTTTAACTTACTGAGGTGAAGTTCACAGAAGATAAAGTTACATTATCAAGCGTCCACTTCAGAGGCCCTGAGCACCCTGGACAGTGCCGTGTGCCCCCCCGATTCTATCCAGCTCCGAACCTCACCACCACTCCTGACGGAAACCCGGGGCCCACCAGGCAGTCACCCCAGCATCCCGGGCCTTCTCGGGGGCTCCACCGTTCTCTGAGCCCCTTTCTAGCCACCCAGGTGCCCTCTGTAGCTTTGCCACTGCCTCTGTGAGCCGTGATTAGTTTGTGGAGCGTGGCGCTTAGAAACCGCGACCTGGGCCCCAGGCGCGCTCACTGCTCCTGAGGTGTCTGTCATTTCTGCTGCACCCACGATGCTTCTGGGGAGAGCCCGGCAGACAGGGAAGCTGAAGAGCAAAGTCCTCAAGAAGGCAGGGAGGTGTGGTGAGGGAAGCCTTCCTGGAGGAAGCGCAGTGGGCTTCTTGGGATCCCCACCAGGCACCCCTTCCTCCTTCGACTTAGGGTGTGGCCGGCCGCAGGTTTCGGATGCAGGAGGCCGGATCGTGGGGGGCCATGCTGCCCCAGCTGGCACATGGCCATGGCAGGCCAGCCTCCGCCTGCGGAGGGTGCATGTGTGCGGCGGGTCCCTGCTCAGCCCCCAGTGGGTGCTCACAGCTGCCCACTGCTTCTCCGGGTGAGTGTCTGGGTGGGCAGGGCCAGTCTGAACGTCCAGGCCCCAGTGGGGCATGCGCCAGTGCAGAGGCCTCCACTTGGTCTAGACTCACTCTGAAGTTTGGAAACTCTCAGCTTGTTTCCTTCCAGTGGAAAGGGAGGGGCTGGCTGCCCACCCTCTGTGAGGTTCTGCCGGTCTGTGCTCACCTCTAGGGACGGACAGCTCCCTCCCTCCCCGCTGCCTGTCTCTTCATGTGGAGCTGAGCTTGCAATCCGCCTCCTGACCAGCCCCTGCTGGTCTCGGGCGTGCTGCCGGCTTTTCCAGGGGCTGGCAGGAACCCCAAGGTGCTGCCATGGCCCTTGGGCCCTGGACAGTGAGGCCACTGCCCAGGCTTTCTGCGTCCCAGACCCAGGAGGCAAGAGCTGGGCTTCGGATGCCCGCAGGGGTGGGGTCTGGGCGGGGCCGACGCTGACCTCCGGCCTCTGCAGCCGGCCCCTCTCACCCGCCCACCTTCCCTACCAGGTCCCTGAACTCATCCGACTACCAGGTGCACCTGGGAGAACCAGAGATCACTCTGTCTCCCCACTTCTCCACCGTGAGGCAGATCATCCCGCACTCCAGCCCTTCAGGACCGCCAGGGTCCAGTGGGGACATCGCCCTGGTGCAGCTCAGTGTCCCCGTGACCCTCTCCAGCCGGATCCTGCCCATCTGCCTCCCGGAGGCCTCGGATGACTTCTGCCCTGGGACCCGGTGCTGGGTGACCGGCTGGGGCTACACGCGGGAGGGAGGTGAGGAGCCCCCGTGGGGACACTGGGGTGGAGGAAGGCAAGGGCGGCAGGAAGAGAGCTGGCTTGAGGGACGCTGATGCCACCACCTGCTCCTGGCGGCCTCCACACCTGGCCAAGGCCGCCCCCATCGGCCGTCCCTTTTCAAAGCCTGTCGTGTGGATCCAGAGCAGCGGCCAAATGTCAGATCACAACCCACATGCCGTGACGAGGGTCACGGTGGCATGGGACTTGTGTCTGGCAAGGTCTCCCATCCCCCCAGTGCAGGGCCTGGTGCCCCAACCTTCCCTGAAGCCTGTCCCCCTACCCCAGAGCCTCTGCCACCCCCGTACAGCCTGCAGGAGGTGGAAGTCTCCGTGGTGGACACAGAGACCTGCCGCCGGGACTATCCCAGCCCCAGGGGCAGCATCCTTCAGCCCGACATGCTGTGTGCCCGGGGCCCCGGGGATGCCTGCCAGGTGAGCCCACCAGGCCGTGACAGAGGACGGGGGTGGCTGCAGCCCAGGAGGGGCTCCCCATCTTCTCGGCTCCCAATGCTCGCCTTCTCTGCCCTCAGGATGACTCCGGGGGGCCTCTGGTCTGCCAGGTGAACGGCGCCTGGGTGCAGGCTGGCATTGTGAGCTGGGGTGAGGGCTGCGGCCGCCCCAACAGGCCAGGGGTCTACACTCGTGTCCCTGCCTACGTGAACTGGATCCGCCGCCACATCACAGCCTCAGGGGGCTCAGAGTCTGGGTACCCCAGGCTCCCCCTCCTGGCTGGCTTCTTCCTCCCCGGCCTCTTCCTTCTGCTAGTCTCCGGTGTCCTGCTGGCCAAGTGCCTGCTGCACCCGTCTAGCGATGGCGCTCCCTTCCCCGCCCCTGACGGCAGGAATCCAAGTGCGATTCTTAAATAAGTTACTATTTATTCCGCTCCGCCCCCTCCCTTGAAAAGCTGAGTCTCCTGCATCAGATTATTGCAACATTTAACCTGAATTTAAAAGCACACGAAACAAAGGTGTCAACGGGAATCTCGCGGCCAGCGCCCCCAGATGCAGGGCAGGCCTGATTCGCACCAGGGCCGGGCGCGTTACTCCACGGGGTCGGCTCCTTAGTGATGTGTCACCATCTCCGAGTCACAGGACACTTCTGGAAAGGCCCGAGCGGAACGGAAAGGGTGGTGGCTGGAAGGGGAGGGTGGTGAGGGCGTGACAGGCGGACAAGAACTCAGACTGTGAGTGAAGGTGACATTGGGCCGCGGTGGCCGCACCTGCTGCCGCCAAGGGCACAGGGCCCCCAGTGAGTGTCCTGTAACAACACGGGGCCTGAGAGGACGCAGCCTGGTACTTTCCCCTCACTGGCGGGTGCCTGGTCTTCGTCCCACAGACGCGGCTTCTCTAATGACGGGACGCTGACCCAGTCGCCCGCACAGCCTCGGCTGGCAGCAAAACTCGGAGAAGCCCGAACCAGAACGGTCAGAGGCTCGCGGGGCCCGGCAGCTACTCCCGCTTCGCTGGGCAGAGAACCAGGGCCTGGGCTGTCATCCTCCTCGGGCCTCTCTGCTCACGATGGGACCCACGTCAGGGTCCACACACGGTTCTGCCTGGGCCACCGCCCCAACGGGGCCCCCAGACCCCAGTGCCAAAGCCGAGTACGGCACCAAGCCCCCAGCTAAACGGGGTCATCTGCACCACCCCCTGGGGCAGGGGTGGCTGAGGGGGACCCTGGTTTCTCCAGAGGACACTGGGGGACTGTGAGGTACAGCCCCCGCCTCTTCTCTGGGGCGTCACCGACGGGCACGGGAGGCTCCGTTTCTGCGGGTTCCAGGGGCACCATGGCCCCTGAAGAGGAAGCTCTGGGTTCTGGGGTCACACTGTGGCTGCCGTCCAAGAAAGGGTCTCCACTGGGGCCCCCGAGGTCCAGCGGCTCGAAGGCAAAGCTGGGGACGGTCAGGTGCTCGGCCCGGCAGGAGGCCTGGCCCCAGCGGTCCCCCTTGGCTGCAGGGTCCCCCCCGGCGCCTGAGCCCTCTGTGGGCTCCAGGGAGTCCCTGTGAGGGGTGGTCTCACAGGACGGGGTCCTGCGTCTCAGTGTGGTGCTGCTGCCCTCCGCTGCGGGGGGCCGCGCGGAGCCCTCGTCCTCCGCGGGGGGTTCCACCGAGATGCAGGGGGGGCTCATCTTCTTCTTCCTGCGCGCACCCAGAGTGGGCTCCGCCTCGGGGCCCCAGGCCTTCGCCTCCCCGGGCTCCCCGCTGCCCAGCTCTGCCGAGGGCCGCCACTGCTCGTCCGCCCGGCCCGGCTTGTCCAGGAAGCCCTGAGCGTCCACGCTGTAGAGCCTGCGCAGGTCCCGCTCCCCGCTGGCCACCGGAGAGGCTTCGGGGCCGTGGGGCTCGGCTGCGGGCTGCCAGGGGCAGGCGGAGCTGGTGATGTGGCTGACCTCCTCATCGGCCAGGTCCGAGGCCTCAGCCTCCTCTCCGCCTGGGGCCGCCGGCCGGCTGGAGACGCAGCGCTGTCCGAAGGTGTGCCTCCGGGTGCGGACGCTGGCGGGCTGTGGGGAGCGTGGTGGGGACTGCAGGGAGCCCCCCTGGGACACCGGCCTCACCGGGGTTTTCTCGCCAGGCTCCGCAAGCTCCAGGGTGTCCCTAGGGCCGTCCATCTGCCCTTCCAAGGAATCGGTGCGCACAGCCTCCTGTGGGGGCGTAGAGTCAAAGTGAGGGGCAGGGCCCTGGGAGAGCCCTATCAGTGGCCAGGGCTCGGAGACCCCTCACCATCCAGGTCCTGGAGAGGCCAAAGTGGGCAGGTTCCCTGGGTGGCTCCTGACCCTTGAGATGGGGCTGGAAGCCAATGGCGTGGACGTCCTAGTCTCACTCCTGACCTGTGAGGCTCCCGGGGAAAGCCTGTACCCGCTGCTCTGTGGGCAGAGGTGCCATGGCCCCCAGGGGCACAGAGCTGAGGCTGTGGCCACCTCCCACCCCTGGACACCAGCAACCCAGCTGGGCACCCCCAGGACGGCGCTCTCCTAACCGCTCCCGTGTGGTACCGGGCTCTCGTACTGGGCAGCAAAGAGGGAGGCAGGCGCAGGAAGAGGAGCTGAGGCTGCAGGTGGGCAAGGCTGGGACATCTGAGCACAAGCCAGGACCGAAGAAGCCGCTGTCTGCCCACCATGGGACCCATGCCCATGTGGGGACTGAGAAACTGCCGTCTGCCCACGTGAGGCCTGAGAAACTGCCGTGTGCCCGCCGTGGGGCCTGAGAAACTGCCATGTGCCCGCCATGGGGCCTGAGAAACTGCCGTCTGCCCACCGTGGGGCCTGAGAAACTGCCGTCTGCCCACATGAGGCCTGAGAAACTGCCGTGTGCCCGCCGTGGGGCCTGGGAAACTGCTGTCTGCCCACCACGGGGCCTGAGAAACTGCCAAGTGCCCGCCGTGGGGCCTGGGAAACTGCTGTCTGCCCACCACGGGGCCTGAGAAACTGCCATGTGCCCGCCATGGGGGCTGAGAAACCGCTGTCTACCCGCCATGGGGGCTGACAAACCGCTGTCTGCCCACGATGGGGCCTGAAGCTGTGGGTCCAAGGAGAAGACTCAGGTCCCCGTAGCCAGGAGCTCTGTAGCCACAGGTTCACAGGCCTGAAGACCCACCTGGGCCCAACGCTCCGAGACCCACCAAGCAGCAAGCAGAAAACTTCAGAGCCCCAAGGACCCAGTGCCACGCTCCTCCTGCCTTGTCCTCGTCTGCTGGTCCTTCAGATGAGACAAGGCATCCCTGCAAGCCCCACACCCCCGCCAGCCTCCGCTGCAGGCAACGGCTTCTCCTACCTGTCTGCAGAGCAGCCGGCTGAGGCTGGGGGAGCGGGCTGTGCCCCGAGGGGACAGGGCGTGGAGGGGCTCGCTGCTCCTGGCTGGGGATGACACAGCCAATGGGATCTGGAGGGAGGCACAGGACTCCTCGGGCGGCGAGTGCACAGAGGCAACGGAGCCTGGGGCAGGGAAAAATCTAAGCTGGCAGCTCTGCCCCTGCCTTCCTGCCCAGCTGCCACCCACTCCCGTCCTCCCCCAACCCGCCACCATCCTCCTTCCTGGCCAGCCCCAGCCTGACCCGTCCTCCCCTCACCCGCCCACCCCAGTCCTCCCCTCATCTGCCCACACCCGGCCTCCCTGATCTGGCCTCCACCGTCCCTCCTGCCTGCCCCCATCCTCCTTCCCGCCCATCCTCCCTCCTGCCCCACTCTGGTCTGACCCATCCTCCATCCCACCTGCCCCCATCTTCCTCCCTGTCCAGCTATCCTCCCTCCCACTGCCGTGTCCTGCTTCCCACCCAGCCCACGTCTTCCCACTGGCCCCACCAGCTGCCATACCCAAGGGGGTGCCGGCCCCATAGGTCTCCATCTCCACCTCCTGCAGCGGGCGGGGGTGGGGCGCCGAGGCAGGCACCACGGGCCTGAACATGTAGCTGTCGTTGGGCAGCGAGAGCATCCTGGACACGGACACCTTGCGTGCGACCAGGAGGTTTGGGGCGTCCCTGGCGCCTGGACTCTCCTGGGGCGAGGGAGGTCTGTCCGCGTCCACCCGGCGTGCCCCCCCGGGGCCCTGCGCCATCTCCAGCTCGATCTCGGCATCCAGCTCCGCGTCCTCGCGTGCCTCCTTGTTGCTCTCCTCCAGGTGCTTCATGAGCACGGCCACCACCACGTTCACCAGCACGAACTGGGCCACCAGCACGAAGGTCACGAAGTAGACGGGCGACAGGGCCGGCAGGTAGCTCAGGCAGTGCTTGTCCTCACGGGTGCACTCGCGCAGCGTGTCCTGCGGTGGGGGGCAGCTGCGGGCCGGGGTCCACACCCACCCACGGGCGCCGCCCTGGGAGTGCCGTCCCCTTCCCCCTGCCCGGCAAGGACGGAGCCGACCCAGTCCTGGGAGAGCCTGAAAAACCGCGGGGGCTGCCAGGCGTCAGGGACATGGCCGTGGCGGTACCTTCATGATCCCGTTCCAGTTGTCCCCCGTGGACACGCGGAACAGCGTGAGGAAGGCCATGCCGAAGTTGCTGAAGGTGGCGTGCCTGCTCAGGCCCTCGCACGGGTTCTCTTCGCTGCACTCTGCGGGGAGGGGGACCCCGCCCGGTCAGCCGCGCCTGCTCCGGGTGGAGGCGGGACACGCACCCAGCCTCCACATGCCCCCTGGGGAGCCCAGAGGCAGGGTCAGCCCGGAGAATGTAGATGACGAGGCCGTGGCAGTTCGACCTGCCTGGCAGAGGCTGACCCTGGGTGTGAGGCCGGAGCCCCTGGGCTGAGGCCTCTGCTGCCGCACCTTGGCTGGGGCTCATCGGGCCTGGCGGCTGCGACCCCAGGCCCCAGAAGAATAATTGTTGTCTGTGTCTGTGATTGTGCGTGGGGAGGGATAGGTAGGCGCCGGCTGACCGGAATCAAGCTTACCCAGTGGACAGACACTGGACTGTGGCAATGTCACACCCACCATCAGCACAGGCCCGGGGGAGGGACCCTGCAGGGACTGGGCTGTCTGAAGTGGAACCCGGCAGGGGCACGGCTGGCCCGTCTAACGAGGGTCCCCACCTGCCCCGCCCAGCCTGGGCCATCTAAGGAGGGTCCCCACCTGCCCCGCCCAGCCTGGGCTGAGGCTGAGGCCCGGGTAGGGGCCTCAGGAAGCTACAGCCACCAGGTGAGGGGACACAGCCAGCATTTGTCTCCTGGAACCACGTGGCGCTGGGGATGGCGTGTTTCCAGATGTTTGTGTGTGCACGTCTCCAGGTGTACTTGCTTCCCCTCATGTGTGGCAGGCATCCCTGTGTCTGTGTTCCCGTGTGCACGTCTGCACACGTGTCACAAACCTGGGCACATGCCTCTGCATCGACACGAGACTCGGCCTCGTGCAGAAAAGGCTCTGGAAGCAGGGCCGGGTGAGGACGCCCAGGAGGCGTGTGGCCCCGATGAGGCCCCACGCTATTTGCAAGCATGTGCCTGCGTGTGAGTGGATGGGCACAGGGGCACCTGTCAGGACCCCGTGTGTGCCAGGAGGAGGGCGCAGGGGCCACTCACCCAGCCTCCCGAACAGCTCCACTCCCAGCGCAGCATAGATAAAAAACAGGAGCATGAAAAGAAGGCCCAGGTTCCCCACCTACAAAGGAGAGAAGCAGAGCCGGGTCAGACGGGCGGGCAGGGAGGCCGCAGCCCACCCTGCAGGGCGCTCGGCGCCTCGGCCACCAGGCCCCACCTGCCCACCCTCTCCCAGGCGCTCCCGGCCCGAGCCAAGTGGAAGCAAGTTCCCAGAGTTGGGCGGGGACCCCTGTTCCTCAGCCCCATGCCCCTCTCGGGGCTCCATGACCTCACCAGGTAGACAGAGCCCACCCCTCCGTGCTGGCCCGCACTGGCTTCTCTCTTCCTCCGCCCTGCCCCTGCGCATCAGCCTCTGGCCCAGAGCCCACTCCACTCTCTCTGCCCAGCAGGTTCCCCAAGGCCTAGCATGGTCTCCCTGGGGGCTCTGGCCCGCCCTGGTCAGCAGCTACCTCAGAAACCCCATGGTGGGGCCCAGGCCAGCACGCAGCTGACTGAGGAGTCCGGCAGGTGGATCTGGGCCTCACCCCTCCCCTGCCACAGCTCTCTCGTGAGCCACCCCACCTGCCCCATCATTTGCACACACCGCCCCGCCGGGCGGCGCACCCTCCAAGGCTGGCCAGGCCTGCCCTACTCCACGCTCCTCCCCTGCACAGCTGAGCACCTGGTGGAGCGGTACGGGGCCCTCGGGAGTGTTACTCGGACGAAGCTAGGCACACCACTGAGGACAGGGTGAGTGGGGACAGCTGAGGTGGGAGGCAGAAGACAGGCAGGGGGCAAGTGACAGATGGCGCAGGGACGGGAAATGGGTGGGAACAGGAGGAGGTGCCGGGTGCACAGGCAGCCGTGGGGGTGGGGGTGGGGGGTGGCTGGGAACATACATGGCTGGGCTGGTGGATGGACGGCCACACGGGGTCGGATAGGTGGACTAGAGGTACGGACGGGACAACGCGTTGGGTCTCTTCGCTTTGGAGGCCAGAAAGGATCTGGGCAGGGGCCAGGGGCACAGGAAGCAGGGAGGCTGGGCTCGTGTGGGCTCCGAGGGGTCCCGGGCCTGCGGCCGACGCCTGCATCCTGGGCGTAGTCCTGTGCCCACACACACCCACCTTGGCCACCTGCCGCCCTCTGCCTGGATGCCTCCGGCTCTCCACGGCCCCTGCCTCTGAAGTGCACCGGGGAGGTGGCCCCGGTTATGAGTCTTGCCCAGAGGACTGAGGCCAGAGGGCAGCGGCTGGATCCACCTCTGCCAGCCCAGCCAAGCCACGCACTGCACACAGCAGGGACACAGCTTCAGCCGCCGCACAACCGAGGGACCAGAGAGACAAGTGAGGGAGAGAGGGGGACAGTGAGGTGCTCCCTGCAACCCCGTCTTTTGGGGGCCTGAGCTGAGGCTGGTGCGGGCTCCACCTACCTGAGGCAGGGCTTGCACCACAGTGTCCAGCAGGGCGCGCATGCCCGTGGCCATCTTCAGCAGCTTCAGCACTAGGGCCGGGAGCTGAGCGTCAGCAGGGCTGGGCGGACCCTCTCTGCTGCGCGGGGACCCTGCCGCCCCTGCCCCTCACTCCCACCCAAGGCCGAGCCCCCACCCTCCACCCGCAGAGGGCACCTGGCGGGCACCTACCACGGGCGATGCGGAGCACGCGCATGATACGGATGATGGTGGGGTTGATGGGCAGCGCAGCGCTCATCTCTATCTCCTCCAGCGTGATGCCCATGAGTGACAGCAGCACGATGGCCAGGTCCAGCTGGTTCCACCTGTGTGGCCGCAGGCTCAGCGCACGCGTCTGGGGTCTCCGCCTCGGCTCAGCAGCATCCCTTCTGCAGACCCCCGTGGAAAAGCCTGCGGCCTCACCTGCCCCAGCCCCTAGAGCCCCGAGGGGCCCCCAGAACCCAAGACGGCCCTGCCACACACACCTGTCCTTGAAGAACCGACGGAACCCAAATGCCACCAGCTTCAGTGCAGCCTCGAAGACAAACACGATGGTGAACACGTAGTTGCAGTACTTGAGGGCCTCGTCCAGCGACTGGAGGGGGAGGGTCGGGCTGGCTGAGGTGGGGCTGGGGCCACCCCTCTTCCCCCCGGCTCCCACTCTGCACGCCCGTGAGGGCCCCCGCTGGCCGGCCCTGGAGGCTCCCAGGTCAGCTCAGTTAGCTCCTCCCTGGGCACCGGGAGCCTCTTCGGCCCACCTCCAGCCCAGCATACAGGAAGTGCCCCGTAAGTGTCTGATCAGGTGAATGGGTGAAAGGTACCCTCCCAGCACCCACAAGCCCAGCTGAACGCCACTGTCTCCGGGAAGCCACCCTGAGTCGCCAGCTCATTTCACACCCTGCAGCCGTCTGTGCCCCCCGATGGCAGTGTCCTGACCTCCCACCCCGTCCTCTACTGACCTGAGCACCTCGGGGACATGGGGACATGGGCGCACAGGGCCCAACTCTGAGCACCGACAGTATGCAGTCCGCGCTGGGCTGGGAGGCGCTGCCCAGATGGACCTGGGAGCACCCCACCCTCTGAGGACGAACCTCCGGGGAGGGAAGACCCTGCCCCTTCCAGCCCAGGCTCTTGGCCTCTGGCCACATCCATCCTCGGCTCCACAAAAAAACGCTTTCCACAGAGCTGAGTCTGTTCAGCCTCAAAGGCTTACTGCTACCCAGAGGCTACCTCCTTCCTCTGGAAGGCTGGGAGGACGACGTCCTTCCACTGAGGAAAGGAAGGGGCTGCAGGGGAACCCGAGTAAAGGAAAACTCCACCTCAGGCCTGCCTGTCTCCAGCCTCCTCGGATGGGACGCTCACGGCCTGCCAGCCCCTCCCCATGGGTCAGACGCTCACGGCCTGGCAGCCCCTCCTCACGGGTGGGACAGTCACGTCCCGCCAGCCCCTCCTCACCAGTGGGACAGTCACGGCCAGGCTGGGGAGGGGCCCAAAGGACAAGGGGAGGGGAGTTTCAATCAATGTTAAACGAAAGACCTGTGTTCACACAAAACCCCACATCTCCCACGCAAACGCCAGCGAGGGCTCAGCGGAGCGCCAGTCCGGGGTTGCACCCTCTGTGTTGGCTGCCCCACTGGGGGTGCCCCAACCCCCGGGCCCCTTGCGGCTCTCACACCCACCTTGGGTTGGTTATAGTGCTCTATGGACATGGTGATGACGTTGACGCAGATAATGAAGGTGATGAAGAGGTCCAGATAGTGGCTGGTGCACAGCGAGTGAATGGAGCGGCGGGTGGGCGAGTAGTCGGCATAGTAGGGCCGGCGCTGGGCCTCTGCGGGGAGGGCGGCCATGAGCGCTGGGCGGGAGGGTTGCCCGGCGCTTCTCACTCCTGCAGACCCCATTCTCCTCCTAGGTGGCCGAGTGTAGGGTAGAAGTGGGGGCCCACGGCTCATGTGAAGATGGGGCTGGCCCTGCCTCATGGCAGGGCTCACGTAAGACTGGAGAAGGGGGACTCTCTCAGGGAAGGGACCCTGTTCTAGGTGAGATGCAGCTCCCTGGGGAGCTGGCTAGGCCAGGAGGCCTGGGCTGGAGCAGGCCTTTGGGGCAGGCAACTGACTAACCTCCTCAGCAACGCGGCTGCGTCCCAGGCAGCCCCCAGGAGTGGGTACAAAGCTGAGACGGCTCCCCCATATCCCAACTGGGTGCCTGGCAGCCCCCGCCCTCCTGGAGCTCCCAGGTTGGCGCAGCACGTGGCTGGGCCTCTGTGGCCTACTCCTGGTCTGGCCTCAGGCTGAGACACTGATGAAGGGCTGGGCTGGGCAGGGCAGCCCCACTCCATCTCTGGGTCTGGGCCCACAAGGCCTCACTGGAGCAGAGACGAGAGTGTAACCTGCCCTCTGGCCACCAGCCCAAGTCCCTCCCCCCCCATCCTCCAAGCGGCCATGGGCTGTGGTCTAGGGTCTGCTGGACTCCAGACCATCTGAAGTCGGTGCCCGAGATCTGCGTGTGTCCCCCAGGCAGGTGTGCACTGAATGCTCGGCCTCCAGGGCCCCTCCACGCACAGGGAGGAGCTCCCGCGGGTGAAGGCGTGAGCTGCCACCACACCCCACGACCTGCTTCGGCCACAGAACCACACAAGGGTGGGGACTGCTGGCCCAGGGCCTGGAAGAGCAGGATCCACCCCCCGCCCAACCCTCATGCTCTGCGGGCTGGCATGCAGTCACTGAAGCGCTCATCGCAGCCTGGGCAGCCAGAGGGGGCCAGCGGCCAGTCAGGCTGGACCAACAAGGACACAGGACAGCCACAAGCCTGCAGGGGTGTGGGCGGCCCCTTGTTGCTCTGGGTGTCCTGACGCACGGCAGAGATGCAGACAGACTGCGAGCCGGCCAGAGCCGCATGCGTGCACGCACACAGCAGCCCGGACAACAGCGGGCGAGCGCAGCCCCTCCCCACGCCACACGCCCAGCACCTCCGGCTGCCTGTGCCCGCCCTGTGGAGGACCCCGGCAGGCCTGGGATGCCCGCCCTTCCCCGAGCAGCGGCCGCAGAAGCGGGGCCTGAGGCATGCGGGGCAGGGCCGGTACCTGGGCTGGGGAAAGTGCCTGGAAAGACAAGGAGACGGTCTGAGGGCCGAGGGCGTGGGGCACTCGGGCCTGGAGCCCTCCCTGCTCTCCCTCAGCCCCCATGTCTCGGGGGCTGCGCTGGCTCCTCGTGGAGCGAGGACTCGGTGGGGAACCTGCCCCTCGGGTGTTGCGGATGGGGTTGGGGGTGTCTCCTCCTCTCCTGCCGTGGCTCCCCCACGGCCCTCTCGGGCCAGCCCCTCCAAGGCCCGGCCCCCATGCAGGCCCAGGCAAGGCGGGCGGCGTGCAGAGCCATTCGGGGAGGCCGGGGCGGGAGCGGGCGGGGCTGGAGGGCCCGGTGGGCACACAGGTACCGACCCGCCACCACCGCCGCCACCGGGAGCGCCTTACTCCTGCGCCTCCTCTCCAGACGCCGCAGCCGCTTCTCCTCACGCCGCCGCGCCTCCTCCGCCTCCTGGTGCTGCCGGCACTTGTGGAAGTTCTCGACCACGACGCCCACGAACATGTTGAGCACGAAGAAGCTGACGATGAGCAGGAAGGAGATGAAGTACAGCAGCATCCAGGGGTTGTGGTTCTGCACAGGCTGCGGCACAGAGGCGGTGGGTCCCCGCCCACCTGCCCCGCCAGGTGTCCTACCCAGGACGGCCCCACGAGTCCCCAGAGGCCAAGACGGCCGCTCGGGGGAGACCCTGAGGTGACCCAGCGCGACCCCGGGGACTGCCACCCGCCTGTGTGCACCTGCTGGTCGACGCCCACGGCGTCCAGCCCGTCGTACATGATGTTCACCCAGCCGTCCTTGGATGACAGCACGAACAGCGACATCAGGGCCTGAGGGCCAGAGCCAGGGTCACTGACGAGGGCTGGAGCTGGGGTCGCTGGCCCTCTTGCTCCAGGGGGTCCTGGAGACCCCCGACTCCCGCCCGGCCGCCTGGCCCACCTGGCCCAGGTTGTCGAAGTTGTACTTGCGCCGTACCCAGCGGTAGTGGGCGGCTCGGCACTGTGCCTTGGTGGAGATGTTCCTGATGTCGGTGCCCTCGCAGTAGTAGAACTTCCCTTTGAAGAGCTGACGGGGTGCGGCGGTCACCGCGGACGGAGGGCCTGGCCCGTGCCCCACCCCACACCGGACTTCCTGGGGTGCGAGTGAGGCCCAAGCTGTCCCTCCCCCCGCCGCAGTGGCGCTACTGGGAGCCACACTGGGAAGGCAGACGGGGCAGAACCCTGAGCTCGTGGGGGCCACACACCTGTACACCCAAGATGCCAAAAATGATGAAGAAGGCGCAGCAGATGAGGACGATGTTCCCGATGGGCCTGAGTGATGATATCAGCGTCTCCACCACCAGCTTGAGGCCCGGGGCCCGGCTGATGACCCTGGAGGAGAGGGAAGGATACACCACGGTCATCTATGGCAGAAGGGTCCCAAGGTGGGGCCGAGTGAGCGGCCTGCGGACATCCCAGGACTGCGAGAGTAATGGGCAGTGGCGTCAGGCAGGACTGCAAGAGGAGTAATGGGCAGTGGCGTCAGGGGACTGTGCTTCCAGGTTGCCCCGGGAGCCCACGGGTGCCCCTGCCCCCCCACCTCAGAGGCCGCAGGGTCCGCAGCAGACGCAGCACGCGCAGAACGCCCAGGATCTTGGCGCCCCCAGCCGAGGCCATGGCCACGACGATGTCCACCAGGGACACCAGCACCAGCAGCCCATCCAGTAGGTTCCAGCTGCTCTGCAGGTAGGCGTGCTCGCCGGACAGCAGCCCCAGGGCCACCACCTGCGGAGGGCCGATGGCACTGAGCTCAGGCTCAGGCGGGGGGGGGGGGGCTGGGGAGCTGGCACGCCGCTGGGTGGGGATGAGGGCAGAAAGGGGACCTGGGAACGAGGGCAGTCCCCGGGCCCCGCGGTACCTTCACCATCATCTCCACCACGAAGATGGCCGTGAAGATGTAATTGGAGACGCTGAGGAAGACCCGCTCCTGCCGGGAGAGGACGGTGGGGGGCTGTGTCCACTCCACCCCTCCCTGGGGGTCGTGGTGGCCCAGGATGATGGGGTTGGCTGACTTACGGTGCTGCCGGGTTCAATGTCAGGCCTCTCCAGGGCGATGGTGACGCAGTTGAGGAAGATGAAGACGAGGACCACATGATCAAACATCTTGTGCGTGATGATCTTCTGGCAGGAGACGCGGAACCTGGGTGGGCCGGAGCGGGTGAGAGGTGGGGCTGGGTGGCATGGACAGCAGAGTGGATGGGGGTCGTAGGACAGCCCTGGCCAGGCCTCCACTTCCGCCCCGGTCCCTGCGGTGTGAGAAGGGGTGCCCACTCGGAAATATCCACCATGTGCCAGCCCCACCCAGTGGGGACCTGGGGGCGGGGGTCCCGCGGGGTGGAACTAGCCATGCAGCCTCCCGACCGGGGCCGCCTCACCGGTTCTGTGGGGAGAAGAGGTAGAGGGCCCAGGCCTCGCGGCTGCGGCACCACTGGGGTTTGTAGGGCTCCAGCACTTTATGTAGGCGGAGGCAGCAGCTCTGGGGGATGAGGAGGTGGGGTCTCAGAGCCCTGTGCCTGCCTGCCCGGCCCCTCAGCGCTCAGCTCGGCCACCCCTCCCAGCACCTTCTCAGCCTTCTCCATCCTCACCCCTCACCTGCTGGCCTTTGGGCTCTGGCTTTCTGGCCTCTGGGGCCCATACCGTGGAGCCTCCCCCTTCCCTACCCTGGTGACAGCAGTGACCCGTGCTGGAGTCCATGGGGCCAGGTGAGTGGGTGCTCTTAGGTCCCCGGCTCTGGGAGTGGTCCTTGACCCACGGGAGCCTGAGAGTCTGGCGGATGCCTGGCCCTGCCTCGGCAGCAGCTCTCGGCCAGTGGCTGACCCACGGTGCAGAGCCCAGCCCCTGTATGCAGGCGTCCGTGGAGCATTTAGCTCACAGCCCCTAGACGGCAGTGGGGGGACTCTGGGATCATCTGTGGCTGAATCCCTGAACGCTGCTGGATTCCTCCCTGGCCAGGCCTGCTTCTCTCCCCTTCTGAATCTCCTCAGTCAACAACACGCCCTGAATCCCATCTCAAATCCCACTTCAGGGAACCTGCCCCGGACGGAGGCAGGCGACGGCTGTGGGCCCAGGGCCACGCACTCACATCCTCCACGTCGTCGTCAAGCTCGGCCACATCCTCACGGTGGCTGTCGATGCGCAGGAAGAACTCGCTGGGCAGGGCCACCATTTGCCCGTTGCGGTCGCGGCACTTGGTAGGTGGGAGGGCGGCCGGCCGCAGGGGCCGTGGGTCCAGGGACTCGGCCCGCCGCAGTGGGGTGGCACGGGGCCCGGGCGTGGCCCTGCCATCCTCAGCTTCGTCATCGGTGCTGCCCTTGCCCTCGCCAGACAGCAGAGACTCGCGTTCCCCGCGCTGGCTGCGGCGCTTGAGGCTGGGGGCACGGCCCAGGCTGCTCCAGCTGGAGCGCCGGCTGCTCCAGGCGCCATTGGGGCCCCAGGGGGCGCAGGGAGAACTTCGGAGGCTGGCCTGGGGGGTGGCGGGAGTCAGCGACCTGGCGGCATCACTATTAACACCAACCGCTGGCATTTATGGAGCACCTACTGTGTGCAAGCCACACGTGGATCATTTAACGCACAGACAGCCCTGCCAGGGAGGCACGGCGGAGGCTGTGATTTTAGGGGGACACTGAGCCAGCCGTGGCGTAGCTCAGGATGGTCAGCGTGTCCGCCTCGCGGGGGTGATGCCCTGGGCTCTGCCGGGTCAGGGGCCAGAACCAGGCCAGGACCAAAGTGCAGGTGGCCCCAGCGTCCCCAGGAGCCCACTGGGCCTGTGGCTGCGCCTCACATCCGCCCCGCTTCCTCCCCTGCTAGGGCATCTGGCTCACCCCCGTGCTCCACGTCTGTTGTGGGCAGTACTGCCTGGAGTTCGTTTCAAAACTGCTCCCCTCCAGTCCCCCTGGACCCAGAGAGATGCCCTGGCTGTAAAGGGAATCAGGCTCCTTCTCATGGCAGCGGAACCCCCCGCCTGGCCTGCCGTCTGTTTGCCGGGCACGCTTCTGCCCTGGCTTGCTTCAGTCTTTCTGTGCTGTGCGCTGCGTACGCTGCTAGACTGTCCGGCACACAGAGCTTCCGTGTCTGCACCTTCACGCTGGAACGCGCGGAACAGCAGCCCCAGCTTCCACTTGCAGAAACCACAACACACTTTCTCAGTCTCTGCACAGGGCTGGGACTTTATGGGTGTCGGGGGTGGGACCCTCACTCATCTTTGGGGAAGGCCGTAAGAAGCCAGGCACGGAAAACCTGAAGGGGCCTGAGGGCTGGGGCAGGAGATGGTCCCTACCGGAGGCTTCTGGTCTCCCAGTGGCGGGTCCCCGGAGCTGCTGCTGCCACGTCGAGAGTCTGGGAGGCTGGGGGCTGCGTCCAGGAATGGCGAGCTCTTGGGGGTAGGCATTGGTGTGGCAGCTGTGCACATGATGAGGGGAGGGGACAGGCTGCCTCGTCCCTCCAGGTGCCCGTTGGGGGTCACGGCCAGGGAGCACACCTTCAGCTCTGCGGGACAGAGGGAGGAATGGGCCCCTAGAGCTGCTAGGCTCCCAGGGCCAGGAATCCTCCCACCTAGGAACTGCCCTATGGGGGCCCCGCCCGGCCAGCCTGGCGTACTCCACCCACTACAACCCGGACCATCCAGTGACCACACGCACCTGTGGCCTGGAGTTCTCTGAGCTTGTGGAAGTCCTCCTCGAAGTGGACAGACGTCTTGTCCTCGTCCGTGTCGGATCTGTTGGCATCGCCCTATATCCCGCAAAGCACAAGGCAGGCACGAGGGGCCCTGTGAGCGGGGACCCTTCATGCCGGACACAAAGCTGGGCCAGCCCGGGAGATGGGGTGTAGACAGAAGGGCCCAGAGGATGATGTCACTGCCAGGGTAGGCAGGGAGGTGAGGAATCTGCCTCTCCAGACCCACCTCTGCCCACTCCGCTGGGCTCCTGGCCTCCCGGCTCATCGTGGCAGCCAGCTTCCCTTGTCTATCCCTCACCTCTTGGCAGGCCTCCCACACCCCTCCCCTCGACCTGAAGCCCCTCTCTCTTCTCATTGCCCTCCTGGCAGCAACCCCTTCTCCCGGAAGCCCCTCTCCCTGCCCCTCACCTCCGCCTGGAAGCCCTCCACGAGGATGGCCACCAGCAGGTTGAAGAGCACGTAGTTCCCGAAGGTCATGAGGGCCACGAAGTACAGGGCGGCCCAGGAGGAGGTGGAGGCCATGCCATTGTACAGGACCACATTCCAGTCCTCCTGGGTCAGGATCTGGGGGACAACAGGGGGCCTGGGGTGGTCAGCCCAGCCCCAAAATGCCCGCAAGTCCTTGGGACGGAGGCAGCTCTGGACGCGCAGGACGGCACATCCACCTCTCTGGGGACAGACTCAGCACCCAGCACCGCTGCGGGGACCCCGGGCACTACCTGGAACACGGTGACAATGGCCCACAGCAGGGAGTCGAAGTTCTTCCTGTCGGGCACGGTGTCTCCGGTGTCTGTCTTCAGGCTGAACTTGCAGCCGAAGAGGTGCATGCCCAGGATGCTGAGGGCGGGGGCAGGGGCGTGTTGAGGGTGGAAGCAGGGGTGTGCTGAGGGGAAGAAGGTGGGGGAGCGGGAGGGGGGTGGGAGGAGGGAGGGGCAGGACCGGCTCTGCCCGTCTCGGCTCTCCTGGCCTCCTACCCTCCTGGGGTGCCCGAGCTCTCTGGCTTAGAACGGACTTCCTACCCCTACAACTCAGCAGTATCCGCTCTATAGGCGAGAGGACCGAGATCAGAGGCGGGACAGACACAGGCAGGCCACTCTGGCTTCGGGCGGCAACTGGAACCTGGGACACCTGCCTCATTCAGCCTCTCTGGAGTGTGAAAGCCCGGCCTGCCTGCCTGGCTGCCTAGACTCCAGCCGACCCCGACCCTGAGCTCCAGGCTAGACTGGCACCCAGCGGGCGGCTCAGAACACCCCAGTTGGAGCCTGGTGCCCGCCCCATCCCCAGTATTGCGCTCTTATTTGAGTAAGTCCCCAGCTTGTCCACCTGGCGGCCCATCTCTGACCCCTGCCATCTGACTCCCTGCATGTCTAGCGCGTGGCACACAGTAGGTGCCCAATCAGTGCTTCTCAAATGAAGGCAGTGGAGGCCGAGTGTCTGCAGATGCTCTGGGGCTGGTGGTGGGACGGCTCCTTCTCCTTGGGGGGTGCCCTGGGCCTTTGCCTCCCAGCTGCCCTGGGGTGAGACACTGGGTGGGCCGGGGGGGGGGCGCCCACCTGAAGATGAAGATGAAGAGCATGAGCAGCGTGCAGAAGGTGGCCACGTTGTCCATGGTCTTCACCAGCACCACGAGCTGGCGCCGCAGGGCTGGCAGGAAGCGTACCAGCTTCAGCACACGCAGCAGCCGGAAGGTGCGCAGTACAGACAAGCCACCGTCCGCCTGCCCCACGATCTCCCAGACACTGCGGACGGGTGGGGGTGAGGGTCAGTGGGGCCACGATCCCTGATGCCGGGCCCTCCTCCCACTGGAAGCAGGATCAGCAGCCAGGGAGCCACAGCGACCTGTGGGGCATCCCACAGACGGGAGCAGGTCTGGCTGCATCAAGGCGCATGAGCAGCTGCGGAAACACCTCAAAAGCCGCTTGATCTGCTGACGGCCCCGGTGGCTACCTGGCCCCCAGCGCCCCCCGGGAAAGCAGAAGCCTGGCTCTGGCCAGGTCGGGGAAGCTCCTTCGCCGAGGGCGCTCTCCTGTCGTGGGCCTTCCACAGCCAGACCTGGCTTGTCCGTTCTGCTCACTCCCTCCCTGCCCCGGGGTGTGAGACCCCGCACCCCTCTCCACTCTTGAGGGATGAACATCCTCCTAGGGGAAGACGGGGGGAGTTTCCCCTCAAATTTTCCCAATCCTTTCTGGTTTAATTTTGTGGCAGCAAATGCTCCCCTAGCAGCAAGCACGATTCAGCCTTTTAAGCTGGACTTTCTCGGTGGGCCTGAGCCCTAAACAGCTCAGCCCTGAAGCCACAGCACACCTTTGTTCCTGCAGGGAACAGCTCCGCCAGTTTCTAGAAACATCCGAGATGCAGCTGACCTAACAGGTGTGCACCCTGTTGTGCCTGCAGGGAAGCAGAGGGTCTGGGGAGGGGACTCTGCCCAGGACAGTCCCTTGGGCCACTGGGGTCACCAAGCACCTGCTTCCCACGGCCTGTCACAAAGAGCTGCCGTTGCACTTCCTCCTGTACACAGGGTTTTGCTCTGCAGGTGGGTTTTTTGCCAGAGTGGAGCTTCCTGGGCCCCTCTGGCCTGGGGAGAGGGTGAGGACCCACCTGATGACCACGATGATGCCGTCGAAGATATTGTACGGGTTTCGGATGTAGCCCAGAGGACCACAGGCCAGCAGCTTCAGCAGCATCTCCAGGGCAAACATGCTGGTGAACACGATGTTGCTGATCTCCAGAGCGTTAGTCAGCTCCTCGGGCTGCAGGCAGAGATGGGGACAGTTCAGGGCGCCCCACCTGCGGCTCCCACCCCTCCTCAGCACTGATCTGGGGCCCCACCCTCGGCTCCCACCCCTCCTCAGCACTGATCTGGGGCCCCACCTGTGGCTCCCACCCCTCCTCAGCACTGATCTGGGGCCCCACCCTCGGCTCCCACCCCTCCTCAGCACTGATCTGGGGCCCCACCCTCGGCTCCCACCCCTCCTCAGCACTGATCTGGGGCCCCACCCTCGGCTCCCACCCCTCCTCAGCACTGATCTGGGGCCCCACCCGCGGCTCCCACCCCTCCTCAGCACTGATCTGGGGCCCCACCCTCGGCTCCCACCCCTCCTCAGCACTGATCTGGGAGCAGGTTTGGCTGCATCAAGACCCAAGGGGTCACGAGGGCTGCAACAGCATCTCAGAAGGAGCCTAATCAGCTGCCGTCTAGAAAGGAGGCCAGGAATCCAAGGAGCTCCCCTCCAGCGGAGGCTCGGCACACCTGGTCTCCCATCCTCACCATCCCCGGCTTTCTGGGGCCCTGCCTGACCGTCCTACCATCAGCTCAGGCATCGGGGCTGCTGGCAGCCTCCTGAGACTCCCCAGGCCCTGCAGGCGTGACAGGGAGCCCACCCCGTGGCCAGGCCAGCCCGCACCTGCTCATGGTACTCCACGCCCATGCTCAGCGTGTTGACAAGAATGGCCATCATGATGCCACGGCTGAAGTACTTGCTGTCCACGATGCGACGCAGCTTGCCGCTGAAGGTAACCCAGAGGCGGCCCAGCCCGCCTGGCTCGCCCGGGGCTGCCCTCTGCTGTGCCCGCCGCCGTCGGGGGCTGCCTGGGCCTGGTGTGTCCGTCGCAGGGGGTGGTTGCATGGGGTCCCGGCGGTCACCGTGCCGGACGTCCTGCGTGAATTCATAGACGCCATGGCCATCTGAATCTCCACTTTCTGAGCCGCTGAGCTCACCCTCCGGGTCCTCCAGGGCACGGGTGCAGTACGGGCAGCTCTTCAGCTCACAGGTCAGCGTGCCTGCTGGGGGGCTGGGCAGGGGGCAGGGCACGCTGAGGCCCGACAGATGGCCAGGGGCCTGGCCCAGTCCTGCGGGAGAGGGCACAGACAGGGGCAGGCCCACTCAGTGGTGCTGCCACGGGGGCCCGGGAACCCACACACACAGGAGCGGTGGGGTGAACGTGCCCCCCCAGAAAGATCCATCCAGAGTCCAACCTCCAGAACCTGCGAGTGGACTTCACAGAAAGTAGGATCTTTGCAGGTGTCATGAGTTACAATGAGGAATGAGGCTATCCTAGAATAGGGAGGGCCCTGAGCCACGACTGTTCCAGTGAGAAGAAACCAAAGAGCCACGTGAAGACAGACAGAGACCGCAGGGATGTGTCGACAAGCCAGGCACTGGCAAAACTGCCAGAACTTGAGAGGCGAGGAGAGTTCTCCCGTAGAGCCTCCAGAGGAAGGCCTAGATTAGGGACCAGTGGCCTCCAGAGCTGAGTGATTTTCCACTGTTCTAAGCCCACTGGTTCGTGGGTACAGCAGCCACAGACATCAGAAGAGCCATACATTTGGGCACACACCTGGGCACATTCACACACACACCTGGGCACACACACCCAACCCCCACAGCCGCATTCCTGCTCACGTACTGGGGCAGGGACACACTTATGTGCAGAGACGTTTGCCTGCCTTGGGCTGTGCCATCCACAGACATATAACACCAGCCACTTCCCAGCAGCCACAGCACACAGGCGAAGTTAGCTACGGGATTCTGTTTGACTCGATGCGAGCAAACCATGATCACTCCAACACGAAACTGACATGAAAATGACCAACGAGCCGTCCTCTCATGTTTTTCACGCCGTCTTTAGAGCCCGTGTGCCTCTTACGACACAGCAGCTGGACTCCCACAATTCAAGGGCTAGAAGCACGTGCCCCTGACGCTCTTGCCTGCACGCCCTGGGTACCTGTGCATGAGGGCACACAGCATCCTGGCACCCTCGCTCACACCTGTCCCCACCACGGCGGACACACCCTTGCCTGTGTCTCTACATCTGTCTATAGAACCAGGAAGGGCCCCCAGGCCTGTGTGGACCCCTACCATCTGGGGGTCCTGGGGTCTTCCATTCCCTGATGGACCCAGGCCCTGCACAGGAGAACCCCACGCCAGCCTCTCTTCCTGACTCTCGGTGACTCTGTGATGGTGCCTCCCCCACGCTCCCCCACTCAGTGTCCCCACCTAGAAGGCAGGCCAGCCTCAATGGCCAAATGGGCACGAAGGACGCTGCACGTCCTCCAGGGAGGCGTCCAGGCTGTGGACACAAGCACACGGTTCCTCTCGGGGCCAGGCAGGGGCAACGGGATGCTGGCCCAGGAGGGTCTCACAGGCCTTGTCAGATTCAGAATCCCACCTCCGCGGCTACCACTCCTGCTGTGAGCTGTGGGCCACTGGGGGCTTGCTTTGGCACTGTCGGGGCGGGACCTGCCTCTTTTCCCTTCTTATGGGCTCCAGAGGCATAGCTGGCCTGTTCCACGAGTCAAAGCTGGGCTCATGAGAGTGCCCAGAGTGGGTGTGGGAATGACACACTGGAGACCCTGCCCACCCTGCCTCGGTCCCCCCGCCTCCTCCGTGGGGTGGGGCTGGGTCCTCACCATGCTCCCCGACCACCTGCTGAATCTTCTCGTAGGGATCAGGGCTATTCAAGCTCAAGGGGCTGTGCCCCCCGGTGCCCGGTGGTCCACCGGCCCACTTCCCCTTGGGTCCGGGGCTGGTGCTGCCTTTGCCGCTGCCCACCCCTGAGGGCAGGATCGTGGGGTAGTTCATGGTGCCCAGCCCCGTGGCCAGCTTGAGGCTGGCGGCGGCAGTGGCTGCGGCACGTGCCACCCGGGCCCTCTCCTGCGGCCCCTCTATGTGGCAGTCGGCATGGTAGATGCTGTGCACAGACTCTGCGTCGGGGGGTCCGCGGCCTGGGGAAGGTGGTGAGGGGGGCGCACCAGCCCGGACCAGCCTGGTGTCGCAGGCACCTGGCTCGGGGCCGGGCCTGCGGGGGCTGCTGTGGCTGAAATGGTAGTGGTGGTGGTGGTGGTGATGGTGGTGGTAGACCAGGTGGTGTACCGAGGCCGTGTGCCTGCCCGCCCGGCGCTGGCGGTGCCCGGGACCCTGGCCTTGCACGGCACTGGGGTCCACCTTCTTGCGCCAGCGGCTCTGCCAGCGGACGTAGAGGCGTAAGCTGCGCCGCTTGACCTTGCGGAATATGTGGCCCACATACTTCAGCAGCTCTTCGTAGCAGCTGCCGGGCTCGGAGAAGCTGGCCAGCGTGCTGTCGTTGGACAGGTGGCGCGCCCGCTGCTCCCGCATCAGCTGACTCTCCCGCTGCTTCGTCTCGGAGAACTGCGTGGCAATCACCACCAGGCACAGGTTGATCATGAAGAAGGAGCCCACCTGTGACGGGGGCGGGCGGGTGGGAGGCAGTGAGCGAGCAAGTTTGATTCACCACTGAGCCCTACTGTGTGCTGCCTGTTCGCATGGGGGCCACGCCATAGGTACAGTGGGCGGGGTGCCCTGCTAGGGGCAGGTTGCTGCAGTGTTCAATGCTGAGTCCCCACGTCTGGAGCAGGCGGCATACGGTAGCTGCTTTGTGCCTATTTGGACAAAAGACCTGGAACCCTCTTTCCTGCTTCTCCACGTGGCCCAGCCCCTCCTTCGCCTGCAGGCCTGCCCTTGAGGTGACCCTCTCAACAGTGGCCCCTTCCCCTCCCCAGCACCCCAGGCGTGTTTCCTCCTTAGCACGGGCCAGCGTGCAGCAAGTCTCTAACGGTTCTCTCCGCTTGCTCTCTCAGAACAAGCCGGGGACGTCTGTCTGCTTCTGTTACCTGCTGGGTCCTCACAGGGTGACTCTAGGTACACCCAGGACCCCACAGACGTCTTCGGCCTGATTAACCTGACTCTACTGGGACCCCATAGGGCCTATGAGAGGACCAGGTGAGGAGCACACCTGGGGCCACACACGCCGTGGAAAGCCGTGCTGGGAGGCTACGTACTCCCCAGAGGTGTTCCTGGCTCTTCAGCCCCGAGCCAGCACCCATGGGCCTGGACCCTAAGTGATGCCATGGCCTCTTGGGGTCCCCAGCCGCACCTCACCACCCCTGCAAGCTCTGCCTCCCTCCCCTGTGTGCTCCCTTCAGCTGGAGGCCAGACAGGAGCCCCTGTGACCACCCAGGTACCCCACCCCACCCCCAGCCAGCTGACACCAGGGCCCATCATGGCGCGAACACTGCCGCCCACACTCACGATGATGAGCAGGATGAAATAGATGAAGTTGTAGAATGAGTGGGCGTCCATGATGTAGTACATGATGTCCACCCAGCCTTCCAGCGTGATCACCTGCGGGGGCGGTGGCTGGACTTGGGCCCGTGCGACCCCTCCTCCTCCTCCTCCCCGTGCCCCTGGGGTCTGGGCTGGGGGGGCGAGTCCTGCACCCGCTCCCCTGCCGTGCCCCAGGGTCCCCGTCCCACCGTCTTGCCGCCCACCTGGAAGATGGCGATCCAGGCGTAGCCGATGTTGTCGAAGTTGATGGCACCGTTGTGGGGGTTGGAGTCGCCCGAGCGGCACACGTTGTAGTATTGGTTCCAGTTGATGCAGGCGTTGCGTGCAGCGCCCACCCCTTCGGCCTGCGGCTGCGTGTAGGCCTCCCAGCCCAGCGTGCAGGGCACGCGCAGCTCACGGCGGCCGGGGATGTGCGAGCACTTCTGCATGCCGTTGTCTCGGCGCGACGAGCAGATGAACGGGTTCTCCTCGCCCTCCTCTGTCTGGTAGTATGGCCGCAGGAAGGTCAAGTTGTTGTTCCTGGGGATGGGCACAGCCAGGGCCAAGAGGTACAATCAGGGTCAGGGACGGTCAGAGTCGGGGGCACGATCAGGATCAGGGCCAGTGGACCAATCATGGTTAGGGAGGCACGGTTAGGGTCAGGGGGCATGATAGGACCAGGGGTCAAGGCCCGGATCAGGGGACACAGCCAGGACCAGGGTCAAGAACACAGTGGTGCTGTAGAAACCACACTCTCCTCAGCCCAAGTCCAGAGACAAAAGACACAAAGGAACAGGGATGGACAGAGAAATCAACAAAGAACAGCACAGAGAAACAGGGAGGGAGATTCAAGAGCCAGAAACCCAGGCTCAGACCTCAGCTCCTCCTGGAAGCGGATGAGGGGCGAGGGGCAACAGACAAGGGGAGGGAACCCTGGGGTGAGGGAGAGGAGGCAGTCCTGGGGTGAGGGCTGAGCGGGTCCTGGGGTGAGGGATGAGGGGAGGGGATCCTGGGATGAGGGATGAGGAGAGGGAACCCTAGAGCGAGGGCGGAGGGAACCCCAGGGCGAGGGCTGAGGGGACCCTGAGGTGAAGGCTGAGGGGAGACTCTGGGATGAGAGTTGAGGGGAGAACCCAGGATGAAGGCTGAGGGGACCCCAGGGTGAGGGCTGAGGGAGACGCAGGTGAGGGCTGAGGGGAGACCCCGGGGAAGATGTGACAGATCCGGGGTGTGGGGAGGGGACGAAGCGTTGGGAGTAACCTGTCTTGGGGGCCGAGAGAAGGAGGCACTGGGGGTGGGGCATATGCTGTGGCGCCGCTAAGTGCAGCCACTACATGGTGGGCGGAGCCACGTGAGGCAGGGACTTGATTGCAAGGTGGGCGGAGCCATGTGGGGCGGTGACTTGACTGCATGGTGGGTGGAACCATGTGGGGCGGTGACTGCAAGCTGGGCGGAGCCATGATGGTGCGGGGGGGGGGGGGGGGGTGACATGGGGGCGGAGTCACGTTGGGGATGGGCGTGGCGGGGGCAGTGACTACATGGTGGGCGGAGCCATGTTGGGCAGAGACCGTGTTGGGTGGAGCCACAGCGCATTATCTGCATGGTGGGCAGGGCCATCTGGGCAGGGGCCTCACGGGGGCGGGGCCTGGGCACCTGACAAAGGCACTGTCCAGGAAGCAGCGGTTCCGCAGGAGGCCAGCCCAGAGCTGGACGCCAACGATGCCGAAAATGAAGAAGACGAAGAAGCAGAGCAGAAGGACGTTCCCCAGCATGGGCAGCGTGTCCAGCAGCAGAGTGACCAGGATCCGCATGCCTGTAGGCAGCAGGGTCGGCATTGGCACTAAGCCCTGCAGGAGTGTCCTCAGGGCTGCAGCCCCTCCCGGGACCCCTGAGCCCCGTCCACTGTTCACAGTGGGTGTCCATGCCCACCGCACACTGACTCGGGCCGTCTCCTGGTGACTTTCCCGCACCCCTAGTGTGATCAGGACTCCCCCCTACCACCGCCGGCCTCCAGGGACGCTGACACCCTGGGGTCTGACATGCATCCGGAGGGGCACCAGGTCTGCACCTCCAACCATCCTAGGGCAGCAGGTCTGCTGCTTTTGGAGGGCTGGGGTGTGGAGGAGCAGGAGTGGAGGCAGGGGACTGGCCGCGGCAACTCAGGCTCGGGATGACCAGGCGGAGCCCAGTGGCCCTCAAGGCTTGTCTGGCGGCCCTGAAGTTGCCATCAAGGCAGCAGCAGCCTCGGGGGCCCCAGAACCTCAGGTGGTGGGCTGCCTCCTGGGGTCTCTGCAGCAGGTCTGGGATCCTGAAAACTTTGTCTGATTCCCAGTGAGAATCCTGCCAGAGCAGAGCCCCGTCTCAGAGAGAGGCTGCTGGAGGCGGTGGGGAGGACAGGCAGTGGCTTTTCAGGAGGTAGCACTGAAGCCATCGTTCCTGGGTGCTATGGGCTACGTGAACTCCAGATTAATCCAGCAAGTGGGTCAGCCAAGCCCCATGCACCCCTCGCTCCATCCTGGGCCTGGTCCCTCAAGATGTCCTTTCCCTCAAATTTAAGCAAGGGCCAGGCTAAGGCAGCAGGTAGAGCCCTGGGCCGGGAACCTGGGGACACTGAGTTCTCACCCAGCACCCAGGGGTATCTATGGCAAAACGGGTCCCTCAGGTCACAAGGGTGAGTCAGAGCCAGGAGGAGCACTGAAGTGTCAAAAGAGCCGACAGGAGCAGACAATCAGTGAGCACTGCCCTGGCCAGGCCGCAACTGCCTCAAAGATCACAGATGATCTAGAGGTCAGAGTGGACCCCAAGCCAACAGAACGGGATGCTGCCCTGAACGTGTCCTCATTATGAGGAGCGTATTATTCACCCTGAAAGAATTCCCTAGTTCCCTCCTTGAGGCAGGAGCAGGTCCCCAGGAGGCCAGGCTGTTGGCGACAATTAGGGCCACTCTGGGAATTTAACCGGAAAAGTAAACATCTGTGGAAGGGGCTGTGTGTGCTGGGTTGCTTCATGCTTCAACAGGTGGGGCCAGGCCGGTGTGCAGACTGAGCATACGGTGGGTACCGGGCAAAGGGCCAAGAGCCACACATGCGTCCCCTCACCACATGCTCAGCCACCCTTGGGGTCAAGGGTACCCCTGTTCTCCACTATTCCAGGAGAAACTGAGGTTCAGGCTCAGTTAGTTGCTCAGTCACACAGTATTCAAGCCCCATCTGAGCCGCAGAGTAGAACCAAGGCAGGCAGTGGACGGCAGGCTCAGGGACCAGCGGCACAAGGATGACCCACCTGCCCTTCGGGAAGCCAGAGGCCCCATGGGAAGGAGTGCCTAGTCTTGGGGGTCTGTGACTTTGGGGGGTTGCTGCAGGTCAAGCCCTGAGTGCCATGGCCACCAGGACCCAGGTCAGGCAGCCAGAAAGGTTGTTATACCCGCACGTGCACACATGGGGCCACATCTACACGCAGTATGCACTCGCGCCTGGTACAGCCTCGTGGGGGCCACACCGACCCCCAGGAGCTGGAGCAGTTGAATGCAGCCCTGAGTGCTTTAAAGAACGATCCCACCCCATCCCCTGATGCAGGTGGGTGGCCCGGATTTGACAGGATCTTTCCCAAACAAGCAGGCATGTGACTTCCCGGAAGCTCTTCCTCCACCTCCCCTCACGCCCAGCGCACAGCAGACACACAGCAGCTCCTCTCCACCAGGCCCCCTCCTCACACCTACTGGCCAAGTCCTGAAGGATTTCCAGCCTTCCTTCTAGAAAATCAGCTGCTCAGCAGGGGACATGGAGGCCCAGCCCTGGCCAGCCAGCTTCCCCTCTTCCCTTGGGTGGGGATCCTGGCAGGAGGGTGGGGGCCAGAAGCAGTGGTGGGTGGGGAGGGTGAGCTGTCCTCAGGACAGGTGTCAGGCTCTCCCCTCGCTTGTATGGGTGTGAAGGCGGGGCTGCACAGAGCCCTCAGATGAGCTGACCCACACCCACAAGAGTGCCTCCACCAGCCGTGAGCCACACCAGAATGCGCCAGACAGCAAAGCCACCAGGGATCTGCTTGGCCCCCAGCCTTATCCTAGATGCCATGCAAAGGAGGAACCCCAGGTTCAGAGTGGCCCCTGTCACTCGGCCATGTGGGAGCCAGGGACCCTGTGATTGCTGACTGCCCCCCACACGCCAGCTTGATTCTCCCCTGACATGCAAGGCCCATGGACAGCGGTAGGGGCCACCCCAGTGCTGGGGTCTGGGCTGGGGCCGGAGTGCCTGGTAACCTTCACCTCCCAGTCCTGTGTTTCTGTGCCTTTCGAGGGCTCTGCAGGGCTGGCAGACATGCAGGCCTGTTCGTCTCAAGCCCGGTCGGGGCCGATCACTTACTAGGCACGCGGTTGATGGCGCGGAGGGGCCGCAGCACCCGCACGGTCCTGATAGCTGAGAGGCTCACGTTGTGTCCGTCCAAGGAGTACTCCATCATGCTGGGGGTGGGGCCGAAGGGGAGCAGCTCAACGAGGGGCCCAGGTGGCCCGGGGTGGGGCTGGGGTGCACAGCAGGGTGGGCAGGCATCGAGCCGGCCAGCCCGGCACCCGGAGGACCTTCTACCGGCCAGGATGGGCCCCAAGGTAGCAGGAGCACACTTGGTCACACCAGGAGGCCACCTCCCTCACCTGCGCCCGGGAGGGAGGGTCTCCGGAGTCCCAGACAGGGTCCCTGGCTCTACCTGGATCCCTCTAGAACACACCTCCCATTTTTCTTTACAGGTGGGACACAGGGATCCCTGTGGGGTGGGGCGGGGCCCCTTCGCCAGCGCTGTGGCCTCTCCAAGGCGGCGCCTACCCTGCCACGACGATGAAGAAATCCAGCCTGTTCCACGTGTCACCCAGGTAACACTTCTGCCCGAACAGCCCCAAGGCCACCATCTTGATGACCATCTCCACGGCAAAGAAGGCGAAGATGAAGGCGTCAAAGGCCTGCGGGAGGAGGGATCATGGAACGGCTCAGCTCAGCCCGCTCCCCCCCCTCCACCGCCACGCACCACCTTGAACCTCGCCCCGCCCCCAGCCCCGCCACACCCCGAGCCCCGCCCCTCACCTCCAGGATGTTGCAGCGCTCGGAGCCGCACTCAACGTCCTCACAGGGCCGGAACATGCCCAAGGTCACGCAGTTGAGCATGATTACCAGCATGCTCACGTGCTCGAACCACGTGTCGCCGTGGGTTAAGGAGCACACCGGTGCGGCCCGCGGCCCGCCCCCACGGGGCCCTCCAAATGCCCGCCCCGTCAGCCTGTGCCCCGCCATGGGTGTGCGCGCGTGGGGGCGTCCACGATGGGTTGGGGGACCCCCTCCCGAAAACAGCCACCAGGTGGCGCCCGGGGCCTGAGCCTGGCCGGGCTCTGCTCCGTGGGGGGTCTCCGTCCCAGGCCCGGCCCCTAGGCCCCCGGAGTTGGCTCATCAGGAAAGCGGGGTGCAGGAGCCCTCGGTGCGCTGGCCGCATCGGGAGTGAGGCCCCAGTGAGGGCCACTCAAGACTCCCAGGGCCTAGCTGCCCACATGGGGCCCAGGCTGCAGACAGGGCGCCCTGCGCAACTGGGAAGGCCCCAGGGCAGGGAGAATGTCAGGGCACCGCCATGCAACCCACCGGACAGGACTCCGCGTCCCACTCTCCAGGCCTGGACGGCCGCACACTCGGGGCAGGCTTTTCGGGGCCCCTGTCCCAGGGCTGCGTGGCCCCACCCTGACCAGGGAACCAGAGGAAGGAGGGAGGGGCAATCCGCCGGCTGACTGTGGACCCGGAGGGACCTTCCTTAAGGTAGACAGAAGTCGGCATCTGGAAAACGCCAACTTGTCAGCGAACAGCCTTGGGAAGTCAGGCACCAGCTCTGCCAGTCCCTGCCGTCCCCAACACGTGGGAACCGAGGAGGGGACAGAGCTGGGCATCGTCTCACAGCTGGTTCAGGGGCAGCCTGGTGGCCGCCCCCACCCCTGGCTCTGGACTTGGGCCTGTGCTTGACCCTTCCTAGCACCCACCTGGCGCAGACCACAGGCCTCGGCGCCCGCGGCTCCCCCTCACCCCTGGCAGGCCTGCTTGGGACCCGGATGATGGTAGCAGCAGCGCCCCCTGCCGAACACGGGCCATGCTCACTACAGTGGAGGTCCTGGGTGCTGCGTGCAGCACTGGGGTCGGGGTCTGAGTGTCTCAGACTCTCAGGGATGACAGCAAGGGCAGCTGCCACGGTAGGAGGGGAAAAGGCTCGGTGACGAGGGCCTTCTCTGCCCCCGCCTGTCACTCCAGCCTGGAGCCCCTCCCCCAGAGACCCCGGCAGCCCATCCTGGAACCCTCCCTCCCACCAAGCCAGGGCCCAGCCTCCTGGCAGGTCAGCATTTGATGCCAGTGCCACGGCTCCAGACCACCAATGTAATTACGTATTCCCGCCAAGAGTGCGGTAATTACACTTAATGGGTTCAGCAGTAACAGGCGCCTCTGCTGTAACACGGCTGCAAGAAGCCAAAATCAGCCTCCCACCAAGGCAGCTGGCATGCTGGCACGGCCACACCGCTGTCCCGTAGGTGGGCGAGGCCACAGCACGCACTGCCGCCTACCGATGATGCACCCACTGCGAGCCCAGCGGCCAGAGTGTGTGAGCGGGTTCACAGCAAGCCTCGGAGCACGGTCCTTGCTGGACGAGGTGGGGGTGGGGTTTGCGTGACTTGCTCAAGGTGGTGGGGGCAGGAGCCGAGGCCCCGCTGTGGAAGCCGTGCTAGGCCCCTTGGCCTCTCCCGGCCTCCTGACCCAGCACTGGTGCAAGGGAGCGATGGTGGATGGCGGCTCTGCCACCAGCCTCGGGCACCTTTGTCCCCTAACTGCTGCAAATAGCACCTTTCTGCGGGGGCGGCTGGGGACTGTCTTTGCATCTCTGAGGGCCATCACTGCCCGGGGGGAAGGGTTTTCTTGGGTAAACAGAACAGGCTGGCAGGAAGGAGCTCAAAGACACCCGGCCAGAACAGGACACAGCAGGGGCAGGTGTAGGGAATGGTGCTTCCCGACCTGAGCGCCCACCGCACTCTACCCCAGCCTGGCTGAGCCATGGGTCTTCTAGGTGGCACTGCCTCTCCCTGGGCACAGGGCATCCCAGGCCTCAGTTTACCCATCTACCCAATGGGGGTGGTGGGACTGTTTGTCCTCTGGGTACCTGGGGCCGCCTGTCTCCTCTCTCCACACTCTCCGGGACAGGACAACCCAGGCCTCAGTTTACCCATCTACCCAATGGGGGTTGTGGGACTGTTTGTCCCATGGGTGCCTGGGGCCGCCTCTCTGTCCCCTCTCTCTCCACACTCTCCTTCAGGTTGGGCCGGCTCCCAACCAGCACACACACATTCCACTACTAAAGCAGGCGGTTTCCAGCCACCCCTGGACTCCAGGACTCAGGGCTGAGACCTGCTTCCAGATGTCTCCAGCCGTTGCCCGATTTCTCCCAGGCCTGCCTCATGTTTGCTCTGAGATCACCCCGGAGACCCCCCAGAAATGTCCAGGCTGGAGCGGGGGGTGCCCTAGGCTAGGGGCTACCTGGACACAAGGCCCTTCACACCCTCCCTGCACCCCGGCCAGCCCCCAGCCACTCGCCTGACCCTGGCAGTTCCTGCCATCCCAGCCAGCTCAGGACTTTGAGCTAAAGCTACGGCATGGCCTCCCTGGCACTGAGGGGAACGCTGACTTCTGGACCTGGTCCAAACCCTGAGGCGCAGGGCCCAATGGGGACAGAAGGGAAGGGGCCGGCACCCCTGACCAGCCGTCTCTAAGCCAGTCCAGCTGGCAAAGTGGAGTGCATGGTGTCGCAGCCCCGGGCAGTCAGTGCCAGTCACCATGAGAGCTGTCCACGGCAGAGAGGGGCTGGCAGGGGTGGGTGGGACCGAGTGTCTAGCAACTCCTTAAAGACAGCTGGCTAGGAGTCCCCAGGCCAGGGTCCCACCTGGACACCTTTGCCCCCTCTGCCATGCCACTGAGACCCACCCCAAGCCTTTGTGACTGGCCGCAAGAGAAGCCAGGAGGGTGCCCCTCCCTGACCTCTCAGACCCTCTGGTTTAGTGGGGGATGGGGCACTGTCTTTTCCAAGCAGGGGTGTGGCTCCAGTGAGCCCCCCCCATCCAGGCGCACCCCCTCCCCCAAAATCACACACACAGCTGAAGGCCTTAGAGGGGCAAGGTTGGGCCTGCAGGCACCCCAGCTGCAGACGGCCTCCCGAGCTAAGCCTGGCGACAATGGCAACCCCAAAGTTGAGCCTGCTGAGTCACCGAGACCCCGAGTGTGCCTGAGGCCACACAGCCAGGCCACCCTGCTGGGTCACCGAGACCCTGAGTGTGCCTGAGGCCAGCCTGACGGGTCGCAGCTCTTGGGTCTGCAGGGCCCCTACCCAGCATAGATCGTCTGCCTCCCCTTCCGCCAGCACCCACCTGAAATTAGCCCCACAATCCCAGAGAGCTCCTCCAATGACAAGGACCCCACCCCTGTGCCTGTGGGCAGCTCTGGAGGGAACGGTGGTGTATCAGTGTCTGGGGGACCCCACCCCTGTGCCTGTGGGCAGCTCTGGAGGGGACGGTGGTGTAGCAGGGTCTGGGGGGCCCCAAGGAGGCCTCTCACAACAGAGGACGTGACAGGCAGGCGTGTTGGGCGCCTCCCAACCGGGTCACACCCCAGCCACCAGCCCTCCCTGCCCTGGAGAGGGACTGCCAGATATACCAGGTCCCAGTGCCCCCTGGGGCTCTGCCTAGAGAGGGGAGCAGCCAGCCCAGGTCCCACATCCCGCACAGGCCGGCAGGGGCTCGGGCAGCTCCGGGCTCAGCAGGCTGGCCCTCATGTGTCACGCCATCCCAGCCACACTTCTGTGGGCAGCTGAGGACAGGCAATGTCGGCCGGCTGCATTGCACGGAGCCTGGCGACTTCTGGAGGCTTAATTATACAGATGGATTTTCTGGGTGGTAATTAAAAATTCCTTTAGGTTTCAAATCAACTTCTACAAATTAGAATCAATTTCCACTGCGGGTCGGAGGAAGGCAAGCCAATGTGGCCGGGAACAGCCCTGGGAGGGGGCCTGGTGGCTGCAGGCCAGCAGAACGGTCAGGGAACCCAGCCAGGGAATGGCCGGGCAGCGGCGCAGGGAGGTGGTCTCGGTTACGGGGTACCCCTCAGGCAGGGAGCCGCCACCAGACCCTGATGCCCAGCCAGCAGCAACGCCCCCACCCACCCTCGCTCCTTCATCTCCCTGGACCAAACCCCAGGACCTCAGTGATTCTCCTCTTTTCTGACAGACCAAGGTTGGGGGGACCACAGGGGCCTTCTCCAGCCCCTGGAGTCTGGCCTGGGTGACATGTTCCCCAGGCGGCCCCCGCTGGACTGGGCTCACGTGCCCCACAGTGCAGGCCGGGAGCTCATAACGGAGAAACCCCCCCACAGAGAGGCTTGAACAGGGGAACAGGGCTGAAGACCCCCTCGGCGGTGGGCTCCTGTCTGATGAAATACCCCTCAGGCACAGTACCCATCCTGTCCCCCAGCCCCACACTCTAAAATCAGTGCTTTCAGGCTGGGCGCCGTGGTTCACACCTGTAATCCCAGCGCTCTGAGACGCTGAGGCCGGAGAATCACTTGAACCCAGGAGTCTGAGACCAGCATGGGCAACACAGTGAGACCCCACTGCTACAAAATATTTAACAAAAAAATCAGCTGGGTGTGGTGGCAGCTACCCGGGAGGCTGAGGTGGGAGGATCGCTTGACCCCAGGAGGTGAAAGCCACAGTAAGCCACGATCGTGCCACTGCACTCCAGGCTGGGTGACGGAGCAAGACTCCATCTCAAAAAAAAAAAAAAAAAAGACACTCTTCAGAGCACCTGCCAGGTCCAGCACAGCCTGGCCACCTCCCCTTCCTCAGGTCTCCAGGCCTGTGCACTTCTGAGGGGCTGGGCAGGCGCTAAGCCCCCTTCCTATTCCTGCAGCCCTGCGGGGGGCCGGGCCTCCCCAGCTGACCCCCATGAAGAAAACCAGTCCCACCCAGGATGCTTCAGGGACACCAGCTCCTCAGTCTCTGGGAGAAGAACTGCTTTTCTCACCCCCGCAGGCTTCCTGTTGCAGACCGCTGCTTCCCTCGGAACCCTGGAACAAAGGCAGCCCCCCAGCCTCCTTTCTGTGGCTCCCCTTCCCACATAGGCACCGCCTGTGGCCATGGGGGCCCACACCCAAGGTCCACAGAAGGCCCCTGAGCTCTCAGGACCTGGGGGGCCCTCCAAGGGGCCCAGCTCCAGCGCACTGCAAATGCCAGTCCCTGGCGCGCCAGGAGGTGTGACCACAGGGCGGGCAGTGCTGCTGCTGTCCGTGGTGCTGAAGCAGCAGCCTCGCCTGGGCCCATCCTGGATGTACCAGAGCTGGGAGGGCTGGGGTTAGGTGTGGGGGACACATCCATGAGGGGGCGAGGAAGCGACCTCCCGGCCGGAAACACACAGCTTTATCGCAGCTGCTCCACTGATCCCCGTTTTCTCATCTGTGGGGAGTTGAGGAGGGAAAAGACTCCCAAACTGCTCTTCCCAGCTTGAAGGCACACAGCTCTGAAGGCGCCATTTTCTCCCGGCCCCTGGATGTGGGCGTGGGTAGCCCCAGAGCCACTGCCTGTTGTGTGGGGGGCAGCAAGGCCTGCATTCCCGCTGCTGGGTGACGGGGGGAGTGTCTGGGAGTGGGGGGAACCCTGGCAGCTGCTATCTCCGTGCCGAAGATGCTGGAGACCTCGGATTCTTGGGGCCAGGAGCCAGTCTCAGGGCGGCTCAGCCAATGTCGGGGCTGCCAGACCCCCGAACAGTGCCGACTGAGCCCTGAGGTGCTGTGGGACCCCTCTCCCCAGAGCCAGCGGTCTCCAGGGTCCTGGGTCGGGACAGGGGCTCCTCAGAAGCCCGCATGCTGTGGGACCAGCGTGGCCCAAAGGGTGGTCCTGGACCATCCCAACCCGAAACATCAGCTAACGTCCCCGGTAACATCAGCTCCCAGGCCCGCCCAGACCTGCTGGCTCAGGTGTCCTGGGGCCAGGGCCTCCCCGACCCTGCCCCGTGACTAATCCTCAAGCCAGGGCCGTGGGGCAAGAGCCTGACCTTCCCCATCTGTAAAAAGGGCTATTTCATCTTTCTGGCGCTGACAGGTTTTATGCAGACCCTCCTGCAATGCAAGCCCCTCCATCTACTCTCCTGACTGACACGGCTCAGCCTGGCCCCTGCTGGTCCTGAAGGACACATTCTCACCACACCAAGGCCTCCACATTTGCCGAAAGAAGATCAGGACAGACGTTTCTACAGAGGAACCGAGGCGGGGCTGTGTGGCCCTCCTCAAGAGACGGTTAAGGCGTCAAAGCCATAGGCCAGCCTCAGCTCCTCAGACCACCGGGGAGGGGACTGTAGCAGCGCTAGCCCAGCGAAGGGATGGATGTCTCCAGGTGCGGCTGCTGCCTGGCTCCTCCTCTATGGTCAGAGTGGCCCCCAAGCAGGGCTGTGGCCTCCAGGAATCCCAGCGGGGCTCCCTGCTCGGCTGCATCCTGACATCGGTGCCGGGGTCCCAGCTCTGCAGCTGGGAGGATCGGGAGGCTGGGCCATTCCCGCCCCACCCGCTGTCCCCCAGAGCAATCTGCTCAGCCAGCTGAGCCCCATTAGGCCAAATCTGCAACAGCTGGGCACAAGCAGCCTGAAGCAGGGGCAGGGGTGTGGGCGGGGAAGGCACCCACAGCAGGAAAGAGAAGCCCAGAGCAAGGTGGGCCACAGCCCCCCACTCAGGACCCCATGCTCTGCAGGGCACTGACTGCAGCTGAGGTCACAGGCAGCCAGGACTCTTAGCCACGTGCTCCCCTCTCTGCACCCACCCGTGACTGGGCAAAACCCTCCCTGCCCTGGGTAAGAGGGTGCCAAGGCTGAGGCCGCTCCCTCCCTGCCCGCTCTGCCCACGGCCCCACGCGGCGCTGGCCGCCTCCTCCCCTCGCGGCCCTCATTCTCAGGAACACTCAACCTTACTTTCCTGATTTGCTCAAGAAGACAACCTACGTGTATGCATGGGGGAAACCCATTCCCACAAGAGCTATCAGCCCGCAGTGGGGAGGGGATGGTCCCGTGCTCTGAGGGACTCCGTCACCTCTGCTGCAGGGGAAGCAACAGCTTCGGTCCCACATCAAGAGAGCCAGGAGAGGCCGGGCCAGCCGCAGACCCTGGGAGTCAGTGAGTGGCACAGGAGATCCCCGGGAACCGGCCGCCTGGTCAGAGCGATACGCCTCAGTGCACCGCCTTCGCAGAGCCTCGACCCTCCAGCTCTGTGTCCGTGTCCACCCCCACTCAGAACCCGGCAGCTCCAAAGGACCCTCGAGGCCACGGGGGTGGGACCGACCGCCCTGAAGTCTGCCGGTCATGGTGGTGGTCCCGGCCCTGAGAGCCCGGGCGCACTGCTTGTATCGAGAAGAGCTAGAAGGGCAGAATACCTCCACCGATGTGGCACGTTAACCCCGCCAGGAAGCACCGGAAAGGAGACGGTGGTGCCGTGGGCATCAGGACCGAGTCACAGAGGACACGTGACCCGATTCACGACAGAAGCCACAGTGCAGGCCATCTCAAGGGGCGTGTGTGTGTGCACCTATGTGCAGAGGTACAGAGACGTTCCCGGGGAATCGCTGGAGGATGACAACGCCGTGGGGAGGGACAAGACGAGGGCGCTCGGGACGCGGGCAGAGTCAAGGATGAGAACGCCGGGGGGAGGGACAAGACGAGGGCACTCAGGACGCGGGTAGAGTCAAGGATGAGAACGCCATGGGGCGGGACGAGAGCACTCGGGATGCGGGCAGAGTCAAGGATGAAAACGCCGTGGGGAGGGACAAGACGAGGGCATTCAGGACGCTGGCGGAGTCCACACAGACCCTCTGACGTTCACCCCCCACCAGGCATCGTCCGGCTTTCTGCACGGCGAATCCAGGCCCTGCGTGTGCAATGACGAAAGCGCAATGTCCGGGAGTCTGGCCTGTGTGGTCACAGCGGGCTGGGCCCCTGCCTTCCGGGCTCCCTGGGCCCAGCTTCTGAACAGCCCCGCTGGGACACACTGAGGGAGCCGCGCATTTTTATCCAAACACCACGAAGGAAACAGGCTCTCCCCGAGCAGCCCCGGGAGGACCAGCGTGGCACACCCTGGCCCGCACACACCCCGCCTCCGGCCCCTACACACGCCATCTACTCACCCGCCCTGTACACACCCCGCCTCCGGCCCCTATGCACGCCAACCGTCTACTCACCCGCCCTGTACACACCCCACCTCTGGCCCCTACGCACGCTGACCATCTACCCACCTGCCCCGCACACACCCCGCCTCCGGCCCCTACGCACGCCGTCTACTCACCTGCCATGGACCCCCGTGCCCCGCTAGGCTTTCTGAGCATCTCTGGGGTCCCCCAGAAAGGCAGACTCGGGGGAGGCCTCTGCAGATGGCCAGGTCCATGTGGGAGTCTGGCTGCTGCTGGCAGGACCCACAGACAACATCCACGAGTCCAGCTCCCACCCAGGGCACGTCTAAGCTCCACATAACCGGTGGGTGAGGCCAGGAACGCCAATCCTGCCTACACCAGGGACAAAGGAAACGGGCACTCACGACAGACGGGCCCACACGTGTCCACAGCGGCTCTGATCCCGACGGCCAGCGGTGGAAACAGCCCTGGTGTTTACCAACAGACCCATGAACACACGGAACGTGGTCTGGTCCCACGGCGGAGTATTACTCAGCCACGAAAAGGAAGGAAGCTCGACACGCCACGACGCGGGTGAACCCGGGAACATGATGCCGGGAGGAGCTGGGCACAGAAAGACCACATGTCACACGGAAAGTCCCGCACAGGCAAACCCAGAGACAAAGCGGGGTAGAGACAACCAGCGCTGGGCAGCGAGGGCTGATGGGGACGTGGTTTCCTCCTGGGACGGGGAAACATTCTAGAACTAGGCAGAAGTGATGGTTCAACAACACGAAGGTCGCTAACCTGTGCGCTTTAAAATCCGCTGGTTGTCAAATAAATAAATAAATAAAATGACTAACCCTGTGGTATGTGAAGCTCACTTCAGTCATCACCACAGCCTGCGTTTCCAGCTTTGCCTCTAAATGGCAGCTTCCCTCCACTGGAGCCCCGCACCTGTCTGCAGTCGCCACTCAAGGCGCCCTTTGGACCGGGAATTGAGACCCGGCACATGGGCAGGCGTAGGTTGGTGGGGCTGTCTCCTCCTCCTGCCACGTGGCCTCCACTCTCGCTGGGCAGAAGGCCCCCACATGCCCCGGGCCCACCTGGCCACGTGATAACTCCTGGCGCCCTCCAGCCCCTTGAGACCTGCCTTCCACCAGGGGGCCCGGATGCCCACGAGAGGGCAGGGACACTCGGAGGCTGATGGCAGCATCCGTGCCTCCTCCCAGGCTCACAGAGGATGAGGGTGAGGGCCGGGAAACGAGCAGCCCCGGTCAGCAGGTGATGAGCCCTCCCCACGGATGTCCCTCAAAAACAGGACAGCTGCTGTGCACAGGTGCCCAGGCCAAGCCGCCTGGAGTCCTCTGGGGCTGGTGGCCCCATTCACCCCTGAGCCTCGGTCCCACACTTGCCGGCCTCCACAGTCCAGCCTCTGCCTCGAGCAGTAAGGCCCAAAGCTGTCAAGGACCCAGTGGGCCGGAGCCTTGGCCAGGGTCTGCGGTGCATGCGGCAGGCTGGGCCTGACCATTCCTCAAGCACCGGAAGCCCCCTGTGGGCAGGAGTGACGCCCTCCAGTCTAGTGCGGTCCCGCCTACACCCTGCGCGATGGGCTGGTGTCCCATCTCCCCTACCAGCTCCACTAGGCCTGAGGGGCCAGGCACAGCCCAGCGGGCCTTGACTCTTCTGCCCTTGGCATCCGATGAAGCACTGGGGCAGCCACGGCTGCCCAGGCAGATGCACCTTCCCCAGGCGGCATGGACACGGCTCCAGAGCACCTGTCGTTAATTAACCGATACAGGAGCGAATTAATTAATTCAGTCTCCCTCTGTAGTGGCGAAATTCTGGAGCCAGATGTTTGCAGACTTTGGAGTCTCCCAGCAGGTGCGACGGGACAGACCCCACTGGGGGAGCAACATGTCAGGTCACGTGTACACCCATGTATACACATGTGCTCTCGCACGCTCCCCCCAGGGCCACCCCCCAGCCTCACGGGGGAGACGACAGAAAGTACATCAAACCTGCAGGACGGGACGGTGCCCGGGGAGCTCCAGGGCCTGCCCTGAGCGCGGCGCCTCCCCCAGACCCCCAACCCCAATGCCATGACAGGCACGTGTCCTGTTCTCCAGCGGGGCCTCTTAGCGGGAGAGGATTGGGTGGGAAGGGGGAGGGCGAGGCAGCCACACGATCCAGGATCAGGGATGCCAGGGATGCGCTGACTGAAGGAGGTTTCTCTTCCTTCCCCCCGGAGGCCGTTGCCATGGAGACGAGGGAGGAGGAAGCCCGGTCAGGGCTGGGGGGAGGGGCCGGGAGGGATCCCCGGCTCCACGCTGAGGGCGGCCCCCACGCCCGTCTCCTCCCTCGGGAGAAGCCACCGCAGGGTTTTAACTCAGGAAAGGGTGAGGTCCTGAGGACCCCTCTGTGCTGGGGAAAAGTGGGGGGACACGGCGCCATAAGACCCAACAGAACCCGTCAGGGGTCCCGGGGAGGCCGGCTCCCGAGGGCAGCCCCAGGATTCCCACAGCCGCACGGGGGTGGAGGGTACTGCATTTCAGGGCTCCAGGCCTGACACAGAACTTCCCGGAAACGGCCACCTGGGGCCCCACTGTGTCCCACCCCAGTCCCTGTTGCTGGGGGTGTCAGGGGTCACGGAGGATGGGGGCGGGGGTGGTGGGTGGGGCCCGGGCCTCCTTCACAGGCACCTGTACCAGCCCTGGAGACCGAGCTGTCCAGAGATGGGACAGGTGGGCTTGCGCCCCTGAGAACCTGCAGTACCCATGGACCCCGTGGCTGACTCCTGACCTGGGGAGCTCTCAGGTTGGGCCCAGGACTCAGGACTCAGCTCCACAGAGGTCACCTGCATCCCATTCCAGGCAGGGAATGGAGGGTCTGGGCAACGTCAGAGGAGGGCCAGGGTGGGGGTCCCCGCCACAATGACTGACCGCCTCGTTGGAGGGCTGCGAGCTCTCCTGGCCTGTCCTGGTCCTCAACCCTTGCCTCTCCCAGCCAACCCCCAGTCTGCTGTGAGCATCAATGTGCAGCCTGCCTGGAGCGTTCACCCCAGCCAGGCCCCCGATGTGGGAGCCCCTCTCCCCAGGGGCCTGGCCAGGGGAACGTGGCCGGAGCCAGCCGCCTGGACTTGTGTGACTCACACGGGCGGTGGGGGGTGGGGAGCCCGGGCAGCAGCCAAACATGGAGTGTTTGTCTCCAGCCGGCGCCGCAGGTCACAGGAGGGCGCGGGGGCTGGGCTGCCCGTGGGAGAGCACCGCCCCCAGCACAGGGGTGCGGGGAGCCCACGCCCACCACAGGCCACCACCTGGGGGATTGAAGTCACCGCTCCATGAGGGGACGGCTCACTCCCGGCTGCCGGAACATTCCGTCTCAACGGAGCTCCTCCCTGCGCAACGTCCTCGGGAGACTCGGGCGCCACAGAGAGCAGCCCTGGCCTCCGCCTCTATGTCTGCAGGGCTGCACCCAGGTGGGCTGAGGCTCGCCTACCCCACCCTGCAGAGCCTCCCATCTGCCACCCAACGGAGAGGCCAAAACGATCACATCGCCTGCGCTGTCTCAGGCACGGACCCCGCCCCTGCCACGGCCCGGGGAATCACCAGGCTCACCTGGGCGGCCACGTCTCACCCTGGGGAGCGTCGCGTCCATCTGTGTGGGGGGACGGGGAGGGCCGGAAGCACACAGCAGCCAGGGCAGGCGGCAGAGTGGGCCTGTATGCATGCGTGTGCGAGGGGGGCATGCGTGTGCAAGGCGCATGTGTGAGGGGGGCATGCGTGTGAGGGGAGTGTGCGTGTGCGAGGGGCACATGTGTGTAAGGGCAGCATAGGGACCTAAGGCGCGTGTCCGGGTGTGGGTGTGTGTTGTATGTGTAGCTGCCTGTGTGCACGGGCCGGGCTCACCCCACACACGAGTGGAGAACACACAGCCCTCTTCAGGCCTGAGACAAGGACGGGTCCCCCACCTCCATGGACGGAAGGAGAGCTTGGCGCGAAGCACCACCACGGAGCCGGAGCACACGCGGACAGCTCCCTCTAACTGCGCGCAATTCTAAAAGCCACGCTAATTACGAAGAAACCTAATATACCTATTTATCTCTAATAAAGAGCTTGATTTGGGAACTTTTCAAAGCGTAATTGAGTGGAAAAGCGCCTGATCCCAGCCCTCGTCTCCGTGCCTGCGGGAAGCTTGGCTGTGCAGGCCGAGAGGCCAGTGGCCCTGCCAGCCACTTGGTGGCAGCGTGCAGCCACGCCGGCAAGTACCTTGGGTGCACGACCACCCAGGATGTTCTGCCTGAAATGGAGCAGACCCCAAGACTCTCCTGGCCGACGCGGGCATCAAATCGCTGGCTCAGCTCCCACCGTTGCTGGGGGCTCGGCAGCTGCCCCAGGTCAAGGCCACCTGGTCAGGCTGGCTTTGTCCTGGGAGCGGGAGGTGGAGGGGCCGGCCAGGCCGGGTGAGAGCTCCTCTCCTCTGGCCTCACCCTTGCCCATCTTGGTCCCCCTACGAGAGTGCTGCGTGCCCCCAGGCTTTGAGGGAAAGGCGTGGGCAGCAGAAACCCAGCCAGGAGGGGACCTTGGGGAAGACGACCGCCCGCCCCAGGGACAGGCCTGTGGGGCCTGCTCCGGGCTGGAATTCTCCAGGCCAGAAATAACTGCCTGAGCGCCACTGCACAGCTGCCGCGGCCCAAATTAGAGACCACCCCAGGGGACCAGGCGCTCCCTCCATGGGAACATGGCCTGGAGCTCCACCCTTGGGTCTGGCCGGGAAGCTGGCGGAAGCAGTCCCACCAAGGCTCTTTCCTGCGGGAAGACGGGGCGAGCCCCTGCCAACGCGGCCCAGCAGGTCTGTCCTCAGCACGCTGGCAGCCAGGTCGGGTGCTGGCCCGGGCAGTCCAGGGCAGGGGTGGCTGTGGACCAGGGCTGACTTCACTCTGGTCCTCTTCACGTAAGGGGCCTCCCTGTGGGAGCCAAAGGCCCCCACTCGGCAGCATTCCGGCCCCCGCTGTGCACCCTGTGCTCTCTCCCCAGAGTCTGCATCTCATCGTTCCCTGCCCCGCCCGCCCTGCCCAGGCCCCTCCCCACCCGCGTCCTACTCCACGTGGTGGCCGAGGGGACCCCTGCCCCGGGAAAGCCAAGGCCAGGCGGGCCACTCCCCACCCCACGCGCTATGGAGAGCAGCCCCTCCCTGGCCCCCCCACGCCCTGGCTGTGACTGCAGCCCCTACTCAGGACCCAGAGGCTGTGGCTGTGCCTCGGAGGGGATATGGGGACGCCAGGGACGCCAGGACACGGGCCCACCCTCCATGCTCCAGGGCACCTCCAGTCCCACCACTGGGGATTTCCTTTAAGACCTCGGGCCTCCACAGACCTGGGGTTTAGACACCTGGGGTGCCCCCTCCTCACCCAGTCTGTCCCTCCTGCCCTGCTCTGTCCCCAACTATGGGACCCTCCTCCCCAGCCCACGGCAGCCCAAGTCCCTCTTGCCTCCGCATGCTCTGTGGGCGACGCCTGGTCTCAATCTGTGTGAAAACCCAGCTCCGGCCTGCAACACCCTGTGTTCTGCAACGCAGACACGCATCACGTGCCTGTGCACACACAGCAGCCGGCTCACCTGGTATGCAGGGACAGGGACCCACCCAGGCCACCCAATGGGCTGGCCGTCCATCCACACGACGCCCCTCAGCCCTGTCCCTGCAGAGCCCAGCCCCCCTCAGTATCACCCGGCAACCAGATATATATTAAAAAACAAGGATGGGCCGGGGGCGGTGGCTCACGCCTGTCATCCCAGCACTTTGGGAGGCTGAGGCATGTGGATCACGAGGTCAGGAGTTCAACACCAGCCTGGCCAAGATGGTGAAACCCCATCTCTACTAAAAATACAAAAAAATTAGCTGGGCGTGGTGGCACATGCCTGTAATCCCAGCTACGTGGGAGGCTGAGGCAGGAGAATCGCTTGAACACATGAGGCAGAGGTTGCAGTGAGCCGAGATCACGCCACTGCACTCCAACCTGGGCGACAGAGCAAGACTCCATCTCAAAAAAAAAAAAAAAGAAAAAGAAAAGAAAAAGAGGCTGGGCGCAGTGGCTCACGCCTGTCATCCCAACACTTTGGGAGGCCGAGGCGGGTGGATCACTTGAGGTCATGAGTTCAAGACCAGCCTAGCCAACATGATAAAATCCCGTCTCTACTAACAATACAAAAATTAGCCAGGCATGGTGGTGGGCGCCTGTAATCCCAGCTATTCAGGAGGCTGAGGCAGGAGAATCGCTTGAACCCGGGAGGCAGAGGTTGCAGTGAGCCGAGATCACACCAGCAACAACAACAACACACACACACATCAATAAATAAACGAGGAGAACGGAGCAGCCACTCAGCAGCAGCTCGGTCGGCTCTCCCACCTCCCCCACCTCGCGAGGGCTGGAGAGTCCATGGGGGGATCCCCCAAACCCCAGTGCCTGGTCAGCCAGGGCTTCCGTCCATCACATCCTGGTGACTGAGGTCAGGAACCCCCAACTCACCCTACCCAGGAGCCCCTGAGGCCAAACCCCACCCACAGGGGCCGCCACACACCCGCTCCACCAGTCCCGGGAGGCGCGTCAGATACAAGCAGAGCTCTCACTCCTGGGGAGACGACGGCCAGGCCCAGCCAGGGGTGCCTGTGCTGTGGTTTTGCTTCCCAGGCAGGTCTGAGGAACAGCGTGCAGGAAGGGCTGAACCCTATACCCGCCACAGCCTGGTGTCCACAGGTCACCCATTCACCACCCAACAGGGTCTCTGTGACCTGACAGAGATCACAGAGCCTCAGTTTATCCCCTGGGGAAAATGGTGGGGCTGGGAGGGGTGCGGGGCCACCCTGCTGGGGAGATGCCACCGTCCGGTCCTCCCTCTGCCCCGGCAGCCACACCTGCCTGCCCCGGCCACTCCGCCACATCTCTTCACCCCAACCCTGACTTCTGGAGCTCAGTGGAGACAGGGGCAGGGGCATCCAGGGGTGAGCCAGGTCTGGCCAGGGGGCAGGGAGGGACCCGAGGGACACTGTGGCCCCTCTGGCGCTGGACGCTGGTCCGCTGGATGTCGGCGGCTGAAGCAACAGACGCTCACTCTCCCACACCCTGGAGGCTGGAGTCTGAGACCACAGTGTGGGCAGGGCCAGCTCCTCCTGTGGCTGCTGTCCTTGGCCTGTAGACGCCGCTGTCACCCCCTGCATCTGTGTCCCCCTGTGGCCTCACCTAATCCTAACCCCCTTCTAAAGGGCCCTTATCTCCAAATACAGTCACATTCTGAGGCACTCGGGGGGGTGGGTTAGGACTCTGAGATATGAATATGGGGGCACCAGAAGCAGCCCGTAAATGAGGCGGCTGGGGAGGCTGTGGGGGGAGGGTCCAGAAAGAGGGGGCAGGAGGGACCACGGAGGGATCCAAGGAGCCGGGGCAGGAGAGCCAAGTGGGGGGTCCCAGGTGGAGCCGGGAGGGACCATGGGGTCCCCAGGGAATGGGGGTGGGGGAGGCCCCAGGGAGAGGGGGCAGGAGAGACCACACGGGGGGCCAGGGAGACAGGGCAGTGCTGGCAGCCTGGACACCTGCTGGGGACGGAGAGTTTGCGTCCCCACTGAGTTCAGACGCTGAGACCCAATGGGGCCTTTGGGAGGTGATTGGGATGAGGTGAGGTCAGGAGCGGGGGAGCCCTCAGGAACGGGGTTAATGCCCTTGTAACAAGGACCCCGAGAGACTCCTCCACCTCCCACCACGTGAGGACACGGGCAGAAGCAGGCGTCTACACCCAGAAGCGGCCCCCGTGGAGCCCGATCCTGCCCAGTCCTGCCCCGGGACGTCCGGCCTCCTGAACTGAGAAACAAACTGCCTCTGTCCCTGGCCACCAGGTCCTCAGAATGTCTGTCACAGCCCAAGCAGACCAAGACGCCCCCTCCCAAGTCTGTCCTGGGGGGTCCCTTCCCTTCCACCCCGACACCCCATTTCCTGCTTGGAGCTTGTTCCACTCTCTGCCTGGGTCAGAATTCAGCCCTCAAACTTATGACAGACGTGTGACCATGAGCCGCTATCTGTGCCAGCCTGGGAGACTCCGGGGCGACGGCAGGGTGGGCCTCGGTCAGACGTGGTCCCCACACAGTACCATGAGGAGGGCCCTCAGCCCTGAACTTCAGGCTGAGTCTCCAAGGCTGCCGGCGGCCGCGGTGTGTAAATGTCAGGGCCGGGGCTGAGACCCGGGCAGCAGGGGACCCGGCCCTGGAGGGGGTTGGCCCTGGGAGAGGCCTGGGGCACAGCAGCGCCTGGTGGAATCAAACTCCATCCAGCCTATGTCACCTAGAAATCCAAGTGTCCGAGAGTCCCCGATGTCCTTTGTAAATGTCAGTGGAATGACCAACAGGGCCGCCCAGGACAGACGCCTGAAGGTGGCAGCCTGTGACGTCAGAGTGACCTTTGGGGTTCAGTGTGGGGTTCAGAGAAGGTGCGGACGGCCTGGGGGAAGCTCCTGTGGGGAGGGAGTGAGGCTGCCCAGGCCTCCTCCAGCGCCTCCTCCCAGCCTGGGGGACCCTGCCTGTCCCTAGGCAGCACCCACCTAAGCCAAACCCAGGCCACCTCGTCCGTGGAACATCCTCACAGCAGCTGCAGCAGACGAACACTCGGCACTCAGAAGGCCACACCATCCCGTCCCCTGGGGTGAAGAGACTTGGGGGAAGGGCCGAGGGGAGGCAGGACAGAGGCAGCTCCCCAGCAGGGTGGCCCCGCTCCTCTCCAAGCACCATGATTTTCTTGGCTGATAAACTGAGCTTCATGGTGCATCCCCTGCTGGGCCACAGAGACTCCGTGCCCAGCCGGCCCCCGGACCCCCATCAGCCCCCTGCTCACTGCTAGAGTGGCTGGTTCCAGGGCCTGTGCAGACAAACCCGGCACCCCTTGGCTGCGGGGGTCACCTGAGACCCAGACGCCATTCTCGGGGTCCCCACAGCAGCCCAGGCCTGTCACCTCTGAGCATGGGGGGAAGTACTGGCCCCAGGCCTCCTCAGCCCGAGCCACAGGTCATTGCCATGCCTACCCTGCAGAAAGGGCCGGCAGCTGGGGTCCATGCAGAGGCCCTGGGGCTGCCACGAGTCGAGCGGCTGACCCCACTCTGCGGGGACAGCCCTCCCAGACCCATGCCTGGCTGTCCTCACAGCTGGACCCAAGGGTGAGCAGGGAAGCTCTGAGCCATTGCTGCTGTGCCTCGCCCCTGCCCTCCCGTGGTGGGTGAGGTGCCCCGTCGGGCACTAATTAGAGCTCCAAGCTCAGAACCGACAGTCAGGGCGGCTCCAGCACAAACATCTCTAACCCCGCACAGCATCTCTAACCACACAGCATTTGTGTTTAATGGGTTAGGTTGAAATTCCCGAAGCCTAGAACCCAGCTGAGCCATTATGCCTGCCAATCTGCGATGAGGTGTAAAGAGCAGAGCACACTAGACATGGCGTGTCCCGTGACTGGGCGATGGGAGCGGGAGGTGCCTCCCCGAACAGGGCTGGGACCCAGCAGCCACCAGGATGTCCTGGAAGCATGGCAGCCCCCAGGCCAAGTCCAGACGGAGGAACTGGGGTCAGACTCCAGGCTGTTGTAGAGCCTGCACCGGGGGTCCGGGCAGGAAGAATGGCAACCCAGGGTCTGCCTGAGACGGGCAGGGGCCACTGGCATACACCTCTCAAAGCACCATCCCAAGCCCAGCCCAACTTGCCCTCGGCCTGCAACGCCCACTGCCCACCTACCTCCCCAGCCTGGGAACACTCCTACGCAGCCCTCAAAACCCACTCCCGGGATCTTCCTCTAGGAAGGAATCTGGACTCCTCCTCCTCCCTCAGGCATTTGCAGAGTAACTAGTGTGTGTCAGGGACCGCTTCAGATTCTCGGACATGAGAGTAAACGGACAGGGCCACCTGTCAGGGGTGGGCGCAGCAGCAGTGAAGGACAAGCTTGGGACATGGCAAGCAGACGGGGACGCAGAGTGGGGGGTGCTCAGGAGCTGGAGGTTAAAGGATGGAGGGGCAGGGGTGCATCCAGCCCAGGCCAGGGCCCAGCAGGAGCGAGGACACAGCAGTGGGGAGTCCTGAGGGCCCCAGACCCTGTCTCCTGTCAACCCCCTCAAAGCCCTGCCCCACAACCAGCCTGCAGAACGCAAAACTACCAAAGGGACCAAAGAGGAGAGGTGAGTGGCCCTCCCGGGGCTCCCCAGAACCCAGCAGGGGACCCCACATGTAGGAGGGCTTCCCTTGGTAGGCACACCTACACACACAGTAGGGCCTCACATCACATGGGGGCCGTGGACATTAACCTGTGCGCACAGTGGGGCCTCACGTCATGTGGGGCTGTGGGCATTGACCTGCCTGCACAGTAGAGCCTCACGTCACGCAGGCCTGTGGAAGCTGATCTGCGCATAGAGCAGGCCTCCTGATACACGGAGCCACCACCTAGCTGGCCTCACAGTCCCTGCAGCCCTGAGACCCACCATGGAGCCATGGCCAGGCCCGGCTGGTGGGGGTGGAGGTGGGGGTTGGGGGTGGGGTGGGTGGAGGTGGGGGTGGGGGCCTCCCGCTGGCCCCCTGCCTGCCCACCGCGAGCTGGCTGCACACCTGGGCCCCGGGGAGCCTCGAGGCCAGGGCCACGCCACCTCGACCATCCTGGCTCTTGTCCATGTCTGAATCGATCCACCAACAACTCGATCCATTAAGTCAGATCGGAATTCTTGGAAGCCAGCAGGAAAAGGAAGGCTCTGTGAACTGTCTGAGTCATTTTTTTTTAAACTAACATTGGGCGCCTCTCCTCTCCCAGCTGGGGGCTGGACACACGCTGTTCTGCTGCATTATGGAAGGTACCTCTGCCCCTGCTGGGGGAGGGGCCCAGACAGCCCTGACTGTGGCAGGGGATTCCCTTCAAGAGCCACGGCGACCCCATCCTTCCCTCCCTCCCTCTCCGTGGCTACACCCCAGCTGCCACCCTGCAGAGCCCAGGCTGGGCCGGGTGGGCTGCGCTGACCGCAGCTGTTGAAAGCCTCATGCCAGCACCCCGAGATGGAGCCCCCCACCCTGGCAGCAATGGGCTAAGTTCACGCGTGGCTGCTGTGAAACGTTAGCTACCTCCATGTCCTGAGCTCTGGGGTCTGGCCCCCAGCAAGGGTGGGCTCCAGGAGGAACGAGAGAAAGGCACCTGGCCCGTGGCCATGGGATGGCCTTGAACCCAGGAGCCCCACGGGAGACTTCAGCCGGGTGCCACGAGAGGGAGGAGCAAACTGAGGCTGCCAGGACCTCTGCCCTTCCTTGGGGACTCTCTGCTTCAGTCCCCTCATCTGAGGGGCCACGGCTCTGCGGTGGGTCTCAGGGCTGCATGGACTGTGAGGCCAGCTAGGTGACAGCTCCCCGTATCAGGAGGCCTACTGTACGTGCAGGTCAACTCCCACAGGCCCGTGTGATGTGAGGCCCTACTGTACGCGCAGGTCAGTGCCCACAGCCCCGCGTGACGTGAGGCCCCACTGTGTGCACAGGTCAATACCCACAGCCTTTCAGAAGGAGTGGGGGAATTCCCCCGGGGTAAGCCTGCTGGTTTAGACCAGTGGTTCTCAGCACGGCAGCCGGGGAGCCCCACCCTCCCTCCCTCACCCCTCCGATGGGCATCCCAGGACGCTTCCACCAGGCCAGGCAGAGGGTCCTGCAAAACTGCAAAACACAGCCCCTCTTCTCACTGAGTTTTTTTTAACGTTTTGAGAAATATAACCTTTTCCATAAAAGAACGTGTTATGTTAACACACAAAGAGCTTATTATTGTGGTTAAGTGAGTTAGTAAATAATTTTTAAAAATTTCTCGTGTTAAATACTAAAAAAGTAAATAGACACAGAACCCAGGAGCAGAGACTCTGGACTTCGTCCGTCCGCACCAGCGTGAAGGGCCCGAGGCCCAGAGACGCAGCCACTGGTCTGGAGGTTGTGGGGGGGGGGAGCATGCCTCGTCCCACACTCCGGAAGGGCGTCCCCCTACCCCGGGGCTCTGGCCACCTTTATGCCTGCTGGGCCTCCCGATGCCACCCGCTCAAACCCCTGCAAAGCTCCGCACCCCGTTCCTCCCTGCCTGGCTGCCAGCACCCCATCTGCTGCCCCCTTCCAGCCTCGGCCTTTTGGGCACCTCCACCTCGTGCCCATCAGCCGCTTAAACATGCTAGGACCTCCAACTTGCCCCATACCTCGACACCCCAATATCCACAAGGACACTTGGGCTCCCCAACTCCCCAGGCCCACGGCCACACGGAAGGCTCTCCACGCCACACCCAGGGCAGGTCTGTGGCCCTGGGACTCTGGCCCCACCCCTCCCCTCCCTCCCAGGCAGCACCCACCTGCAAGGCCCTGGTGTCCCTGGGGCCAGCTGCTAAGGACGGACAAGGCTTAGGGCCAGTGACTGCGAGAGTCCCCACAGGGCCGTCCTGGCCCTGATCACAGCCCCTGCCCCGCCTCAGAGGAGCAAAGCTATGAGTCCTCCCAGCCCACAGCCCTGGGCCTGGACAGGAGTCCTCGGGGGCACCCAGGCAGCAGCAGCCCACTCCGACCCTGGGTGCCCTGGGAAGAAGGGTGCCCTGGCTCACCCCATGCACCTCCCTGCCCCACACCCATGCGGGCGGGTCTGCCCCTGTGGCTACAGGAAGCCGGTTATAGGGAAGCAGCTGCTTTAATAATAAATCGTTTAATTACAGAAGCCGGGAGCTCCTACTAGGATCCCGCGGCGTGGAGTGCAGACTACCCGCTGCTCCCACACCTCGGGGTTCCCTCCACAGAGTGGGTGATGCGCGTGACAACACACAGGTACATACGTGTCCTGCTGGGGACCCCACGGCCACCCCAGATGGAGGCGGGCCAGGCCTGGGGAAGGGTGAGGGCAGCCCCGCTGCCACCGTCTAATAGGGGAGGACGCCTGGGGGCAGCCTAGGGATGGAGTGAGGGGGGCCCAGGTAGAGCCTGGAACATTGGGGACAGCACGGCCTGGCTCACCGAGCTCTTTTCTACTCAACAGGGAAGGCTGAGGTGACGCACTGTGGGGGGTGCCCCAGCCCCAACTCCCTGCCAAGCTCCAGGGGCACTGCCAGGCGGGAAAGGCAGACTCGCCCTGGGCCAGCCGGATCGAGGCACGCAGCCACTCTCGCCCCTGACACCCACTGTGGGCGGCCCATCCCCTGCGGCCCGGGGCCCTGTCCACCCCAGCATCTTCCCGGTGACGTCCAGGCCGGCTTCAGAGTTCAGTGAAGGCTGCTAGAGACCCCAGGACCTTGAGCTGACCTGCTCTGATCCCACAGCACCTGGCAGGGGGGCCCACGCGAGCCCCATGCTGCACCTGGACCCCAGCGCCCGTCCTGGCACCCGCCCGGCCTGTGGAGACACCCACACCCATGGACACTGCTCCCCGGCCTTAGGCTCTGCCCTGACCCTCTCGTCTGTGGGTGAGAAGAGCCCAGAACAGACGCCTCAGACCCAGCGGGCACTCGGAGACGGAGCCGAGTTGGGGGTAGTGTCTGCCCAGACTGAGAGGGCAGCAAAGATGTGGACGGTGGGAGGCTGCCCAGAGCTCCAGGGACGCCAGGAGGGAGGGAGGGTGGTGGTCCCTGTGGGCCAAGGGGCGGCCCAGGAAGCGGGAAGGACGGAGCTAGCCCCCCAGATGCCCAGCCCACCCAGGAGGGCCCCACAGAGCAGGCTGCCCGAGAGACCTTCCCACGGCCTGGCCGTCGAGTGGGTCAGGGAGCCAAGGGTGTGCAGGAAGAGGGAGGGAGGGGCTGTGGGTGCAGCGGGTGGGGGCAGAGCTAGAGGGAGGGTCTGCCCTGTCCTGACACCTGGCTGCGCCTGTCCCCCTGGGGAGCAGAAGGCCCCCAGACCAGGCACCCCAACCCTCCACACGGGAGCCACTGAGCCAAGGAGACGATGAGGGGTTGGCGCCTTGAACCCTGACCCACAGGACCGGGGCCAGCATCCAGAACAAAAAGAAAACCTGCACGGCCCACAGGAAAGAGGGGGCGCAGCGGGGAGCTGCCCCACCATGCCCTGGTCTCCTGACCCCTTCCTCCTGCACACGGGGAGGGGACCCAACACAGCCCAGCTTCTCTCACCCCGAAACTCGTCCAGATCGTGGGGGCACGAGGAGGGCCCCGCAAACTCGGTCAGCATCACCATCAGGATGCCGACCAGGCCCCACAGATCACTCACGCAGGGGAGACAGATGTATTCCCTGATTAAAGTTGGAAAACCCCCAAATCCCAAGGCCGACGGCCACTGGGCTTGTGGGGGGCGCAGGCCGGTGCGGGGGGCACCTCTTTCGCTGTTCACGGCCCGTCCCCTCCCATCCACCCCCTTCCCCACCCCTCCCCTGCCTCTGTCTCTCTCCCAGCCTCTTTACGGGAAACCGGGCTGACGGCTGCTTCTGCCCAGTGTTGCCCCAGATTCCTCGGGCCCTGTCCCGCTGGCTCCGCCCCAGGGAGCCCTGCTGCCCCACAGCCACGGTGCAACCTCAGCTCCCAGAGAAAGGCCCGAAGGCATGGGGAGGGGCCCGCCCCTCACGAAGAAGGCTCTGCGGTGGGTGGGAGCAGGGCGGGCTGAGCCTTGGTAGCCCTGCAGTTGGGACACACCCGGGAGGGCTGGGGTCAGGGTGCAGAGGTCAGGCCCCTCCCCCGGCACACCCACAGGCAGACCCCACGCTCCCCAGCGGCTGGGAGCTCACTGTAAGCCGGGAGGCCGCCCTGGAGAGGCGAGCGGAGGGAGGGGGGCTCAGCCCACACTGTCTCTTCCCACCGGGACTTGAGCCCTGCACATAAACAGTCTAAATTAGGAATTAAAACATCCTTGATCCCGACCCGTGGGCAGGCCATATTTCAAATGCTCAGAAAAACACCCCAGCCGCCCAGCTCCAAACCCCTGAGCTTCCCAACGTGACTGCAGTGCTGGGCAGTCGCACACGCCCAGGTCCAGCCTCACGGGGGAGCCGGTCCTGGGCTCTGGAAGGGCCCCGCTCACCTTGGGGCCAGGGACCAGGCCTGGGAGGCAGACGGACAAACGCCCCTGGGAACGAGCACCGGCCGGCCGGCCTGAAGCCCCCACAGCCACAGTGGTGTCAGCTGCCCCCAGCGGCCTGTGGCCCACCCGGAGGAGCGGGCTGGGGCCTCCCTGATCTCCGAGGGAAGCACCGGGACCCCGGGAGCCGGCTGATGGGCGGAGGCAAAAGCACAGACCGCACAGCTCTGAAGTGTCTCTCGGCGGGAGAGGCTGGAGCGTGGGGCTGCTGCCCATGGGGAGACACGCGATGCGCTTGCCCAGCCCTGCTGCTGCTGCTTGGGGAAAGTCGTGGGGGCCGCGGGCACGCTGGCGAGGACCAAGGCAAATGCCCCTGCCACCGTCTCGGGGCTCACCCCACCAGCCCAGTCCACGACGCCCGTGTCGGAGGGTGGGAGAGCAAGTCTGGAGCTCTGCCAGCCCAGGCATCATCTGCTGCCAGCCCTTCACCAAGTGCTGTTCGGGGCAGAAGACTCAGCCACCAGTCACGGTGCCGCCCACAGTGAACACAGCAGCAAAGGAAGCCTGTCCACGTCCACATTCCAGGCTAAGACCCTCAGCAAGCCCCACACCCACCCCCAGCAAGCCCCACCCCGCCGCAGGAAGACCAGCCACTGCCAGGCAGGCTCTGAGATGGGCACGCAGTGTTCTGGTATCTAGAATAGTCCAGAACCTTCCCTCCCTCCATCTCCTGCTGCTGAGGCTGCGTGCTTACGGAGCACCCGAGCCCACGCACTCGTAACCCTGGCAGAGAAACCCTTGGCATCACCCTAAGACTCCACTGTGGGCAGACTCACCCCAGGCGGGCAGGGGGCGGCCCGAGCCCACCTCCTAGAGGCTCACGGGCCAGGGTATTTCAGAGCGGGACACCCCCTGAACGGGGGCTCGGCCCACGCGGCTCCCTGCGACCATCGGCCTCATGCTCCTTATTTGAGTGACGCGGATTTCCACGGAAGGTTAGAAAATAAAAACTCTGCGCTATCACGAAAGAGCGTGGCCCGGGAGGACCAGCAGGCCCAGCTTTCAAACACACCAACTGTGGTCTGGGTCTAATGCTTCTGAGCCTTTGCCCCCAGGCCCGCTGGAGCCATTCCTGTGATGCTACATCCGGCTTCTAGAATGTTCCTCCAATGGGGCCTGTGCCTCGTGTGCTCTCTGCCCCTAAAGTGGGGAGCGGGCTGAGGAGGAGGGAGTGCCTGATGCAGACAGCCTCACCCCTCCTCGGGCCTCAGGCTCTAGGAGAGGCCTGGAGGGCAAGGCTGGGGGGCGCCACGATCCCCCTAGGACAAGGCACCCAGAGTAGGGCATGGTGCCCTGGGACTCTGGAAGGTTCTGGAGAGCAATGAGTGGGGGCCCAGCAGGCTCCTGACACAGCGCCAACTCAGCCGGGCACGATGCATGAGGGGCTCGGGGGGCACTGAGGACCGCCGGACACATTGGATCATCAACCTCCCCACCCTGACCCCACCTGCCACCACCTCCAGGCAGCCCTCCCTGCCTGCAGGTACATCTCCCCAACTCTGGGGTGACCTGGGCACCTGGCAGGGCAGCTGGAGGGTCCCTCAAAGCGGCCCATGCAGGAACCACAATCACAAGTCCAGCGGTCTCCCCGTCCGCCCAGGAGCCTCTCCACATCGTTGGCCCCATCCTGGAACCACGCCCCGTGGTGGGTGGTCGGACTGCATGGACTCCACCAGCTTCAGACCTTCCTGCTTCGGGGACTGCAGGCCTCAGGCCCTGGGAGGGAGGAGATGGGGGTTGCTGGATGGCCGTCGTCCAAACAGACTGGACGTGGTAGGCTCATCGGGGTGAGCTGGGCAAAGACTGTCACTGGCGGGGGGGTCCCACATGAACCGCCCCAACTGGAGAGGGCGGGGGCACCAGAGGCCGCTGTGGTCTCCCGATACCGTGCCCCAGGGGAATTCTGGTCCACCTCTCGGAGTACAGGCACCCCCTCTGAAAACATCTCTGGCCTAGGTACAGCGGCTCCTTACAAAACGTCCCCCAACTCGAAGGCCTAGGGCAGACAGAGGTGCGGTCACCAGGCCTTGGGGACAAGCGACCGTCTCCAGGCCCCAGGGAACAGGCTCCCGAGGCCCACGTGCTCCACGCACTGGTGGGGTGAGTGCTTACTGAGCACCTGCTGCCGTGGGCAGTCCGGGCCCCGTGGACGGACGGCCAGGCCACGCCCCAACCTCGCAGGTGCACTTTCTATGCACACGCCAGCGCCACGGCTCCAGGTGTCCCGTTTCCCGTGTCTAGGTGTGTCCCTGAAGGAGGGGTGGGCTCCTTTCCGGGAGCAAAGGAGGGGTCTCGGAGTCTCTAGCCAGGAGCCGGCTTGCATGGGCCAAACCGCTTTATGTAACACACGCCGGGCCGGTCAACCAGGAGCAGCTGGGGATTAGTGACAGGCGTTGCCACGGCAACCCCATTAGTGGCACCGCCGTGGTGAGGAGCGTGGCTCCAGCCTTCCTCAGCTCAGCAAAGGTAACAGGAAACCCCCGAGATTCATTAGCAACACGTTCCCATGGCAACCGCACCAAGCTCATTAATAATTTTTTTTTTTATTCCAAGTGTGGGTGTTGAAATTCTCCAGAGGACGGATGGAGGGATGGATGCCGTGCCAACACACACGCAAGATTCTCCCACCCGCGGCCCGGGCGTCACCCCGCCCGCTCCGTGCCCATATCACCCCCGCACCCCTGTGCGTCAGGACTCCAAGGTTCCTGACATTCGCGGGCGGCTGGCAAGCCCCACCCACCAGGACGGGCTGTTGACAAGAGGCCCAAACCCCACAGGCTCCCCGCAAAGACCCCGTGTCATCCCCACGGGGCAGGTCAGGGGCTGCCGTTTCCCGACGGGAGACGCCCCAAAGGGTTGGCGAGGAAAGGAAGGGCCGTGTCCACTGCCCACAGCCCTGGACTCCAGCTGGGTGTGGTTGTCAGCACTCACTGCTGCAGAACCACTGCTCAGGGACCCAAAAGCTGGGGGTGAGAGGTGGGTCAATAGGTGGGCACCGCTTTGGAAAACAGCCTGGCCATTCCTCCCAGGGCTCAACACTGTTCCCGCCTGACCCAGCAATTTCGCTCCCAGATTTACGTCCAAGAGACACGAAGCCAGGGTTTCCCCCGAACCTGGAGCAGGGACGGCCCGGCAGCGCCATGAACAGCAGCAAAGGGTGAAACGGCCCAGATATCCACCAGTGGTGAAGAGATAAACACCGCGGCCCGTCTACATGAGGGCGCGTCTAACTGCGGAAGGGTCAGGGCTCTGCCGCTGCGACGACCGGCCCGTATGAAGCTCAAGCGAAGCCGGCACAGGAGCCCACACCACGTAGGATCCCATACACAGGAAACGTCCAGAACAGGCCAACCTCAGAGACGGAAAAGGCCAGCAGGAGACGCCGAGACAGCTGACTGCAGGGTCTCCTCTCGGGGCGAGGAGAGCATTCCGGAACCCATCGCTGCTGGGGCTGCACCACCCCGAGGACACAGGAAGAACAACCGAATTGGACCCTTTATTGGCGAGTTAGGTGGGGGATAAATTACCTCTCAATGAAACTGGGAAAAGACCAACAACAGGAATGCGTGGGTGCTGGGCTGGCCAGAGGGCCCTCTAGCCTCGGCGGCCTCCCCGGCAGGGCTGAGAGGAAGACAGGGGCCGGGATTCAGGGCACCGTTACTTGGCCCAGGGCCATGGAGCTGAGCAGGGTCTGAGCCACAGGGAGCTCCTGTCTTCTGCTCCCCACGCAGAGGAACGGAGCGGCCAGTGAAGACCCCACTCCAGACGCAAAGGATTTGCTCGTGGACACTCCGCCTGCCCCCGGGGGCAAGAGGCACCCTCACCCCAACACCCACTGTCCTCTCAGGCCTGCTGCCCCTTCCCCAGGCCTCACCATCCTCCGAGTCTGAGCGAGAAAACACAAACAAGAAATCTCAGCGTCAGCTCTCAGAGTCACCCAGCTCCAAGTCACAAATGGGAACGCGTCCTCTACAGTGCCAGCAGCATGAGGAGGACCGAGAAGGGGCCTCAGCCCAGAAAGAGGCGCCACAATTACAAGACGCACGGGCCAGCGTGCCCGCCACTCTTGCCCCACACGGCCGGGCCGGGCCCCAGACACCACCCAAGCAGGGGCCATAGGACCCACCCCTCTCGAGGGGAACGGGGGAACCAGCTCCCAGCCCCAAACCTCCTGGAGAGAAAGGAAACCCTGGGCGGGTGGGTGCATCTGGTGGGGAACGTGAGGAGGCCAGCACAGCTCAGGAGAGCCGGGAGCCCCCTGCACTGTGAGCTGGGGCGGGGGCGGGGAGGCAGCCCCTCTACATCCTCAGGAGGGGTGTCCCCAGCGTGCAGCCGCCTGGCAACGGCCTTAGGGGGACGTAGCTGCGCCTGGCGAGGAAAAGGGAGGGCGCCTCAGCTCCGGGCCGGCTTGTGCTGCCTGAACCCCCATACCGAGATGCACCAGAGCCCAGGGTGGGGAGGCCCGGGCGCCTCTCTCTCCACCTGGAGCTCCCCGGCTGTGAGTGCGCAGGACGGGGGCTCAGCCCACGCGGCTCCCTGTGACCATCGGCCTCATCCTCCTTATTTGAGTGACCCAGATTTCCACGGAAGGTTACAAAATAAAAACTCTGGGCTGTCACGAAAGAGCGTGGCCCGGGAGGACCAGCAGGCCCAGCTTTCAAACACACCAACTGTGGTCTGGGTCTGCCGCTTCTGAGCCTTTGCCCCCAGGCCCGCTGTGGCCATTCCTGTGATGCTACATCTGGCTTCTAGAATGTTCCTCCAATGGGGCCTGTGCCTCGTGTGCTCTCTGCTCTTCCCCCCGTCTCCCCAGCAATCGCGCCATGGTGGTCAGCGGGTGCCTGCTGCACCCCCACCCACTCCTGGGCCCAGACACACCAGCACCTTCTCCGCTCCTCCTGCCCCATCAGCCCCCTCCTTGCCTGGGTCAGGTCAGCGCCACTGTTCCCACCCTGCATAGGTGTCCTTCACGCCCCAGAACCCCATGGAGCCAAACCACCCTGAGGTCAGCCCATGCTGGACGGAGGGGCCCTGCCTGCGGCACCCAAGGAGAAAACACACATATGCCAAGCCAGGGACCAGCAAAAGGGGCGACTCAACCCACCCCCAAAAACCCAAACGGGGCCACGGGCTCACCCACACCTCCTCCAGACCCCAGGGGTGTGGAGAGCCACCCTCCACCCCAAGCAGCATATTCTGAGCCTGGCCAGTGAGGGCAGCACCACCAGACCCCAGCTCCACAGACAGAACCCCAGGAGGCCCCTCTGTGGGGCTTGAGGGCCAGGATCTCACAGAAGGGATATCCAAAGGGTCTCCGACGGAAAGGCCTCACTCCCAGGTTTTAACTGTGCCCCATTCTGTGCAGCAGTGAGCCTGGTGTAGCCACGCTCGGCACTGCCCGGGATCCAAATCGCCCCTGTGCTCAGTGGACCCACACTGCAGGCCACTGCCCACCCGATGGCCACTTAGCAGCCATCTCAGTTATCAGGCTGAAAGAACAGAGTATGAGGCCCGGCGTGGTGGCTCACACCTCTAATCCTAGCCCCTGGGGAGGCTGAGGCAGAAGGGTCGCTTGAACACGGGAGATCGAGGTTGCAGTGAGGGGTGACTGCACCACTGCACTCAGCGTGGGCGACAGGGTGAGACCTTGTCTCGAAAAAGAAAAGAAAAAACAGTACGTACAGGACAGGGTTAATCAATCTGAGGCTTCGGGCATCCCCGGGGCCTCGGACTGCACCCCTGCAATTGAGGACACTGCTGTCCGTCTCAAACACCACATGGACACCCCTCACCCTAAAACATTCTTACTTACCTGAAACCCAAACGTAACTGAACAGGCATCCTGGGTTTTCTGTGTCAGGGACTCAGGCCCAGGGCCCTTGCTTCTGTGGCTTCCAGGAGAGGCAGAAGTGCCCCCACACCTGTGCCGGCCTCCATACCCGGCCAGCGGCCATGCAGCCTCACACCCCAGCAGCACCGACAGGCCGCACCCATCGGCTGCTCCTCGGCTGGGGCAGGGGCAGCTGAGCCAGACATGGCCTCTCCCCTCCTCAAGAACCAAGAAGCTGAGCCGCTGAGTCACAGGTGGGAGGGTCCCCAGACCTGCCCTTTGAGGTGGCTGCCACGAAGCCCAGCTCATCACAACAACCAGGCTTCCCAGGGAGAGGAGGTGGCGTCCCGGGGCCGCTCACCCCAGCACCCAAGCGTGAGGTCAGCACTGGCATGACAGCCCGTGCCCCAGTGGGCTTGGGCGAGCGTGGTCCCAGCTACCAGCCAAGGCGGTACCCTGAGCCACCCTCAGAGACAGCGGCCAGCTTCCCCCAGCAGCCGGGACAAGTTCCCGTCCATTTTAATGAGGCGCTAATGCAGGCCGACTCATCAGACCCCAGCCAGGGCTGATGGCTGCCCGCAAAGGCCAGGGCAGGGACTGTGTGTGTGGCCCCGAGAGAGACCCTCACCCCTCCACACCTTCCCGGCAGGCCGTGGCCGCTCTCCGGCCATCTGGACACGGGTTTCCCCTCTGTGGCAGGCAGGGCTGTGTGTGGCTGGGGCTTCAGAGGGGGCTGGGCACAGGCTGGCTGCTCACTGGACACTCCCAGGCCAGACCAGCACCCCCTTCCGGGAGAACGAGGTGCCGTGGGGAGACTCGTAGCTCCACACCGTACCCCGGCACCTGCCTCCCGGGCCCCGCTCCACCTGGGCCCCACTCAATGCCCCCGACGCCCACCTGGCCTTGCTGGGCCAAGGCCACCCCCGCCGCCCCATAGACGGGCATCAGACAGGGCGCAGTCTCGAGCCTCGAGGTCCACAGCAGAGCTGGTGGAGGCGGCTGTGGCTTCTCCGGACCCAGGATCGGCCCCCCAGGGCAGACTGACCCACACCTACCCCTTTCTGCAGGCTGCCTCAGCTGCCCAGAACAGAGAGGCTGGGTGACGAGTGAGGGACACACAGCAAACACAGAGTCAGACGAGCTCAGGGTCCAGGCAGGCAGGAGCACCGGCCACCGTACCCCCACAGCCTTTGAGGCTGGAGCCAAGGATAGCTCCGCATGGCCGCAGGGCCAGGTACCTGCGGAAGGGCCGTGAGAAGAGGTGCTCCAGGGGCCTTGCGCCACTGACCACTGCTCGCCCACCTGACCACAGCTGTTTCCAGCCACCTGGGACTATCCCACCCCCGGGTCATACCCCCTCGGCCTTCACGCCACAGCCCTGGTGGACGGTCCCCCAGCTTGGACACTGCCCTCCCGGCATCAGTGGGGCCTGGGTCTCATCCATCTCGTTCCCCACTCACCAGAGCCAAGCGCGGCCCCCAGACCCCGTCACAGCGTCCCAAGACGCTCGGCTCCTCCTAGGATGGACCCCCCACTCCAGGTGTCTGCAGGAGCTGGCTGTGCGGGGCCCCTACCTGTGGCACTCTTGTTACAGCTGCCCCCGGCCGGGGTGCCCCCACCTGCCCTCATGGGGCTGACAGGATCCCGTGTGCTGCACCACCCTGGGGACTGAGTGGTGACGAGGAGTCCCCGCTACACACCCAGAGGCCAGGAGGGCAGCACGCCCATTTCACAGATGAGAAAACCAATGGCCAGGAGGCGACATGACCCCGACAGGGTCCGGAGCGGGCGCCTCGGTGCCACCTCTGCCAATCCACTTCGGACTTCACAGGACACAGACTGACTCACCGTGATGGCTCTGCTGCCTTCTAGAAAGGTCTGCCCCGAGCCTCGCCTGCAGCTCCATTAATGCGTCTGACCAGGCCCACCCTATGGGCCAGCCCCACGGGCAGGCTGCGGCAAGGGGACCCGGGAGGTCCGGGTGCTGCTCACAGACGGGGACAGGGCTGGCGTGGGGCCTGGCCAGCAGTCTGTCCCGCATCAGCCGCCGCACTGGCCACCCACCGACTGGACGGGGCCGACAGTCTCTCTCCCGGGACCGCACCTGGCCCCTTCTCCCACCCGCCTGCTGGGAGCCTCACTCCATCAGTGACCGAGATGACAGACCAAAGTGGTGTGACAGGGAAACTGAGGCACACGTGGAGGCACTGCTCAGGCTGGCAGGGGTCGCTGGCCCCCCTCCTGCGGCCAGGGAGACCCCAGAATCCCAGGAGGCTCCACCTAGTTGAGGCTGAGTCTTTAACATCTGGGGCTACTAAAGACCACCTTGCCCAAAAAAGGCCTCAAGGTGTCTCCACCTCAGTCCTCAGGCCAGTGAGGGGCCCATAGACAACCACCTCCGGCCAGGGGGCTCTGCCCAGGTGCAGACAGCTGGGGAGGGGAGAAGGGATGAGAACAGAGGGCGGCCTGGGGGTCAACAGAGGCGAGGGCTCCCTGAGCGGGGTTCCAAGCCCTCCCCCTGGCCCCAACCCCACCTGGAGCCTGCCCTCAGGGGCAGGCAGAACCCGGGTGGGACAGAGGGGACAGACGGTGAGCAGGAACCCCCCACCCCAGCTGAGTATACCACTGCAGATGCCCAGGGTCTCGGATGTGTTCTGTGTCCACCCAGCTCCGGGCACCTTCCCTGCTGTCCAAGACCGCTATGTACCCAGACCCCTGGCCTTGCCCCCACCTCTGCCACCGGCTCAGTGACGGCGTTCATTAATGCCAACATCACGTGTCACCTAACAGTCCATCCAAAAGGGAACAGCTTCGCTCCCATCAGTCGCCAACAGCAGAAGCACCCACACCACCAGCAGCCCAGGGTCAGACGAGTCCAGCGGGGCCAGCCGAGGCTGAGGTCTCGCCCAAGGCCTTTTCTGCAGGAGTCAGTTCCACAGACATCAAAGCAGGGCTGGGGGTGCACCTGTGTCAGGTCTACACCCCTCGGGGGTCAGAGGGGCCTCTTCACCCTGAGGCAGCGTGGGGGTCTCCGGGTCCTCTCTCTGCCAGCCCTGCTCTCAACTTGGGCAAGGAGCCCAGGGCTGCACCGAGGCTGGGTGGGGGCCGCACTGGGCTGACGCCTTGCTCCTCGCCGGCCACGCACCCGAGGATGGGGTGCTGTGGCCTCCCGGGTCGATGCTGCACTGGGCCTCCAAATGCAGGCGGCGGCCACACCCACCCAAGGCTCTCTCTGCCCACAGCTCCCGCTCCCGGCAAGCGTCCAGGCGGCAGCAAGAGGACAAAGGAGGCCTCATGGAGCACATTCATCAACCGTCCGGCTCATCAAAGCCTGAGGCTCTCACGGCCCCGCCAACGGCCCGCTTCTCCCGTCAGCCCGGGCCCACCTCCACCCCCCGAGGAGTGTGTGTGGAGGCCAGGGACACCAGCGGCCACGTGGCGGCACACCCCCTGCACCACGGCAAGCTGCTACTCGGTCCCCATCTGTCATCCTCGGCGGGCACAGTGCTCTGGGGACGGTGCCCGGACCCGCTGCCAGCTCTCCTGAGCCGGGCAGGGGCTGACAGCCAGCACAGCTCCTTCCCCGAGCCCCGCCCCCACCATCTCTGATCGAGGCGGCCGTACATCACCGCTCAGGGCGCGACCGGCTGACTTCACCCCTTGTATCTGCCCAGGGTGAGTGGCCGGTCTTTAATCTCCAGCCTGGAAATTCAACCTGGACCTGCGCGACTTAGAGTTGTTCCAAGTTACGCCGACATGAACCACTGAAGAGAGGACAAGCTCCTCTCCCGTGCCAGGGAGGGGAATGCCCACTCACGAGGACGGGCGGGGACACTCCCCACCCTTCCCACAGCAGGCTCGGCACAGGCGGCTGGACGGACGGCCTGGCCGACATCTGCATAAACAAAGGTAACGCGTTCCTCGCCTGACCTTGACTGTGCGACCGTGGCTTGGACGCAGCCAGCAGAGCTGCTGTGGATCCATCCCCGGAGTGTTTGACAGGCCGGCCCCTCCCCCGCATTCCTCCTGTTCTGACCCCGGAACGGGACGTCTCTTGTGCAGCTCCAGGAGCCCGGCCTGGTGGGGCCGCATCGCCCTGGGCTCTCAGCCCTTGGGGGAGGCGAGGGGAGCATGCAGAACCACCCCTGAGCGCTCCACCAGGCCAGGGAGGGCGCCCGCAGCCGGCCCCGGCAAGAATGAAGTCCAGATGCTTAGAACATGTCACCCACGAGTCCGAGAGCTTCCTTTAGGGGCTGGCAGCAGCCACACCCTCTGGGCCTGAGGGTGTGGGACACCAGCGTTCCCCACTCCCAGCCTCTGTCCCTGCGCGGCCGTCACCTGCCCTTCCAGCCCCGTCTCTCTCATCGACTTCCCGCTAAGCCTGGCCCTCAGGCCTCCCCTCCCTAAAGAGCAGTTGTGACGCCAGTTAGAGGCAGAGCTGACCCCGGGCCCCAGGCCAGCCCACCACCTGCTGTTCCCACCCTCACTCTGCCTCCTCACAGCCCTCAAGCTCCCGAGGGCAGGCTCGGGGCCTGGGTCATCATGCCGGTGTGCCACCGCCACACGCCCAGACCTCCTTCCCACGGCCCACCCTGCCCCTCACCCTCCCTCCCATCTGCTATACAGACATGCCCCCACCTCAGGGCCTGCACTGTCCCTCTGCCTGGACATTCATTCTTCCCTCGGCACACCCCATCCAGGTCTCAGTCCGAACGCCTCCTCCTGCACAGGCTCCTGTGCCCACCGGGCTCATGGAATCTGCCCCTGTCCGGCCCACCCCACCGTCCGAGAGGCCCCCACTCTGCCTCCGTCACAGGGCTCAGGCCAGCCTCATTCTACCCCAGGATACGGACACCCGGACACTCTGCAGGGACCTGGCCATGAAGACGTCTGCCAAGGCGTTCAGAGGCTCTCCCCACTCCGCACCACTCCCCAAGCCCCCCCACCAGGGGCTGAAGGCCGCGCTCAGGGACTCTCTCCACCCTGAAGTGCCTCAGGCAGGTGAACAGGGGCCCCGAGGTCAGTCAATGCCAAGGACAATCCCAGCGATGAAGGATCCGGGTGACAGAAGGACAGTGAAACCCGAGACCCCTGCCCGGTCCCGGCGGTGCGGGCTGAGTTGGGGCCTCACGGGGCCGGGGGTGCGGCCGGGCAGGAGTGGTTCAGGAACCACCAAGGTCACATCCCCGCCAGCCCCGGCTGCAGAAGCGGGTCTGGGAGGCGCACGGCCCCTGCCAGGGCCTGGCCTGCTCTGGGCTCCATCTCCTCCCTCCTCCCCAGCGGGGCCTGAGTCCTGAGTCCATCGGGGTAGCCCCGACCCGGAGGGTGAGCTCAGCCTGCTGGCGTCACGCCCACTTCCTGGCAGGAACAAGATGACGTCCCACGGGGCGTGTGGCCCTGACGCTTCCATGAAGGGGAAGGAATGACTCCGACAGGCGCTGGGTGGACCCCTACCCTGCCGCCACCCCTGGAGGCCTCTCTTCCCATCGCCCCGGGAAGGATGAGCTGCCCCCACAGCTCCCCCAGCTCTCGGTGGGTGGGAAGGCCCCTCCCCCTGAGCCCTGCAACGCTCCGTCTCAGCCCCATCTGTGTCTCTGCTTCCTTGCAGGATCAGCTGTGGGGGTGGGGAGGCAGCCTCTCCCACCCTATACTAGCCCAGGAGGCAGGGACACATCCAGCCCCTTCCTGGGCAGGCCGTAGGGCTCGGCGGGAACCCACACCTGTCCCAGGAACAGTGCGATGCCAGTCGCTGGCTTCAGAGACTAATGGACCCATCCCTGCAACTCTCCTTCCTGTCAGAATACCGGCAACGGCGCCAGGGCCAAGGCACGGGCAGCCCAGGGTCCCCGGGAGACACGCACCCTAGCACGGCAGAGAGAAGCCAGGCCGTGGGGTCAGGCACAACCACCGAGTTCACATCCTGGTCCACCCAGGCAGAAGGGACGTCCGGTCTGTGACGGAGCCTCTGCCAAGCCCCACCCTCCTGAGTGACCCCCAGCTCGGAGTTCAGGCCCAGGGATCACGGGACGGCTCTGGGCCCTCCTGGGCCTGTGACTTCTGACCACTGAGGCAGCCCCTCTGAGACCAGCTCAGATGTCCGGACGCTGCTAAGACAAAGTGTTCAAGAGGGTCCCGCGATGCAAGGTCAGTAGGGGACGACCAGCCCTGTCCTGCCCACGCGCGGCCTGCGGGGCACGTGGAGCCCGGGGAGGCGGGCGCAGGCGGGACTGGCCCTTTCCAGACGTGTGCCCTCTCACACTCCTGGGGGACGCCCGCCGAGCAGCGTGACAGCCCCAGAGCCGAGTGTTCAGAGATGTCATGAAGGGCTGTCTCAGGCTCCCGCAGCTCGTCCCCACCCAGGCAGTGCTCTGCCAAACACGTGGCCCTCAGAGCCAGGATGGGCTCACCCAGCTCTGCCCTTCAGCATCCGAATGACCTTGATATATCCTTCCCCACCTCAGAGCTCCGTGACACGGGTGTTCGGAGCCTGGGCCCTGGGAGACGCCTCCCAGAGGGTCCTGTCAACCCCCAGCCCCCAAGCACCCCTTGGTCACCTTCTGGTCCCTACACACCCACAACCCGCCTCCCTCGCTCTCGCAGGGACCGAAGCAGGGTCCCCCTTCCTGGCCTCTAAGCATTCCCGGGGGCCCTGCCCCGCCCGTGTGCCGGGACGGCGGCAGCTGTGTCGCAGGCGAACGCGGAGTCAGGAACCCCGGGCGTCCGGGCAGCACATAACCCAGCCGGGCGACAACACACAGATCCCACCCACCTTCCTCTATAAATAAACCTGTGGAGGAGAAGCAGCACTCGCCCCAAAAGTTCTAAGACAATTATATTTCTGAGAAGCCAATCAATACGGATAAGGGCGTCCTTGGAGGCTCCTTCGCCTGGGATGGAGTCACCCTGGAGACAGAGCCAGCACGCACCTGCTCCCTGGTGCCGGGCGTCTACCTGGGGGTTCCGGAGAGGTTCAGGGATAAACGCGGGCCCTCCCCCAGGTTCCTGTGCTGACTGAACCCCAGCTCGGGCTGGGCCTGGCGGACAGCAGCTGGGACTCTGCCAACCCCCGGGGAGCACGGAGTCACTTTACCGTGTGTGGGTTCCCTGAGCAAATCCGATTATCCCTCCCTCTCAGAGTTCACCCTCTTCGGGAGGGATTCGGGGCCCTGCGGAGGGGAGGCTGAGGCCCAGGAAGCACCCTCTTGCTACAGAACACACCCCGGCCACACCAGCCGCCCACCGCCCCTGCCGCCTCCTGCAAAGCCTCCCCCTCCCAACTCTCAGGAATCTGAAGAGCTCTGGAAAGCCTCAGCCACGGCCCACACGGGCTTCCCCGGCTCCGCCAATCCCCCACCTGTCCAGGCCTGCCAGCTTATTTTAGGTTCTCTCTGAGGCCAGGACACACACCCTCGCTACAGGCCAGGCATCTGCTGGCGGTCACACCCACCCCCATGCAGCCGGGGCCTCCACAAGCCCACTCCACCTGACCGACGGGCACTTCCACGGGGCCAAGAATGAACCAAGCTTGGGATCTAAGCTCTGCTTCCCATGTCTCCTGGAGTGGAGGGCACTGAGGACACCCCACATCACTGGGTTTGGAGCTGGGAGAGCCAAAGCGTGCCAGAGGTGCTGTCGGCGAGAAGGGTGGGGGTCCCGCCGTGCTGCAGGCAGACCCAGTGCTCCAAGCCAGGGATGCCATCGAAGGACAGGAGGCTGACCACCCGTTCTCTCCCAGCCCAGAGAGCCCTGGGGACACCAGGGATGGGGCACGCTCTGTTCTTCCCAGGCTGAGAGCACCATCCAGCCTCCGAGACCAGGACAGCACCCAAGTCCCTCTCGGGCTACCAGAGCATCCTCCTGTCAGGTCACAACGCCCAAAAGGACAGCTCCTCATGACACCTGGGGACAGGGCCTGGGTCACGTGATGCGGCTGGCCCAGGCCCTCCTCTCCCCCTGGAGGGCTCATCCCACCTGCATGAGGCCACCCAGCCAACGCCTTCCCTGCACACAGCAATGCAAACAACCTCCTTGGAAGCCCTGAGAGACACAGCCAGCCCAGAACACCAGGGCCAGGTTCCAAAACTCTCTAAGCCGAGAAGGGACAGGACAGCCAGGCCCAGGGCTGTGAGGAGAGTCCAGGCCCTGCTCAACTCTTTCCCCTCTCCGGTCTGCACACGTTTGGAAACAAGGAACGCAGGCCTTGGCTCGGGGCCAGCCTCCCGTTCCAACCCGTGCAGTCCCTTCTAGCCCCTTCCCCAGGGCCTGCTGGCACCGCCGGACTAACCCCACACCCCATCACCTTCCACCAGAACAAAGGGGCATGACCATCTCCCGCCTTAGTTCTAGAGAAGAGACAAATCTACAACCACTCTTCAAGGCCGGGCCTGCACCTCGGCTCCCAGGGACGCCCACCTACCCGCAGACACCACCCTCAGGCTACAGAGGCCAAGGACGCCCGGGCAGTGGGTGTGGGGCTCCCAGGCAGCCCTCTGGCCGAGGCCGGCTGCCCACGGGACCACGGCAGCCTCCTTTTTCTCTACAACCAGAAATGAGTCTGACTCACTCGATGTTTGGATTTGGGAAAGGAGAAACACGGGCTTTATGACTTTTTTTGTACAGATTCCTCTTTTGTGTTTAATATTTGTACAGTTAAACACACAAGGTAGGGAAGTGTACACAGGCTGCTCCTGCTGCCAGCCTGACTCCCCACCTCCGACGGGGGACGTCTACTGGCAGGGTCTCTCCACCCGTCCCCAGGCCCGGAGCAGCAGCCACCGCCTAGCCACCCCCAGCTGCCGGCTCAGAGGTGCCGGTGGGGTTCTCCCAGCCCTGACACAGGCACCGGGCAAGGCCCTTCTCAGGGCATGCGGAGACTCGCCCCTAAGGCCACCTGCTGAGGGGCCCCCTGGACCTCCGTGTACATCCCAGAAATGCCCCTGGCCCTGACCCAACTCTGTTCTGGAACCTTCTCTGCTGTCTGTGCCGCTCTCGCCAAGAGTAGAAAGGGCTGCCCCTTCCTCTCCAGCCAGGGAAGGGGCTGCGGAGAAGAGACTCCCCCTGGGTAGTGCCAGTTGCCTCCCTGCCCCCCCACCCTTAAGCTGCGCATGACTTAAATCAGCCCCATCACCGAGTTCAGCCAGAAAAAGCGAGTTCACAACCAACGTCACCGCCTCTCTCCATGGAAAAGGCCCTGGCAGCGCTCACAGGCCCCACGGGTCTCCCCACGCAGTCGGAACCACCAGGCGCTGGCTGAAAACTTTGCGCCCCTGACTCCAGCTCCTCTGGCCTCCCCCTTCCCCGCGAGGGGCCTGCCTCGGGCAGGACCTTCAGACATTGAGGGGTGGGCAAGGGGGAAATTCTCGTCCTGGCCAACACCCTTGGGGGCCCGAGGAGTTAGGATCTTCCCTCCCTCCCCGACTCCTCTCCCCTCTAAGCCCGCGGGGGCCTCGCCGCTTCGCTTCCACCTTCTCGGTCCGGAGCCGGCCCTGGAGAAGGGAGTCCGGAGGCGCCCGGTGGCCCCCCAAGCCCGCCACTCTCGGAAGGAAGAGCGCCGTCCTCGCGCCCCTGCCCTGCACCCCCGCGCGCCCGGCCCACGCCAGGTCCCACCAACAGGGGCGCGCAGGGGCGCACGCCGAGGGAGTCCCGTGCCCCGGACTCCCGGCCTCCCCACGCCCCCCGCCCCCCGCCGGCCGGGAAGGATATGGGTTGCAGACCAGCCGGAGGCACCAGCTGCGCGGCCGCGTGGTCTGCCCGAGGCAGAAGAAGACCGTGGCCGCCAAGGCCGGGTACGGGACGCGCTGCTCCTCGTCGGCACCCAGCTCCGCGCCGCGCTCGGCCGCCGGACTCTCGGAGGGTGACACGCCGGGCTCGGACCCCCGCTCCGCCTCGCGTCCCGGCGCCCCGGGGCTCTCCGCGGACGCCCCCACCGCCGCCGCAGTGCCAGGGGGCGGCGCGCCCAGGGGCACCCGGACCTCGTCGGCGGCCCGTGCGCCCTCGGTCATGGTGGCGGCCGGCAGCACCTGCGGAGGACAGGGGGTGACCCGGGGCCGGTGGCGACGCCCCCGCCCTGCCTCCCGCGGCGCGGAGCTGCCGGAACAGCCGCGGCCGCCGGGATGTCTTTGTCTTTTCTTATTAGAGACAAACGCGCCCCCCGCCCCCGCCCGCCCCCTCCCTCCCTCCGGCGGCCCCACCCCCACCCCGAGGGGCTCCCCGGCCGGCTCCAAGCAAGTTGAAGAGGGTCCCGGGCGCGCGTCCTCGCCGCGTCTCACCTCGCTCCGCTGGCCGGCGGCGTCCCCGCGGGCATCGCCCGAGCGGCGCGGTCACCGCGGACCCCGCTCGGCGCCCGGCCCCGGCCCCGGCCCCGAGCGCCTCCGCCCCCGGCCCGCGCCCCCAGCCCGCCCGGCTCCCGGCCGCGGCTCGACTCCGGCTCCGGCTCGCCCGGCCGAGGCGACGGCGGCGGCCTCGGCGCGGCGTGGAGGCCGCTGGGCGGACGGGTGAGGCCGGGGCTGGGGGCACGGGGCGCGGGCCGGGGGCCGGTGAGGCAGCGAGCGAGCCTCGAGCCCGTCCGCGCGCGGCGCAGGAAACTTCGGGCTGAGCGGAGGGGGGCGGGGCGGGGCGGGGCCGGCGCGGCCGGGGCGGGGCCAGCGGGGCCGGGGCGGGGCCGGGGGCGGGGCGGGCGGGGGGTGCCGGGGAGGATCCGCCCCCGGCCCGAGACGCGCGCGCCCGAGCGACCCCTCCCTGTTGCCGCCCGGCGCACCGCCCCCCGTCTGGGTCCGGGAAGTCGGACCCCGCCCGCGCCCCCTCCACGCCCCCGCACTGGGCTCCCCGCTCATCGTGCTACCCACCAGTGCCGGGTGTGGGGTGCACCAGGGGGCGCTCGCGGGAGGCTCCGGCGGGGTGGGAGGGGGAGCACCTACGTCCTTCCCCGCCCCCAACTGCGGGGGCGGCCGAGCCGCCGATGCCGCGCCCCTCCCCCTCCCGCTCCGGCTCCCCGTCCCCGTCCGCGCCGCCGCGCGCGCCGCCGCCGCCGCCCCCACCCCCACTGCGACGCGGGCCTGGGTCGGCGAAGGGGCGGGGACCGGGCGGGCGTGGAAGGCGAGAGGCTGCGTGCCCCTTCCCCGCCGCGTGTGTGTCCCGGGTGTGCCCGCGCGCGTGTGTGATGGGGCGCGGGGGCGGGCGGGGGTGTGCTTTGCGGCTGGGAGTCCGTGGGTGGGATTCTGGGCGCTCCTGCACTCGCATCTCTCCCTGACACGCACGGGCAGTTTCCGCGAACTTGTCCCCGTCTCCGGCCGCCTCCCGCGTGGGGATCTAGGGGACCCTGGGGACGGCAGCTTGGTGCTCCTGCACCCTGCAACCGCGCTGCCTCACCGAGACTCACCGAGGGTCCCCCGAGGAGAAGTGTAGGCCCCCTCCTCCTGCCGGCAGCTGCTCCTTCAGCCAGGCCAGCGGAAGGGCCTTTCCCTGGACCCTCAGAGCAAGTGGTTTGGTCGGGAAGGGGTGGACCCTTCAGACATTGGGGATGGCCAGGCCCTTGTCCCAGGGAGGGCTCGCCGCACCTTGAGGTGCCAGCAGCCCAGGCTCCCGACTCCCCCCAGGGCACCCCTCCAGGCTGGAAGGGTGGTTTTGCTTCTGGGACCGCTGCTTTGTGCACCAGGGAGCTTGAGCTCCCAGGTGTGCGCCTCAACACGCCCGCCAACAAGGGGCTCCTGGTAGTGGGAGAGACCCCTTCTCCCTCCAGACAAAGAGGCCCTGCTCTAGGGCCCACCCTGAGACACCAGACCCGGAGAGGCTGTGGGGCGGCTGTGGCTTCCCACCTGCGGGTGAGCAGCAGAGAAGCAGAGCAGCAGAGAAACCACCCTGGGTGGGCCACACCGCGCAGGGAGAAGAACAGGCCCTGCCCAGCTGGGGCCCTGAAGGACACACAGCACCTGGGGTGGGCCGAGGAACTGGAAGGCGGGAGCGTGGGGGCCCAGCTGGCGTGCAGGTCCTCTCAGCAGCACCTCCTCCTGTATACCGAACTTTTCAAGAAAAGGAAAACATTTAGTCTATTTTAACGCAGCTATTCAGCGATGGAGGGCCACAGCTGGTGAATTAGGCCTTCAAAGGTCCGATTAAGGTCCCAGCCACAGAGGAGCAGGACCTAGGAGAGCCCAGTGCTTTGGACACATCCTTGGAGGGAGGCTGGAGCAGGTGGGGAGACACAAACGCTGAATCAGAGTCCGGTGCACAGGGCACTCGGTACCTCTGATCTTTTTCTCAACACACTGCTCATTAAAAGTTAGGGTGGGCTGAGTGCGGTGGCTCACGCCTGTAATCCCAGCACTTTGGGAGGCAGAGGTGTGTGGATCACTTGAGGTCAGGAGTTCGAGACCAGCCTGACCAACATGGTGAAACCCACATCTCTACTAAAATACAAAAATTAGCCAGGCATGGTGACATATGCCTGTAATCCCCGCTACTCAGGATGCTGAGGCAGGAGAATCACTTGAACCCAGGAGGCAGAGGTTGCAGTGAGCCGAGATCACGCCACTGCACTCCAGCCTGGGTGACAGAGTAGAACTGTCTCAAAAAAAAAAAAAAGTAAATAAATTAATTAAAGCCAAGGCAAAGCCACAGACTGAAGCTCCAGATTCTAGCTGGGGGCTGTCGTTGATTTGCTGGACAAATGGTAGTTGAGGGTGGACAGTGCGCGGGGCCCGGTTGGAGGGTGGAGATGCCTTGGCTGTAACCAGACAGACCTGGTTCTCATCCCTGCAGCTTCCGTCTTACTGGGAGGAGAAAACAGTTTCCAAGCTAAGTGCCAGGGGGCGCCCAGATAGACGAGGGCGGGGCCTCTGTGAGGACAAGCCGGCAGCCAGAAGAGGAGCAGGGGCTCTTTCCAGCAGCAACAGCAGCCCATGCAAAGGCCCTGTGGCAGGCCAGAGGGAGCCGGGGAGCGGGAAGACCCAGAGGGCGCTTGGGAAGCATCTTGGAATTCTAAACACAGCAGCTGTTGCCCTCCCGGCCACTCTGTCCTCCAGATGTCTGCAGAAGGGAAAAGGACCATGGACTTCTGTAACAGACTTTTTTTTTTTTTTTTTTTTTTTTTTTTTGTGGGACATAGTCTCGCTCTGTAGCCCAGGCTGGAGTGCAGTGGTGTGATCTCCGCTCACTGCAAGCTCCGCCTCCTGGTGTCGGTTCAAGCGATTCTCCTGCCTCAGCCTCCTGTGTAGCTGGGATTACAGGCATGTAATTACCATGCCCAGCTAATTTTCGTATTTTTAGAAGAGACAGGATTTTACCATGTTGGCCAGGCTGGTCTTGAACTCCTGACCTTGTGATCCGCCTGCCTCAGACTCCGAAAGTGTGGGGCTTACAGGCATAAGCCACCGCGCCCGGCCCACAGACATGATTTTTTAAAGAAAGCGTCTGTAATCTGAGAAAGCGTGCGGTCGCCAGGCATCCCACGGACAATTTGCAGACCAGTTGGAGCCGGTCCAGCACCTGGGCGGGCATTTTCCAGCTCAAGGTCTGGGAGGGAGGCCTCCTCCCACCGCCTTCCGCTCACTCCAGCCCATCGGATGGCGTGCCCACCTTGTCCTTGGGGGCTCTGTGTCCCCTGGGCTGCTGCCCACTGACTTGCACGCTCCACATCTGGCGGGACAGGCGCCCGCACGCCTGGAACATGGATGCTCCCTGCCCTGAACATCCATCTGCCGGAAGATGAGGCAGCTGAGGCCGCGTTCACGCAGCCGGAGCGGGGACCACCTCAACGCGATGTGAGGGCCTCCACTGAGAAAGGACATAAACGGCAGACAGTCCAGTGAGACCAGACGGGAAATCGTCCTGAGAGCGGTGGCGCCGTGATGCACGCCCTTCGCTGAGCGTCAGAGAGAAGCCCAGGATGGTTGGAAACCAGCAGTGAGATGGTTTAATTCAACTGCAGAACGTTCAGATGTGTTGTTTCTAATCCCCCAGGTCTCTGGAAAATTTGCTTCTGGTTTTCGCTGTTTCCTTTTTTCTTTTTTTGGCTGGGGTTGTTTTTAAGGGCAATACTTTTGACAAAGAGCTGGGGGGACAGAGTACAAGTGACCTCCTAGCTCAGCCATCACGTGGTGGAACCCAGGAAGGTGGGGTGGGCTCTTTGGGGTCTCCCACGGATCTCAGCATCCCCCATGCTGCCCAGGGGAAAGAGGACATCGGTAGTGGGGCCTGGCATGGCAGCGATGGGACAGGCACGCCCCGACTGGTCCTCAGCTCCCTGCAGCAGGGGGGCCCATGGCTGGTCTGCCAGAAACTGGACCAAGGGCTGGTGGACAGAGTCCTGTCCTGGCAAAGCCTGGAGAGCCAGCCATGGCGGTCTCTGCCTGCTGTCCAGTGAGACCCCTTCTCCCAGCCAGCTCTGGGTCCTGCTGCTACCTGTGGCCTGTGAGCCGGGGACCCAGGCCACCACCACCAAGGAGACTGGCAAAACGGCCAGGAAACCAGGCCCCGGGAAGATGCAGACAAGAGGGGCGTCCCTGCCTAGACTGGCCCCTGCAGGGATCGGCCTCCAGGGCAGGCAACAGGGCCTCTCACTGACACAGGCCCAGGCCCTGCCTGGCCAGAATGCTTCTTCCCTGGGAGCAGCCTCGGTGGGGCCCTATTGAGCCACAGACTCTAGGGCAGGACGGAGCCCGGTAGGCCGCCCTGAAGCATGGCGGGCTGTCACCTTTGTCCTGCCAGGGAGTCTGAGACACAAGACCCTGGAGTAGGGAGCACGTGAGCATCCTTTGCTCCTGCCCAGCATCCAGTAGGTGCTAGTAAATACCTGCTGACTGGGTGGCTGAAGGGACTGCACTGGCATCCCAAGGAATTTTAGGATCCACAACCCTCGAGACTGTGCTGGGCGGGAGGCATGACCCCACACTGTGGGATAGGGAGCCTGGCGGCTGTCGGCCGGCGCGCGCCCCAAGCCCTTTCCTGGACTCAGCCGTGAGCTCAGGACAGTTTTGACTCAGCAGTAATGATTTTAAGAGTTCCTTTGTCAAATGGTGAAAGCCTGTGACGGTGCTGCGTGCGGAAACATCCGATTTTATCGCCGCTCGGTGGACAGCGCCGTCTAGACGCCGCTCACCCTTCTCACCTTCGCAGTTGTCTGTGTGGAAGATGTGAGGGGCGGGGGCACCACGCCACTGTCCCCAAGACCAGCCCCCAGGCACCGCGCGGAAGAGGCCGTGGCCTGTGAGGAGGCCCTTCCCTGCCCTGGACAGGCTGTGGAGGGGCCGCAGGCGGAGGCTGGGCTGGGGAGTGCTTGAAGGATCACTGGGCTGTGAGGGGCCCGCAGGCCGCCTGGGGACCTGGGGAGGGAAGCTCCCGGCCTTTCTCTGGCTCTGCAGACGGACGGCCTGGGTTCACGTGCCAGCTCCACCACTTCCTGGCTGTGTGGCCTTGGACATGTGTCTTACCCTCTCTGAGCCCTAAATTTCCGCCTCTGGAAAATCAATGCTTCATCAAATAAAAAGTGATCATGAACAGGCGGTTCCTCAAATGATTAAATATGGAATTACCATACGATCCGGCAGTTTCTCTTCCGGGTGTACCCAAGAGGAATGAAAATGTGTGTCCACACAGAACTGTGGACTCGAGTGTCCACAGCAGCATCGTTCGCCACAGCCAAGGGTGCAGACATCCCCAGTGTCCCACAGATAAGCAGATAAACCAAATGCGGCCTCTCCGTACGGTGGAATATTATGGTGAAAAGGAATGACACAGCCGGGCGCGGTGGCTCACACCTGTAATCCCAGTGCTTTGGGAGGCCGACGCGGGCAGATCAGGAGGTTGGGAGTTTGAGACCGGCCTGATCAACATGGAGAAACTCTGTTTCTACTAAAAATACAAACATTAGCCGGGCGTGGTGGTGGGCGCCCAAAGTCCCAGCTACTCGGAAGGCTGAGGCAGGAGAATCGCTTGAACCCGGGAGGTGGAGCTTGCAGTGAGCGGAGATCACGCCGTTGCACTCCAGCCTGGGCAACAGAGCAAAATTCTGTCTCAAAAAAAAATGACATTCTGACACACGTGGATGAACCTTGAAGACATCACACCGAGTGAAATAAGCCAGACACAAAATGACAAACATCATAGGATCATTAGATGACATTTTCAGCACAGGTAAATCCGTAGAAGAAAGATGGGTGGCTGCCAAGGGCTGGGGGAGGTGGGGTGGGGGAGGGGAGACTGCTGGCAGGTAGGGGGTTTGTTTGGTTTGCATGTGTGGCCCCTACTCCAAATCTCATGTTGAAACGTGACTTCCAGGGTTGGAAGTGGGCCTGGTGGGAGGAGTTTGCATCGGGGGGGATTCCTCAGGAGTGGCTTGCTGCCGTCCAGTGGTGATGAGTGCCTTCTTGCTCTGGTAGTTCACACAGGAGCTGGCACTTCCTCCTCTCCCTGGCACCCTCTCCCTCCATTTGACTCTTGGGTTCTCCTTCCCTTCTGCCGTGATTGGAAGCTTCCTGAGGCCTCCCCAGAAGCAGATATCTGCGCTGTACTTCCTATACAGCCTGCAGGACCGAGAGCCAAATCAGCCTCTTTTCTTTAGAAATCACCCAGTCCCAAGCATTCCTTCACAACAACACGAAACAGACTAACACAGGGGTTTATTTTAGGGTGGTGACAGTTGACACCACCATAAAAGCTGCAATCCAAGCTTTTATGGGGGCCAGGCAGGAAGAACATTTGAGCCCAAGAATTTGAGACTAGCCTGGGCAACATACTGAGACCCAACCTCGTCTCTACAAGCTGTAAAAAATGGTCTTTAGCCAGTGTGGGGTTCCTGTGCTTCAGCTACTCGGGAGGCTGAGGTGGGAGGATGGCTTGACTCTGAGGGGTCGACGCTGCAGTGAGCGGAGATTGTGCCACCACCTCAGCCTCGACAGACGAGCCTGCAGGACGCGCACCGCGGTGCACTGACTCACCCATAGTGGCACCTCCTCCTGAGCCCCCTCAGGCTGTAAACAGTCTGAAATACCCACATGGTAATCTTTTTTTTTTTTTTTTTGTAGAGGCCTCCTGGCCTCGTGGCAGGAGACAGAACCCAGGATGGAGCTGGGCTGGGGAAGCAGAGCCTTCAGCCTGTCCCTTGGGGTCCGCAGGATCTCGGAGGCCCTAGGGGTAGGGCTGCCTCTGGCCTGGGCCAAGGCCTTGAGGCCGGGGTGGACACTTCTGGTTCAGTCTCCTGGACCCAAATGTGTCAGGGAAGCCTCCTCTGAGGGCATGGGGGGCAGGGAGCTGAGTCTGGGGTGTGTGGGGGTGGGCACAGGGCATGTGCCTGGCAGCACCCGACTCTGCCTGAGCCACTGAGTCCCCCGGATCACTGTGGAGCGGGAAGGAGGAGGGTTGACCTGGGAGGGAAAGCGACAGGATGGGGTGAGCCCAGCCCGGGTGCTTCCAGACAGACTTCAAGGGGCCATGGAAGGCACAAAGCAGACATGGGTGCCCCTCTCCCCTGCCCGGTTCCCTTACCGGCCCCCAGCTCTGCACGGCCCCTCTGCTTGCAGGAAGGGCTGAGCTGGTGCAGAGTCATGGGGTCCTTTCTCAGGGAGTCCTCAAGAGGTAATGCAGCAGGTCCCCCAGATCCCAGGTCTGGCCACCGGACCACCCTCAACACCCCCACCTCACCCTCCCCCAGCCTAGGCCCAGCCCCGGGAGCTCCGAGGAGATTCACACAAGAGGAGCCCCTGAAACGTGGAGCTGCAGGCAGCCCCAGGTCCGTCACCCCTCCCACCCTCAGGTGCCAGGTGCCCCAGCTCTCGGCCCGGCCAGGCGAGGCCCTGGGAACCACAGATGACCACGCGTGGGCCTGGAGTGTCTGTTTTGGGGGGGAATTTCAAGCCGGGGGCCCCTCAGAGAAGGTGCCAGGCCACCCAGGGACATCTGAGGAACCAGCTGAGCCAGACCCGGGGTGGGAGCCTGTGCAGAGGGGCCAGGGGTCGGGCATGGGGGGCGGCCCCCTCTCCGCAGCTTGCGTCACCTGGGAGAACTGGACAGGAGCCAGCTACGGTCCCCAGGTGGCCAGTGGAGGGGCCGGCGCTGCATGCGGTGGCTGCAGAGAGAGGCTGGGCCCCAGCTGTGCAGTCAGGCGCTCTGACTCCAGCTCCTTTTGTACTCACCCGGGAGGTTTTTTATCTTTACGGTTAACTGAGTTAAGTCGTCAACTGCCAATATTTGAACAGCCCCTCCCGAGGGAGGCCCCCTCCTGGCTGTGACAAAGGTTGGCGTCCCCAGAGGCCGTGTAGCTGCCCTGGGGATGGCCGTGGGGGTGCCGGACGCCTGTGCCCCCCGGCTGCCCGAGGAGACCTCACGGGCTCTGGAGGCCGCGACCCGACAGCTCCGACAGCATTTATATAATTTATTGCAAATCATTTGTGCCTTGTTTAACACTCTGCTGATTCCACTTAATACCAGCTTACTGGGCTTGCCGGCCAGGACACGTCGCAGGCAGCTGACCGCGTTCGGGGAGGGAGGGCTGACAATTGGGCGGTGCCTTGAGACCAGGCATCCAGCCCACCAGAGCTGTAGTCCGGCCCTGAGCACCAGACACCACTCTGGCCGTCCCTGCCCGGCTGCCTGCCCGAGCCCGTCCACCCCCACACGGCCGGCACCCCGGATCAGCACCTTCGTTCCCCAGGAGGTGGCACGGGACAGCAGGAAGCTGGCAGGACAGACACTTTCTCTCTGCTCCCGCTCCCCACACCCAGCACACACAGGGACAACAAGGCCACCTGGGCCACAGCTGGCCACGGCACCTCAGGCGTGGGGGTGACGACATGTCACTCTGGGAACCTTGAAAAGAAGGCCCGTTCCTTCCATTCCGGCCCAGGAGTGGGCGCCGTCGGGCTGGCCGTGGGGCTGAGACTCCGCAGCCGCAGCCTGGGGAGCCTCGGGGTTCCCAGACCTTAAGGGTCTCCAGGGACCTTGGAGAACACGCGGGGTGCCAGTGGCGGCCTCAGAGGGGACTCGCAGGGTCTCGTGGCAGGCTGGGGCAGGACGAGGCAGAACAGGCCGGGCGGGGCCATTGTCGCGAGTCTTTTCTCTCCCCTCCCTGGCGCCACCTAGAAGCCATTGTGTCCTGGAGGCTGGCGGGGTGTGCGGACCAAGGGCAGGTGCAAGCTGGTCCAGCTGAGCGGCTTCACTCAGTGGGCTCCAGGGCACAGGGCTCTCCTCTGGGTGGATCACCCCTCCTGTACCCTGGGCCCGGCTGGGGCCTGGGCCACACTCTGACAGCCTTGGCCCCCGTCACCCATGTGGGATGAGGTCCAGGCCATCCCGGGTGGGGACGTCTGAGCCCAAGTGACCCTGGTGCTTCCTCTCATCCAGGCCCTAGAGGCTGCCTGCAAGCCTCCAAAGCCAGCCTTGCTCTACCCCAGGGAAATGGGGGCCGCCTGTCTCCCCGCCTGGCTGCAAAGTGTGCAAGGCCGGCCTCTTCCCCTGGGCGTGTCTGCGATGTGTGCAAGGCCGGCCTCTTCCCCTGGGCGTGTCTGCGATGTGTGCAAGGCCGGCCTCTTCCCCTGGGCGTGTCTGCGATGTGTGCAAGGCCAGCCTCTTCCCCTGGGCGTACCTGTGATGTGTGCAAGGCCAGCCTCTTTCTCTGGACGTGGCGCTTCAAGGTGCATCCTGGGAGTGAGTGTAGGTCAGTGCTTCCTCTTCGGGCCTGAGGCCTAGTCCACCCTGCGGATGCACGGCACGGAGTCTGTCCATTCTCGTGCACTCTTTGAAACAGTGCCATGTTGTGAGACACAACAAGCCGCACATGTGTAAAGCGTGCAGGTCGGTGAGCTTTGGCGCACGTGCACAGCCGCAAAGCCCTTACTCCAGCTAGGATGATGAGCGCATTCACCCCTCCATGCCGCGTGGCCTCATCAAGCGCCCTGATAATATTCCCCCTCATTCCCTCTGGGCTTCAGACAGCAACGGGAGGACAGAGGCTGTTGTTCTTTCCATCTTGCACTAGTAAATCAGCTTCCTTTTTTTATTTTTTGTTTTTGTTTTTCTTCTTTGAGGCGAAGTCTCGCTCTGTCACCCAGGCTGGAGTGCAGTGGCATGATCTTGGCTCACTACAATCTCTGCCTCCCAGATTCAAGCAATTCCCCTGCCTCAGCCTCTCCAGCAGCTGGGATTACAAGCACTGCCACCACGCCCAGATAACTTTTTTTTTGTATTTTTAATAGAGATGAGGTTTCACCATGTTGGCCAGGCTGGTCTCAAACTCCTAACCTCAGGTGATCCGCCTGCCTAAGCCTCCCAAAGTGCTGGAATTACAGGTGTGAGCTCCTGTATCTGGCCCTAAATCAGTTTCTAATTGTTGTCAGAGGTGAAGGTAAAAGAAAACATCAACTTTTTACCGATCTAAGTGTTGTAGCAGTAGCAGTGGCAGCGAGGCGCCGAGCATCTGTCGTGGAGCTGGCAGGGCCCCTCGTTCAGCGAGCCGGCTGCTGCCTGGGGTGCACGGACCCCTCGTGTATCTGGTCTCTATCTTTGTGGGCTGCAGAGCTGCCTGCGGGACACACAGGATGGTCCTTGCTAAATCAATCACACCCAGACCACCGTGGAGCACCAGCTGTGGCCCCTGGAGGGCTGGCAGGTGTTCCGCTCTTGCCTGGAGGGCAGGACTCCTGCCATGCTGTGCTGGCATTGGGAAGACTCCCCTCGCTCTGAAGTTCCACCATTAGCACGTCATTCCATTAGGTTACGTATTAAGTGCGGCCGACCTGGGCTCTTCTTTCTTTTCTTTTTCTTTTTTTCTTTCTTTTTCTTTTTTCTTTTAAGATGGAGTCTTGCTCTGTCGCCAAGGCTGGAGTGCAGTGGCGTGATCTCAGCTCACTGCAAGCTCCACCTCCCGGGTTCACGCCATTCTCCTGCCTCAGCCTCCCCAGTAGCTGGGACTACAGGTGCCTGCCACCACGCCCGGCTAATTTTTTGTATTTTTAGTAGAGATGGGGTTTCACTGTATTAGCCAGGATGGTCTCAATCTCCTTGACCTCGTGATCCGCCCACTTTGGCCTCCCAAAGTGCTGGGATTACAGGTGTGAGCCACCGCGCCCGGCCTTCTCTTTCTTTTTTTAAAGTCAGGGTCTCATTCTGTCACCCAGACTGGAGTGCAGTGGTGCGATCACGGTTCACTGCAGCCTCGACCTCCTGGGCTCAAGTGATCCTCCCACCTCAGCCTCCTGAGTAGCTCCTGAGGACCACAGGCGCCCGCCACACCCGGTAATTTTCTCCGTTTTTGTAGAGACAGGTCTCAATAGGTTGCCCAGGCTCAGGTTCTTCCTTTCAAAGGCTCATCCTTCTAGGAGGGGCCGTGTACCACACTTCAGCAGCCATCGCCGTTGCAGCGTCAATGAATTTCTCAGGCCCTTTCCTGCCACCGACAGCAGAGAGCAGGGGTTCAGGGGAAGAGGATGGGATGGGGGCGGCAGGTGCTTTCAGGGTCATCTGGGAGTGTGAGTGCCGCGGCGCAGGGCTGGAGTTGGAGAGTCAGGCTGCAGACCTCAGCAGCCTGCAGGCTGCCCCCAGCCCCGTATAGCCACGCCCAGCCCCAGGGAGGCACAGCCTTAGCTCAGAGGGACGGGCTTGTGGAATCAGGGGGTTCAGGTCTGCAGGGGATGCTTTCAGAGCGTGAGGACTCGGGGGCAGCAAGGATGGGCGGGCTCTGCCAAGGGTCTAGCTGCAGTGGCCACGGTGAGCACAGGGCCCACTTGAAGGAAGACCTTGAAGTGGAGCTTCCTCTGGGATGAGCCTGCCCACTGTTGGGGTCTCAGGAGGGTTATGGGGGCACCTGCACACCGGGGCCTGTGCTGGGTGCAGCTGGGGGCCCAGCCCGGGGCTGAGCCTTGGGCCTGTGCTGGAGGTTCAACCCCTTGGCCCTCCATTTGGGTCCTGAGCCCCCGTCCCAGGCACAGGCTGGGCACTTGGGGAACAGGCAATGCTTGCTGGACAGGCCTTGCAGATGATGGGCGGGGGTGGACCCCTGGCCAGTCCCAGGGGTCAGTGTGGAGACCCTGGGGACGATGACAGGATGGCCTCTCCAGGAGCCACCCTCCCCACCCGCTGTGCCTCCCACGACCTTCCTCCAGCTCCTGCCCCACCCCTGGTCAGAGAGCAGCTGCAGGCGACGCAGATTTCTGCCCGGGAGATGCTGAAGCTTTAATTTTCCTGGATTTATGGCCTCTTGTGTGGCTTTATGACTGAGATAAGGACAGCAGAAAGGACGCCCCTCCGTCGGGCTGCTCGGGGACGTGGAGCAGCTCGCAGATCAACAGCGGCACCTCTTGTTCCTGGGCAGGCACACTGGGTGATGCCTGGGAGGGTCCCTGAGCATCTGCAGGCTTGGGCCAGTGGGGCAGGGTCTGTTGGCCCCCTTGATCAGCCCAACAGGCCTCAGGAGGGGCCGGGGCAGCAGAGGGGCCAAGGCGGTGGAGACCCTGACCGCCTCTGCCTCCGGGTCCAGCCCCTGCCCACAGGTCCAAGGGTCCTGGCTGTCCTCACCCCCACTGGCCATCGGAGCCCGCCGTATCCCTCTGGGTGGGCTGAGGCTGGATTGTGAAGAGGACTCTGGAGTCACCCAGCCTGGGGATGCCTGGAAGGAGGATGCACCTTCCCGGGAGGTCCAGCATCCCACGTGAGCCCAGGATGTGCTGGCCAGGACCTGAGTGTCAGGCTTGAGAAGTGAGAAGCAGCCCCCGCTCTCAGACCCAGTCAGATGCCAGTAACCAGAGGCAGGAGCCAGGCCAGGTGAGTCTGCGATGGGGAGACCCTGGCCTGAACATTGGAGGAGGCCCAGGGTGGGGGGCGGCTCTTGAGGTGGGGGCTGGGAGTGAGCAGCATTTGGCGAAGGCGGGAGCCACCGTGGGCGCCGTGCAGGTGGGAGGCCTGAGTGCCGCCAGGAGAAGGAGGCGCCGGGCTGTCTGAGGGCAGCCATCCCCGGGGGTCTTGGCCTCGCACTCTGGTGTGTGCAAGAGCCTTGAGCGATGGAGTTGAGTCCGAGTGGTCAGGCCATGAGGGGCAGGAGACAGCCCTGGAGTGGGAGTGTGGCAGGAGGGAAATAGGGTTTCTGAGACATCTGTGAGGTTCAAGTGGTTTAATGCACATGCCGGTGGAGCCTCAGAGTCTGAGGAGCAAGAACAGGACAGAAAAAGCAGTTCAGAGCATGGCCCCTGATTTCCCAAATATGCTGCAAAGTCAGCATTTATGGATGCAAAAGGCTCAACCAGCCCAAACTGGGATCGATACGGAGAAAACCATTCCCAATCTCAACTCAGTCAAACTTCTGACATCTAAAAGTAAAGAGAAAATCTTGAAAGCAGAGAGAAAAGCTGACTTACAGACACTGAAGGAGGAGGCTTCTCAGCAATCACTGCTGGGGAAACCGGAATAACCCAGAATGAGCTGCCACCCCTGCCTCACGCCACACACATGCTCTTCAACTGCCCACCAGAGGAAAACCAGCGAAGCTTCCGTAGGAAATTAGAGGGGAATATCCGTGTGATCTTGGTGTAGACAAATATTTCTTAAAACACAGGCTGGGCATGGTAGCTCACACCTGTCATCCCAGCACTTTGGGAGGCCGAGGCAGGTGGGTCACCTGAGGTCAGGAGTTTGAGACCATCCTGGCCAACATGGCGAAACCCCATCTCTACTAAAAATACAAAAATTAGCCGGGCGTGGAGGCCGACGCTGTAATCCCAGCTTC